>NC_134497.1:46697875-46969890 GCF_040206685.1 Ascaphus truei
GTGTGTGTGTGTGTGTGTGTGGTAAATAAGTGCACACACACAAAAAAATTATTAAACTTTTTCTTTTATTTTAAAAATCTTTCTTACACTCCCGTTACACTCACACAACATATACACAGACACACACACACACACACAGACACACAAACACACACACACACACACACTTACCTGCAGCTCCCGACACTATACACATGAAAAGCATGCGGCACGTGCACGCGCGTTCGCATAGGAACGCGCGGCCGCATCTTGTATAGAACAGGCCTTGCACTAAACTTACAGGCTGTGCATGCTGCACAGGTATAGAAGCCCTTGGTACTATGTGCCAGGCCTGACTTGACATGCCCCAGGGGACAACTGGGCGCTAATAAAGATGTTAAATTAGCCGCTTTTCTAAACAGAATAGAAGGTTTAGGCCGGAGAATTTGAGATCATGTAGTGTCCCTAAGAAGAATGGACCAATATTTATGAAATATTTGCCTGATTTTCGGGGCCATTTGATTGTACTGTGTGATTAAACTTACATTTTATTACTGGAATTCAAAACCGGATTCTTTTTGTTCTCCAAAAGGCTCTGTCAATTTTTTTAAACCTCCCCCCCCCTCCCAGCATCACCTCCCCCTCCCACACCATTTCTTGTCACCCTCCACTGGCTTTAACACCCTTCCTTATCTACAGTACATGCCTGTTTTTTTTTTTTTCTACACTGTTTTAGCCATAGATTCCCTTGTAAACCAGTATTGCTGATCTGAGGAAGAGAGGAGAACTCTCGTCCTATGATATAAATTGTTAGTCCAAATAAAAAAGGTATCACCTAATACTGAAGAACTCATTTATTCTCCACAATTGCAACAGGACTAACACTGCTATGTTCTGATACATATATACATACTGTACATATATGCTGCTGTGCACCACACACACACACACACAAACACTTCCTTCACACTCTCGGATTTCGGATGCGGTTGCACACCTGAGGCCCTGCAGGGGAGCACACCTGAGGCCCTGAGTGACCGCGGGCGAGGTTACCCGTCCATTGTAAACTGACTGACACGCATACACACACTGACTGATACGCATACATACACACACACACACACACACACAAGGAATTCACCACTTAGTGCAAATAGCTAATACAGGGGATGTGTGCCGAGCACGCGCATTATAAGTCAAATGTATTTGCGTTTTGTCAATGAAATTGTATTTTGATTTTTAATTAAAACATCACCAATACAAATACAATTTCTGTGACAAAAGTCAAAGAAGTTTCACTTACTATGCGCGTGCACAGCACACACAGCTTTTTTTCTCTTTCTTGCTGGATATATCTCCCCCAGCCTCGCTTTCTCTTCCCTCTGTGGCCTGTCCCTGTGCCTCGCTGTTTTGCTCTTTCTTGCTGGATATATCTCCCCAGCCTCGCTTTCTCTTCCCTCTGCGGACTGTCCCTGTGCCTCGCTGTCTTGCTTTTTCTTGCTGGATACCTCTCTCCCAGCCTCGCCCTCTCTCCCCTCTGCTGACTGTCCTTGTGCCTCACTGTCTTGCTTTCTCTTGGGGTAGATATATCTCTCCCAGCTTCGCTTCTGTTTCCCTCTGCGGGCGGTCCCTGTGCCTCGCTGTCCTGCGGTATATCTCTCTCCCCGCCTTGCTCTCTCGTCCCTCTGCGAACGGTCCCTGTTCCTCGTTGTCCTGCTGTATATCGCTTCCCCAGCTTCGTTCTCTCTTCCCTCGGCTGACTGTCCCCGTGCCTCGCAGTCTTGCTGTATATATCTCTCCCAGCCTCGCTTTCTTCCCTCGGCGGACGGTCCCTGTGCCTCGTGGTCTGGCTGTATACGTCTCTCCCAGCCTTAGATACAATACTTTCTTATGACGGTGCCTAAAGCCCACCCCTTTCTACAGAATACTTTGAAGCTGCTCTTCTTTGATTAAAACAATTGACACCTTGAGTGGGCTATCCAGGATGGACCCCAGCCCCAAGTAAGTTCCTTTGAAATTCAGAGCAGACAGAAACAGACCTGACCAGTTTCAAACCCAGCATTTGGTATTTTGTTACACAAGTGTAGCTCATTAACCCCTCAAGCACCAAAGGGATTAAAAATACCCAATCTCTCATGACATTATCATGACAAGGAGAATGGATGATACCCTCACCAACACTTCCAGGGATTAATGTGTTAATTCAAATTACATTGGGACTTGAGAATTGCATCTTTAATTATCAAATCTCCCCTGTATGGTTTCCTCTGTACATATGATTGAACGCTAAGGGACATAGCATTGGAGCTCCTACAGAACTCTATATATACACATACATACACACACACACACACACACACGTTACGGTGTGTGCGTGTGACACTGTCTATGCATGCGTGACTGCGTGTGTGCACGACTACGTGCGTGACTGCGTGTGCATGTGTGTGCGATTGCGTTTGCGTGCGTGTGTACTTGCATGTGCGAGACAGCATGTGCGTGCGTGTGACTGCGGGTGTTACTGCATGTGCGTACGTGACTGCGTGTGCGTGCGTGACTGCGTGTGTGTGCGCGCATATGTGTGTGACTGCAAGTGTGCCTATGCGCGACTGCATGTATGTTTGTGTGTCACTACGTGTGTGCGCGTGTGTCAGTCAGTGTGTGTTATTCAGTCTGAGTCTCCCGCCCGGAGCAGCCCCCACTCTATCCCCTGGTGGAGCGGAAAGGCTGTGTAGGGGGGGGGGGGGGGCAAACTATTTGAGACACTATAACCTCCCAAAACTGACAGAGGAAGACCGTAAAACTTTAAATGCTTAAATAACACAGATAGCGTTAGTGAGGGCGGTTACCTCACTGAAGCCGTCAAAGGCCCAGATAGTTTTTCAAATTTGTATTATAACATTTTTATAGGAATCCTAGGGCCATGTTTATTGGATTTATTCAACGATTTTCTTATCGGAAAACAAATCCCCCCCACAGATGACGAAAGCCAATATAGTGGTGATTCCTAAAGAGGGTAAGGACCCTTTATGTTGTGGTAGCTACAGCCCAATTTCATTGCTTAATACGGATCTGAAAAGCTACAGTAAAATCCTGGCTAACAGGTTGAACTCAATACTTCCTAGATTCATCCACTATAGCAGGGCTGCACAACATACGGCCCGCGGGCCGTATGCGGCCCCCCTGGCCTCTCTGTGTGGCCCGCGGTGACTCCGGCCGGGTTAATTAATTAAATAAATTTAAAAAAATAATAATATTTTTTTTTTAAAAGTTTAAAAAAATGGCGGCGATTCATCCCCCTCCCCTCCTCCAGCGCTCCCCCCTGCCCCCCCCCCCCCTCACCGCCCCAGGTTTTGCAGTGCGCGGGGGCATAAGCAGCATGAGGAGGATGCAGGATTCCGGGGAGGTCAGAGCATGCCGGGGGCGGGGCTTAGTACCGGGGAGAGAGGATGTGCTGATCTACAAGAGGTAGAGGTGTTTGTATGTGTGTGTGTCTGTGTGCGTGTGTGTGTTTGTGTGTGTGTGTCTGTGTGTGTCTGTGTGTGTGTGTGTGTGAGAGAAAAACGGGCTGGTGGGGGGTGGGTGTGAAAAACGGGCTGGTGCAGAGGTGGGGGTGTGTGAAAAACGGGTTGGTGCAGAGGTGGGGGGTGGGCTGCTGACATGTGAGGGGGGGTGGGCTGCTGACATGTGAGGGGGGGTGGGCTGCTGACATGTGAGGGGGGGTGGGCTGCTGACATGTGAGGGGGGGTGGGCTGCTGACATGTGAGGGGGGTGGGCTGCTGACATGTGAGGGGGGTGGGCTGCTGACATGTGAGGGGGTGGGCTGCTGACATGTGAGGGGGTGGGCTGCTGACATGTGAGGGGGGGGTGGGCTGCTGACATGTGAGGGGGGGGTGGGCTGCTGACATGTGAGGGGTGGGTGGGCTGCTGACATGTGAGGGGGGGGCTGCTGACATGTGAGGGGGGGGCTGCTGACATGTGAGGGGGGTGGGCTGCTGACATGTGAGGGGGGTGGGCTGGTGACGTGAGGGGGGGTGGGCTGCTGACATGTGAGGGGGGGGTGGGCTGCTGACATGTGAGGGGGGGCCTGCTGACATGTGAGGGGGGGGCTGCTGACATGTGAGGGGGGGGCTGCTGACATGTGAGGGGGGGTGGGCTGCTGACATGTGAGGGGGGGGCTGCTGGCATGTGAGGGGTGGGTGGGCTGCTGGCATGTGAGGGGTGGGTGGGCTGCTGGCATGTGAGGGGGGGGCTGCTGGCATGTGAGGGGTGGGTGGGCTGCTGGCATGTGAGGGGTGGGTGGGCTGCTGGCATGTGAGGGGTGGGTGGGCTGCTGGCATGTGAGGGGGGGCTGCTGACATGTGAGGTGCAGGGGGGGGAAGTGATGTGAGGTCAGGGGGTGTATGATGTGAGTTGCAGGGGGGGAGAGAGTGTCATATTGAGGAGAGGGGGAAAGAGTGTCATTGAGAGGAGGGGAGAGAGTGTCATTTAGGGGAGGGGGAGAGTGTCATATTGAAGAGAGGGAGAGAGAGAGTGTCATATTGAGGAGAGAGTGTCATATTGAGGGGAGTGGGAGAGAGTGTTATATTGAGGGGAGGGGGAGAGTGTGTCATATTGAGGGGAGGGGGAGAGAGTGTCATATTGAGGGGAGGGGGAGAGAGTGTCATATTGAGGGGAGGGGGAGAGAGTGTCATATTGAGGGGAGGGGGAGAGAGTGTCATATTGAGGGGAGGGAGAGAGAGTGTCATATTGAGGGGAGGGAGAGAGAGTGTCATATTGAGGGGAGGGAGAGAGAGAGTGTCATATTGAGGGGAGGGGGAGAGTGTGTCATATTGAGGGGAGGGGGATAGTGTCATTGAGAGGAGAGGGAGAGGGTGTGATTTAGGGGAGGGGGAGAGAGTGTTATATTGAGGGAAGAGAGACATGGGGGGGATGCTGACATGGGATGCTGACTTGGGGGGGGCTGCTGACATGGAATGGGCTGGGGGGATGTGGAGGGGGTATTGTGTTTTTGAGGTGGAGGGTGGTATTGTGTGGGTGAGGGGAGAGATGGGGGTATGAGAGATAGATGAGGATGATGATGATGGAGAGGTGCTGGAGGAGAGATGAGGATGATGATGATGGAGAGGTGCTGGAGGAGAGATGATGAGGATGATGATGATGGAGAGGTGCTGGAGGAGAGATGATGAGGATGATGATGATGGAGAGGTGCTGGAGGAGAGATGATGAGGATGATGATGATGGAGAGGTGCTGGAGGAGAGATGATGAGGATGATGATGATGGAGAGGTGCTGGAGGAGAGATGATGAGGATGATGATGATGGAGAGGTGCTGGAGGAGAGATGATGAGGATGATGATGATGGAGAGGTGCTGGAGGAGAGATGATGAGGATGATGATGATGGAGAGGTGCTGGAGGAGAGGTGCTGGAGGAGAGATGATGAGGATGAGGATGATGAGGATGATGATGATGATGATTTAACCCGTGCGGCCCAAATTTTTTTTCCTTGGAGCAGTTCGGCCCTTCTCACTTTACGAGTTGGGCAGGCCTGCACTATAGTTACACAGTTACACAGTTACATAGTAGATAAGGTTTAAAAAAAGACATGCGTCCATCAAGTTCAACCTATGCTAAATTTAGACGACACATACTTTATCCTATATCTATACTTACTTATTGATCTAGAGAAAGGCAAACAAAGAACCCCAGAGTCATATCATCCAATGATATCTCATAAGGGGAAAAGAAATTCCTTCCTGACGCCAAGAATTGGCAATCAGATTACTCCCTGGATCAACATCCTTCCCATGTATACTTATTTGGTATATCCCTGTATGCCTTTCCTTTATAGCGCTGCTTCCCCGCCTCTGGGAGATTTGCACTATGCTACCGGTGTTGTGGTGCTTCATACCTGTTGGTTCCACGAGATGCTAAACTTCTGCAATGTTGTGGGGAAACAGGACAGGCTTTTAGAGGGTTTCAGGCTGTAGTTCTGTAAGGATTTTGCTCAATTCGTGCCGGGTTTTCACTACGGTCCAGATTTTCTGTCTCTCCTGCCCTTTCTGCTCTCTGTGGTTATTTTGGGCACTGACAGCCTGCTTTATAAGGCTGCAGTTACCATAGCTGACCCTGTGAAACCAACGCAACTGTGGTAAGTAACACAGATCAAGAAGCTTTCTAAATGTGCGACAAGATACTCAACCAGAGAACTTGGCGTAATGAGGCTCAAGCCTCGGTATCCAATGCCACCACAGACAGATTGAATCTGTCAGCAAGAACAGAACCTCAGAGGGAGTCGCCGAGCAAAGTTCTCTGTGTTTGCAGCTCCCGTCGGTCTTTGCAGTTACGCCTTACTTACCCTCTTGCCTGTTTTTGAATTTCCAGTGGAGGAAAATGTATAAAATCCTGACCCAGGCAAGGGGGGAACTTAAGGGGTTACAATTAGAAGACGTAGAGAAATACCCGTCGTTTGATAAACTATTTGTATTGTATTGTATGTCTTTATATAGCGCCATAAATGTACATAGCGCTTCACAGTAGTAATACATATCATATAAATAACAAATAATGTAAATAACAGATCATGGGAATAAGTGCTTCAGACATACTGTAAAAGTAACAATAAGGAAGGAGTCCCTGCTCCGAGGAGCTTACAATCTAATTGGGAGGTAGGGGAACGTATAGAGACAGTAGGAGGGAGTTCTGGTAAATGCGTCTGCAGGGGGCCAAGCTTTATGTATCATGTGTCCATGATTATCCACAGTGCTATTCATATGCTTCTTTAAGCAGATGTGTCTTAAGGTGAGTCTTAAAGGTGGATAGCGAGGGGGCTAGTCGGGTACTGAGGGGAAGGGCATTCCAGAGGTGTGGGGCAGAAAGTGAGAAAGGTTTAAGGCGGGAGAGGGCTTTAGATACAAAGGGGGTAGAGAGAAGACATCCTTGAGAAGAACGCAAGTCGGGATGGTGCATAGCGAGAAATTAGGGCTGAGATGTAAGGAGGGGCAGAAGAGTGTAAAGTTTTAAAAGTGAGCAGGAGAATTGAGTGTGAGATGCGGGATTTAATCGGAAGCCAGGAGAGGGATTTCAGGAGGGGAGATGCTGAGATAGATCTAGGAAAGAGTAGAGTGATAAACTATGAGAAATTGGTAGAAAATAAACATAAAAACAACAATGATTTAAAAAACAACAGACCCATCATAAGCTGATATCCATTTGAAGAGGATAAATGTATAACAGACACTCAATATGTAAAGGACTAACCACATTAGGGGAGGTAGAGCAGGGAAAAGTGTCCTAAATGTCACCAATGGCAGCCCATAGAAAACGGAGGTAGGAAAATCTAATCCAGTTACATACAGAATATACAGGAAATCCCAGTTCTCACCAGATCGTGCTCAGGAGAGACAGCAGCAGCTCATCCGTCAGCTGAGTCTCCTCATCAGGGAGACCACAATTGTGCCAATCCGGATATACAGTAATACCAGCAGCAACTTATTCACTCACAGTCATACAGACCGGAAGGGGAGGGGAAGGCAGGAGGGGGGAGTGAGAGGTGGAGGGGGGAGTGAGAGGTGGAGGGGGGGAGTGAGAGGTGGAGGGGGGGAGTGAGAGGTGGAGGGGGGGAGTGAGAGGTGGAGGGGGGGAGTGAGAGGTGGAGAGGTGGAGGGGGGGAGTGAGAGGTGGAGGGGGGGAGTGAGAGGTGGAGGGGGGGAGTGAGAGGTGGAGGGGGGGAGTGAGAGGTGGAGGGGGGGAGTGAGAGGTGGAGGGGGGGAGGGTGAAGGGAGGGGGGGAGGGTGAAGGGAGGGGGGGAGGATGAAGGGAGAGAGGGGGTTAAGGGAGGAGGGGGGGAGAGAGGGGGTTAAGGGAGGAGGGGGGAGAGAGGGGGGAGAGAGGGGGTTAAGGGAGGAGGGGGGGAGAGAGGGGGTTAAGGGAGGAGGGGGGGAGAGAGGGGGTTAAGGGAGGAGGGGGGGAGCCACACAGCTTGACCCTGGTCCACCAGCTACTTTCACTGTTTACTTAATGATCTGCCAAGGCAGTGACTGGGTGACTCACTTTGATCTCCGCTTGCAGGATTTATCAGCCACACGTTTTTTCTGCAAGCTCCCTCCCTTCCTGCAGTGTCTGCTATGTGACACCTCTGCAGCAGTTGATTGGTTCTTTAGCATTTCCATGAAGTACTCCTCACATTGCCACTCAGCTTGCCACCCTCCAGCGTCAGAGTATGATGGTACTCACTCTGACTGAGCCACCTGTGCTGAAGCAGGGGTATCCTGAAAACCTGACCTGTTGGTAGCCCTTGAGGACTGGAGTTGGCTACCCTTGCTCTAACCAATGAGCTATAAAGTGTCCTCACTACCTCTCTTTCTGCTACTAAAACCTCTCCCTATACCCCCTGCATGCTGCTGGCTTTCCCCGTTACTTTGTGGCATTGCTGCCTACTTTAAATGCAGCTGAAATAATCACTGCCATGTCCATTTCCGCTATGATAGCCGACATATGCCAGTCATTCTGTATTCTGCCTTTGGATTTGCGTAACCCAAGTGTATTATTTTGCAGTTTTTGGCATTAAATTGTAATTCCCGCACGCTTGACCATTCCTCAATCTACCTAAATCATGAATCATTTTGTTACCCCCCTGGAGTGACCTTGCAGGGCCCCCACAAGCATCTACATCACTAAATACTGTACTGGCGTGTGTCAGTACAACGTCCTTTTCATGTAAGGAAGATGGGCCTTGGCTGTCAGGGTTCTCCACCACATTTGTGGGTGAGTTTGAGTAAATTCAAAGCAAGGTCATTTCTATTAAGCTTAGCAAGAATGTGCTGATTAACCCTTTGAGTGCCAGGGAGCTGCAGCACCTGTGAAAGCCCCTCCGACACTCCCTGCGTTGCTTAGTAACATGCCGTGCTGGATACATTGATAGAGCTGCTTTATAAGAAAAAGTTACCAAATGAGAAACATTTAGAGAGGGCGTCAGGGACAATTGAAATAATATATCTAGCCCAGGTCCCCCTCTGGGCTTCCTTTGGCCCCCTCATCTCAGCTGCAGTCGGGTGCGCTGAACGTGGTGCGGGTGCTGCCGGAGTGGCAGGCAGACCTGGCACCACAGTGGGGAGTGGTGCAGGAGTAGGGCGGGTTGCGGTGCTGCAGAGGAGGCGACCGAGTCACCGGCAGCTCCCGTAGCAGGGCGCACCGCTATGTCTGATTGCGCATGCACAGAGTAAGGCGGCCAATATAGCAGAGGGCTCAGAACGAAACTACAGCCGTCAGGAGGCCATAGGGCTGCAATCACATGGTGCAATGCAACCAATCACACGTCCGGATACCACTGCACCTTAGGATTGATACATTTGGCGCGTCTGAAACCACGCCAGTCGGAGCTGGGACAAGAGTAGGCCAGAGACCCCCTGTTAGGCCCAGCTGGTCCCCGACTCCCCTCAGTTTGTAGTTGCTGCAGGGACAGGCCCATGAGATAGGGACACTGCCCCTGTAGCATCAGTGTGAGGGACAAAGCCAGGATACGGCTGCATCTTGGCCTCAGGTGATCTGGGATCAGATACAGAGACATTATGCATGGTGGCACCATCCACATGGGACCCACCCAACAGAGCCGGAGGCTTCGCGGGTAACATCACTGGATCCGTGGATCCCATCATTGTGGCATCGGCATGCCCAGGTGTGGGACCACCCAGCAGGTACATCAGCTCATCACGTGCACCAACGTACACATTTTTGTGGGCATCGCTGTACCACACTTTTGGGAGGGAGCATTTCATCGTGGACACCAGGGTGGTTGGGTGCCAGAAGGCCCCTCAGGTAGTGGGGACTGTATCACCGGTTTATGGACACAGGTGGTGGTTGTTACTGGGAGGTACGGTCATGTGTGACCGTTGTGGTTGTGTATATACATATTCTGTACAGTAAACTGTTATACTTACCAAAGTGTGTTTTATTGCGTGGAGTTCCTGTAACAGGGTAATTCCACATAGTAGAATCCCGTACAGGTGGAGTCGCTACAGATCGATTTAGGTACACCCCAGAATCCCAGCAGTGGAGGCTCAGGCCTTGTGTTAGTCACAGGTATTGCACCGCACATACACCATAGCCACATACCTCCCAAGGGGTGGGGGAAAGTGCACTACAATTGGAGGCACTGTTGAGATCTTAGCCCTGGGGTGCTCTACTCAGCATCAAATTGTCAAACCAAGTTACCACCATGGTCGTACTCTCCCAACTAGAGGTTCATGACTGGGTCTTAGTATGCCACGTATCCCCGCACTGCACAGTCGCAGTGGGAGGAGTCCCCACCAGTATGTCCATAGTTATCCTTCTCAATCACGCAAAAATCTCTCCGAGTCTGGCCAACGTCAGGATCCTGGATCACAAATATGACCCTGTGGGTCGTTGGAGTGCAGTACTCCTGTCTACCGAACAAGACATATGTATGGAAGATGCCCCTCAGGCCCTAAACCCATCCGAGGTCCTGCTCGAGGGTTACACACTAATATACCCAGGGCTGTCACCTACCATGGCTATGTCAATGCCGAGACCCTCCTCAGCGGTCTCCTATTATGCTGAAGCATCCACCTCCCCCTACAGACCTGGGGGATGGATGGTCGCAAGTACACCAGTTCGGGCAGACCTACCCATACCCAGGGTCACTTTCACCTCAAGTGTAATACCCAAGACACCTACCACCAGCTGGTATTAGAGTAGCTCTCTACCAACTCCTGGCCAGAGCCCAGCTTCTTATAGCCACCTGTCTCCGGGAGTTTCCATCTTAGAAGTGACGCTACCACAACTAGTGGAGGCCCTAAATATGTTTTCACAGTCGCAGAACTACAGAAAGCTGAAGGCCTTCTCCGGAAGAGTGCCCATGCTATTAGGGGGAAGAAGGGTTTGAGACCTGGAAGGAATACGCTCTCCACGTGATAGACTAGTGGTCGTGCTCGGATGCCATCAAGCGACAGAGGCTGGTGAGTGTCTCCGAACCCCGGACGCTCAACTGGTACGGATGCACCGTGGAGAAGTTACTGCTCACGAGTTGGTGGAACTGCTAACCCAGTCCTACACAAGCGAAGACGATGAGAACGAGCTCATGACTCAGTTCAAGGCTCTCCACCAAAAGTAGTGAGAAGAATTGTCCGCCTTTGACCGCATGCTCCAACTATCCCTGTGGACACCTCTCTAAGAAAATTATTGCGGCCGCAGAAGTGGACCAGTACCGGTTCAAGCAACTGCTGAATGGGTCACTACCTTCCCACCCAATAGCCCTTGTGATGTGGGCCGCTCTGGACACCACAGTACCTCCCAGCTACATGGACATAATGCTTGTCATAAAGCACAAAGTTCAGTTGCACTTCATTGCCCCTAAATAGACCAAAGAACCCCTCAAGGTTGAATCTGTAACAATCGTGCTCACCACAAACCGTGACCGGGCCACGGGGCTGAGGTGGGGATTTCAAAACACTGATCTTAGACCACGAATCCGGTTCTGGGTTGCGCAGTCCGTAGTAAAACATACAGTGGCGGCCGAGCTGACTCTAATGCGGCCGCCACCGCAGTTTTAAAAAAGCGCGGGCGGCGCACGGCAGTCTCCGGCCAAAACCGGGCCGGGTTTTCGGCCGGTTTTCCCGCTCCTCGGGCGCTTTCATTAGTAAGCGCCATTAGCGCTTATCTATTGAAGCGGCCGCCGCGCAGGAAAACTCAATTTTTAAACGGAGAATGGACCCACGGCTAGCCCGCTACTATCCCGGCCAGCTCCCGGCAAGCTTTACACTGAGCTTAGCCGCAGCAGTAGCCGGGCCAGGGTTGGAGAGTGCAGGGTTATCCATAGACAAGCCAGGGTCGGAATAGGCGGCACAGGAGCGGAGATCAGAGTCACACGCCGAGGTTGTCATCAGGAAATCTTGGGTGAAGCCGCTTCAGTGTAGAAAGTAAGAAACTTGGAGTGAAGCCGCTTCAGCGTAGAGAGCAGAAAAACTTGGAACTAAGCCGCTTCAGCATAGAGAGCAGGAAACGTGGAGCCAAGCCACTTCAGCATAGAAAACAAGAAACTGGAGTTAGGCCACTTCAGCGTAGAAAGCAGGAAACTGAGTGGACCTGCTACAGCATAGCAGAGCTTACAGAAGGAGGGAACAGGAGGAGAGGAGGCCATGGGGAACCAGGAGTGCAGACACGCCACAGGAGACGCTGAGGACATCAGCGAGCCGCTTCAGCGCGGCAAAGACGAGACTGCCAGGAACAAGGAGTAACAATCGAGGCTACCGAGCAGGGAGGCCTTTGAAGCAGGAGGTCAGAAGGGAGAGACTCAGGCACAAGAAGGCCAAGCCAGGCCAAACAGAGGAGTATGTGACAAGCACAGTTACTTGCAACAGGGATTGCAAAGTGTATGTCTAGCAACTTCCTGGGTGAAAGGCAGCAGCTAAATAGCACAGGAAGCCAATGAGGCCAGAGCTGCACAGGAGGCAGCAAGAAGCAGGTGATACTTGATTGCAGGTTTAGGGAGAGCTTGTCTGGAAACTGAATAACTCTGTAAGGATGAGTTCCAGCCAAACCCAGGAGCGGAATCCTTACAGAATCCATGGGGGCATCGGCCCAGAACGGTAAAGCGGCATATAGCGCTGAGGAGGACTCTCAACCCAAGTCACTTCCCATGAAGTCCAAGATGACAGGGAGAGTATCAACTACACACAAGGCCCGCACTGACACAAGTGGCGTCATCTGCTATGGCTATGATTGGAAGGGCCACTTCTCAAAGTAATGTCCAGAGAGAGAACAATAAACTCCAATTAGGCAAAACCATCCCCAATCCATGATCTGCAAAGTCCAGAGAGCAGAAATCACTTCCCCGCCCTCCGAAAAACCTCCAGAGCCAAGCCCTAACGATGGAACCCCACCATTGGATGCTTGCAGTCGGGTTGGACCTGCCGTCATCATACGCGTCCTCGTGGATGGTGTCTATTCATCTGCGTTGCTGGACATCGGGTCACATGTGACCCTAGTGTACAGAGAATTCTACAACCAACATCTCCAAAACCGACCCTTGCAGTCGGCAGAACACATGAAACTGAGGGGGGGTAACGCTTGTGCTGTCCACAAACCAGACAAGACCCCGGTACTGAGGTGGAAAGGAAGAATACCACACACCCACAGCAGCGGAGGCGTGCTCGGAGGATGGTAGTTAGCGTTGCCGGGTCTGGGCTGTATAAAGAGGGTTAGTTGGTATACTCGCCGGGTCCTGGGAAGGAGATAGCAGACTTGTTGAAGTCTGTAAGCCAAGGTCTGGGGTAGAGAGAGCAGCGTAGTCAGTATCCGTGGAGCCGAGTTCAGGGTTAGAGAGGTACACGAGGTCGAGGGTATGCCGGCGTCCAATTCCAAAGAGGGTTTCCAGGCAGGCCGGGTCAATAATAAGGTAGCAACTTAAAGATAAGACAAGAGCAAGGCACAAGACACTGGACAGCACTAGACTATGAGGAATTATGCTGAGCACTGCCTGTGAGTTGGAACCGGATATTCAAGGAACCAATGGGAGAGGGGGCAGAATGGAGGTGCGGTCCCAGCGAGGACCGGGATAAGGCGAAGCAGACAAGAAGGTCATTAGTACTTGCCGCACGGCTCGTGATCGTGGCACGACGTCACGCGTGCGGGCCGCGCTCGCAGAATGTGTGTTGCGCCGATGGGGGCATATTTGAGCTCTGAGGAGCATGCACAAGAGGAGCGGGTACGCACGTGCTCTGTATGGAGAGCGGGGTTGCGTGTATGGATAGCAGGGACAGCGGAGGCAGCAGCAGTTGCGGTACCATGAGCGGGTAAGGAGGGAGCATGCCCCAAGGGACTTATTTCCCGATTCCTTACAGGGGGCTCGGCAATGAGAATTATCCCATCGATGGGGTGGTGAAGATTCGGATGGATATACCCCAGATGAACACCGGCCAATCGCACACTATGGATGTGGAGGCGCTGATATGCCCTGAACCCTGAGAGTATCCCACTTCCCAGATAATGGGAACCAACACAGACATAGTGCGGGCAGTGATCCAAGCCTACCTTCACAAAGCCAGCGAACTGCCTCTGGATACGTTAGCAATCCATCCCATCTTTCTGGAAGAGTGTTGCATGATATCTGCACAAGACAGGCATGGAGATCTCTTCAACCTGCAAGTAAGATTAAACAGAGATTCCACCAGGGGGAGTGAAGCGCATGGCCGCACTGTGCTGGAAAGCACGTCCGAGGAAGATGCCCAGCGAGGCTACAAACTGATACCCGAAGTGCAGGAATGGACCTCCAAGATACTCGGATTAATTAAAGTGTTCGTGCAAAATATTTTACACTATCCCATGGCCTTTGAACACGGCCTAAAATTGGAGAGAATATACCCTGTCACCCACGTGGAGACTATGCCTAAGGTGAATACCGCCGCGGCGTCAGAGCAACCAGCCGGGCTGCCATTCAACTTCGAAGAGTCAAACTACCGGCCAAGTGGAAAGACCGAAGATTGTCGGGCCGTATTTTCCACGGTGGATGTGGGCTGCAGTCGAACTCTCAACACACCATCGGGCTAAGTCACACCACACCCTTCCGGGAGCGTTCTCATCGCATCGACCCTCTGGATGTGGATGATGTAAGGGACGTCTTACAAGAGATGGAGACAGCAGGGATTGTGATCGAATCCTGGAGTCCCTACGCATCGCCCATTGTGGTTGTTAGAAAGAAGAATGGGTCGATACGACTGTGAGTTGACTGTAGGACTGTAGGACTCTGAACAACCCCATGGTACTGGACTAGTACACTCTTCCAAGAATAGAGGAGATACTCAACAAGCTTACGGGGAGTCAGTGGTTCAGTATTCTAGACTTGAGATCTGGGTACTACCAAGTATGCTGAGTGCAGAGGACAAGGAGAAGATGGCCTTCGTCTGTCCCCTGGGCTTTTACCAATTTATGTACATGCCCCAAGGCATCTGTGGGGCTCCCACAACATTTCAGCGCCTAATGGATAACACCATCGGTGACATGAACCCCCGGGAATGCTTGGTCTACCTGGACGATATTGTCTTTGGTAAGACCGTGTAGGAACATGAAGAATGGCTGTTAAAACAACTGGACCATCTGGGTTGATAAGGTCTGAAACTGTCCCTTGACAAGTGCCGATTCTGACACACTTCTGTGTCCTACAATGACACATTGTGTCTGCCGGTGGGATCACCACTGATCCGGCCAAAGTGGAAGCTGTTGTGAAATGACCACGACCCGAGAACGTCATGGAGAACGTTCCTCGGCTTCTGTGGCTACTATCGCCGCTTTGTGGTGGGGTATTCAAACAAGGGCAAGGCCCTCAACAATCTCCTCAAAATATACCCTGAGATCACAGGGCGAAAGGCCACCTCTGCTAGACAACCGTTCAATGATAAATGGATGACCGAATGTGAACGGGCCTTCCTTGGCCTGAAGAAAAGCTTAACGGAGGCACCCATTCTCGCTTATGCCGATCCGGAACAGCCCTACATCCTGCACCAAAAGTATTCGGCTGGCCTCCGACCGGTGGCCTACGTCAGTCGCAGTCTGACTCCTAGCGAGCAGAATTATCTAGTACATAAGCTGGAATTGCTCACTCTCAAGTGGGCAATCATGGATAAACTCCATGATTACCTTTTATGGCGTCACTTTCGAAGTGAGGACGGATAACAATCCGTTAACATATATATTAACAGCTTCCAAATTGGATGCTACCGGCCACCGATGACTGGCAGCTCTATCGAACTACAAGTTCACACTGAAATGTAAACCAGGGCCTCATAATATCGGAGCTGACGCCCAATCCAGAAGACCAGGACTGAGCACCACCCTGGACGATGACCTCTGGGAGGAGATCCCTGAACCAGGGATGCGAGCTATGTGCAACACGGCGGCTATTATAGAAGATAAAGTGGCCTTCTCAGAATTGAGGGTCGCGGATTCCTTAGGATGCCAATCTAAGGCCATCCCCGCTGCTTAATGTGACCCAGAGGGGATGAACATCACCCATGATAAGATCATCGTGTGGAAGGATATGGTACAATATCATAAACGGGACCCTGTGGCTGGCATTATCCGCCAGGCCGTATAGAAAAACAAGCTTGAAATTCTGAAACGTGCCCCCAGCGACATGGTCACTCTACTCATGTGAGAAGCGGACAAATTCGAGATTGATAATGGTCTACTCTATCAGGTAGTACAATACCATAACCACCTGGATAGAACACAACTGGTTCTGCCCAGGAACCTACAACATATGGTCCTGAAAGCTTTGCACGATGAACATGACATCTTGGAGTAGATAATACCTTTGGGTTGGTACGAGACTGGTTCTTCTGGCCATGGATGCGCGAGTCTGTGGAACAACACCATCACCGGTTCTCAAGGTGTATCCAGTGCAAGACTCTCCCTACCAGAGCCACACCAATGGCTCACCTGAAGAGCTCGGGCCCCATGGTGGTGGTGTGCATGGATTTTCTATACATTGAACCAGACGCCCGAGGTATCAGTAACGTATTGGTCATCACGGACCATTATACACGCTACGCACAAGTCTTCCCCACAAAAGACCAGAAGGCCATCACGGTGGTGAAAATACTGTGGGAGCGGTATTTTGTACATTATGGTCTACTCAACTGCCTACATTCAGACCAAGGCTGGGATTTTGAGAGTAAACTCATCAGGGAATTACTCAAAATCCTCAACATCACCAAGTCCCGAATAACTCCATACCATCTGGTGGTAGACGCTATGCCGGAGCGATATAACAGGACATTATTGAATATGCTTGGCACTCTGAAAGACACTCAGAAGACCGAGTGGAGATGGTATGTGGAAACACTGGTACATGCGTACAACGGTACCCACCACGAGTCCACCGGGTTCTCCCCTTACTTCCTTATGTTCGGGTTAGAAGCCAGGCTGCCTGTGGATGTGCGTCTGAGGGTATCAACCAATTGGGTACTCAACATGATGCACTTCCGATATGTGCAACGGCTCCAGGAAAGCCTGCAACAGGCTTATCAATTAGCCAAAAAGTTCTCCGTTCAGCTAAGCGCCAATAATAGGAGACGATACGACCATAAGGCCAGAAATTGGAGATTCGTCCTGGAGAGGCTGTGCTTCTCCACAACCATGGAATACCCAGAAAACATCAATTGACCGATAGTTGGCGAGACGAATTATTCGAAGTTGAATCGCAAATGGCGTTTACCCAAATGAACAACCTTATGTAGAGTTGATAGTGTTAAGTTGGGACCTCTAAAACTGTATTTTTATTACATAATTTCTGTGGTTATATAGTTATGTAATACGCTGTTCCCAAGTGGGGACATTGGTCTTTTCACTAGGAGAAGGATCTAGCCCAGGTCCCCCTCTGGGCTTTCTTTGGCCCCCTCACATCAGCTGCGGGTGCCGCCGGAGTGGCAGATGGGCCCAGCACAGCAGCAGGGAGAGGTGCAGGTCAGGGGCAGGTTGCGGTGCTGCAGAACAGGCAAAGAGTCGCCGGTGGCTCCCTTAGCAGGGCACCCCCATGTCTAGTGTGTGCACGCATATTCTGTACAGTAAACTGTTATACTTATACTGCTATACATTTGGGTAACAGTGATCATAACATGGTCAATTGAAATAAATGATCAAAAAACAGATTACTTGGGTTCAACAAACACCTTAAACTTTAGAAAGGCAGATTTTAATAAACTGAGGTCTAATCTACAAGTAATACACTAGGACGATGTTTTTGCAGGGAAAAATGTAGAAGATAAATTGTATTGTATGTCTTTATTTATATTGCGCCATTAATGTACATAGCGCTTCACAGTAGTAATACATGTGGTAATCAAATAAATAACAGATCATGGGAATAAGTGCTTTAGACATAAAAGTAACATTAAGGAAGAGGAGTCCCTGCCCCGAGGAGCTTACAGTCTAATTGGTAGGTAGGGAGAACGTACAGAGACAGTAAGAGGGAGTTCTGGTAAGTGTGTCTGCAGGGGGCCAAGCTTTATGTATCATGTGTTCAGAATATCCACAGTGCTATTCATATGCTTCTTTAAGCAAGTGGGTCTTAAGGTGGGTCTTAAAGGTGGGCAGTCTTTAAAGCATTGTTAGAAAAGCACACTTATCAGTGTAGACCCTTGGGTAATAAGTATAAAATAAAGAAGTCAAAACCAATGTGGCTAAATAAACAGGTAGGGGAGTGTAAATGTATTCTCTACTTCATCATAATTCTCCTTTTGTCATGAAATGACAACCCTTAGGCTATAGGGCTCTCGTACTGGAGTTGAATATTATCATATTCCACTAAAGGAATCGGGACACTGGGGGTTATAGTTCTAGAGTTATATGTTAAAGTTGTGAAATCGGGAATAGGGGTATTAATATTCAGTGAAGCATACTTATGCATAACTGATCTAGTGGGACGCATGATCATTCTACATAAAGATGAACACATTAATTTGCAACTTGAAATAATAACAACTAATATTACAAACATGCAAACAACAAGTATCAGTCCCATAATAATTTTCTTTCCCAATTCTCCAATCCCTGCGCCTAACCCAAAAGTCCAATCAAACTGATTGACTCTTTCTATAATGCAAGAAACAATACTTCTGATATTGGAGATATGGTTCTGCACAGAATTTGAATGATCAGATAGATTAAAACAACACATACCATCAAAATCCTGACATCCATGCTCATGTTTAAGCAACAGATAATCAATTGCTGCACGATTTTGTAAAACTGCTTTACGTGTACCTTGCAAATCTATCATTAATTCTTCTAGAGCCTCGGAAGTCTGATTTAACTATTTTGCTACAGCACATGCTAGCTTCCGTATTGCTTTTGCTGAATAAGCAGCTAATCCAGGTACTCCGACAAAGGATATTGCTAGATTTAAAATGTCAACTTCCGATAATAAAACCACATGTGGATCGCAATCTTCAGTGACTGAAGCAGTGGATTGTTTAACTTGAGTTTGATGTGGGCCAGGTGCTACAGAGAACATCATCATCCCTAACCTGGTGAGAGTACATGGTCCCCCGGAGATGTTTCCTGGTATGTACGAATATGTTGTGTTACCATAGGAAAACAACCATCCCACGGGAAGTTTAACAGAATATATATGGCTTGGTGTGCTTATTGTGTGATTGCAGCTCATAGTATTATTGAAGTTAAAACATTTATCATCGGTTCGATTACACAATATTTGGGTCATATTGGTGGATGCTGAGGGTGTCATTTGTACTTGTTTACATTTGCCTATTTTTTCAGGATTGCATGTCATTAGATAACATACTGTGTTATATTATGGGTCATAATCTGTGTCATATTAGACCACCTTTCACCAATACACTGGGGGCAGTCACGTCAGTATTCATATACAGAGAAATGTTGTCACAAGAGAAAAGAGGGGGGAGATTTCTCTCTTCCCAGAGAAAAGAGAGCTCCCTGGTGAACTATGGTTAGCATAGATAATAGAGGCACCAATGTGAGCCCTAGCAGCCATTCCCTTCTCATAGATGTCATACAAGACCCATATGAATAATGGAAATATGCTACATATGGTCATAATGTATATACAGTTGAGCCAATTCATCCAGCGTCGTGCCTCTACTCCTTCGTGGTGATCTCCACTTTCTGACATCAGATGTAAATTTATTCTCTACTTCATCATAAGTAGGAATCTTCTCCGTTACTCGGACAGATACCCCCCCCCCCCCTCCTGGGAGGCCTTTACCACTCTTGAGGTGCTGAACAGGAAAACGATACGAGCAGCTCGGAGGAGCAAGTAATTGAGTCAGACACCAACGATCGTTGTCAAAAACCTCTCCCGTTTATTAATGGTCACAGTCAGGCTTTTATAGCCAAGCGAAAGTATATACGTGTAAATCTTACTTCCCTCATTACATGCTTATCTGGAAAGTTACAGTTAGTTCAGTCTTGAGCGAAATCATAATTCTTGCTTGAAGTGCTGAGACAGTACATCAATTTAGACTATGCGTTTACCGCGCCTGTATCCTGTGACCTGAGGTCTTGATCTGATCGAGCAGAGGATCTGCACTGATTGCCCACGGAACTTGCGGGAGGAGAGTTGATCCCGGTGACCTACATTCCATCATCCATGATTGCAGAGCACAGAGTGGTAACATGTCCCTAACATGTCTTGCTAATTTTACAGTTCTTTGATGTACGTGCGATACTCACCTGTTTTATTAATACAATATTGTTATTTACTACACCATGATGTTTTTTGCGCTGTTTCTCTTTTTGTTTTTGCATTTGGGAAGCAAGAATAAACAGATGACTTACAAATTAAATGGAGATACATTGGGGGAATCCTTGATGGAGAAGGATTTAGGAGTGCTTGTAGAAAGCAGACTTAGCAAGAGTGCCCAAAGTCATGCAGTAGCTGCAAAGGCAAACAAGATCTTGCATTAAACGGGCAATGGATGGAAGGGTAGTAAACATAATTATGCCCCTTTACAAAGCATTAGTAAGACCACACCTTGAATATGGAGTACGATTTTGGGCATCAATCCTAAGAAAAGACATTATGGAACTAGAGAGAGTGCAGAGAAGAGCCACCAAATTAATAAAAGGGATGGGCAATCTAATTTATGAGGAGAGGCTAGCTAAATTAGATTTATATACATTAGAAAAGAGGCGTTTAAGAGGGGATATGATAACTATATACAAATATATTCGGGGACAATACAAGGAGCTGTCAAAAGAACTATTCATCCCACGGGCAGTACAAAGGACTCGGGCCATCCCTTAAGGCTGTGTCCATGGTATGGATGACCGAGCGGACGCGTACGCATGCTGATCAATCAGACTGCCTTAGGCAGTAATCACGTCCATGCGGCGTGCGGGTGCGCAAGAATTCAGTTAAAACTGATTTCTTGGTGCGACAGGCCGGTCACGTGAGCGGTTCGCCCAATTAGGGAAAACCAGCTCCGTGACATCACTGGCACGCCCCTAGACATGCCCACGGATGGCACGCGTACCATGACCAGGGAAAGCACCCGCTTTCCATCAGCCTCCGCGCGCCTGAAATGACTATGGACGCAGCCAAAGGTTGGAGGAAAGGGGTTTTCAACATCAACAAAGGAAAGGCTTCTTTACAGTAAGGGCAGTTAAAATGTGGAATTCATTACCCATAGAGACTGATGGCAGATACAAAAGATTTGTTAAAAAAAAAGGTTGGACATCTTTTTAGAAAGGAAAGGTATATAGGGATATACCAAATAAGTATACATGGGAAGGATGTTGATCCAGGGATTAATCCTATTGCCAATTCTTAGAGTCAGTAAGGAATTTATTTTTCCCCTTATGAGATATCATTGGATGATATTACACTGAGGTTTTTTGTTTGCCTTCCTCTGGATCAATAAGTAAGTATAGATATAGGATAAAGTATTTGTTGTCTAAATTTAGCATAAGTTGAACTTGATGGACGTACGTCTTTTTTCAACCTCATCTACTACAGTGGCGACAGCCTTTATTGCTACATTTCCCGCACGGCAGGATGCGTGCGGACAGCGTGGTGATGCGGCCTGCCGCGCGTCACTGTGACGTCACTGTCACGTGCGCGCCCGGCTTCCCCGGCTTCCCCGACACCCCTGAATTTGAAGTGAGGTAAGCGGGGAAGCAGAGGGGCACAGCAGGAGCCAGCTAGGGGGTCGGGAAGGGGGAGCACGGAGCGTGCACGAGCGGAGGGGGTGCACGGAGGAGATGCGGCGGCGCGCGGTCTAGACCCGGCGCCAGCCAGAGTAAGCCCCGGTCTACCGGCGGCATTAGTTAGAATAAACTTTGTCGCAACAGTATGTAACTATGTAACTTACCAAAGTGTGTTTTATTGCATGGAGTTCCTGTAACAGGGTCATTCCACATAGTAGAATCACGTACAGATGGAGGCGCTACCGATTGATGACTCAAGTACACCCCAAGTTCCCAGTAGCGTAGGCTCAGGCCTCCTTTGAGCCACAGGTATTGCACCGCACATACACCACAGCCACATATCTCTCAGGGGGTGGGGGAAAGTGCGCTACATATATACAAAATACAAGGAGAGGATTCGGGAGTGATCACAGGGCCACACTAATTGAGTGAAGTGATAAAGTATATAATAGTGGTAATTATAAATGTGGGTGCAAACTGAACTGACAAGTGAATCAGGCAAAAAAAGGGGGGGAAGGGGAACACAAAATGAATGAGTCCCCTAAAGAATTCACTAACTGCACTCCTACATGATATAAAATCTAACTTTGTCCCTGAAGAAGCTCCTTTGCTGGAGGGAAACGCGCGTTGGACGCGCAGTTGTGTCAGTCACCTACTTGGAGCTGTTTTTAATGTAGTGCTCTTAAGTCTCCTGGTTCTATTTATTCAGACGGCATTAGCTGGATAATTATAACAACAGGCAGTGAGTCTGCCTTCCTGCTCCATATAATATATGATATATGTACAATTAGAGCCTCTCTGCTGGGTTACTCTATGTCAATGGTACTGCGAGTCCTAGCTTAACTATACTGAGGGTTATTCTCTATTGATTGAGCCTGTGTCAGCGTCACCTTTCAAGCATATGCATTTAATACAACTATAGGTGTTTGCTGGTATATATATCTGAGCAGGATTGCTGGATCTTTGACCAGTTAAAGGCTCACTGAGTAGGATACGGTTACCTATAGTTTGCATACTTACTCCAGAGGGGTTAACACCCTGACTTACAGCATCCTCTGTCCTTTCAAACCCTAGGAATATTGAATCTGGGTTTGCATAATCACACATTTATTGACAGGGATGTACGATATTGTCCATTTAATTCATTTTAAATACATAGTACACAACGTTTGGTAATATATGTTTTAAGTAAATTTATCAAAAGTTAGATTTTATATCATGTAGGAGTGCAGTTAGTGAATTCTTTAGGGGACTCATTCATTTTGTGTTCCCCTTCCCCCCCTTTTTTTGCCATATATACAAAATACTTTACCTCATCCAGGTAGAACTCTTTTCTTCCCTTGCATCAATATACTCAGAATTATTTGTACCTTTACTGATCTGTATATTAATATTGTTATGGACCATCAGATTCAAGCTGATTATTGATAGCTGGAGTCCAGCTTCTTTGAAAAAAAGAGTAGTTTTTTTATTTCTTTTTTTGTAAAACATTTTAATTATAATCAAATTTGGCCTTCCTACGCTTAGCGGCTGCGGTGGCAGTGGCGGTTGCAGTGGCGGTGGCTGTCTGCTCTAGCTCTTCCATGCGCGATCTCTTTGCCCTTATGGCTGCCTCTTTCCGACTATATTCGGCCCTAGCACATGCGGCATCTGGCGTCTTGGTAGCGCTTGCACTAGACACATTGGATTGCATTGATTTAGCTGACCTTGATCAATGTCTAGATGTGCTGGAGCGCTGTGATGCGGTCCCAGGAGGAGCTCCTTTCTCTCTCTTTGTGCGTCTGTGATAGCAGTCCGCATGTGGCTGTCACGTGTTAGGTCAATGTTACTCTGTAAGTCTCTTTCTTGCAGGCTTTCGCCGGTGTTGGCTCTGGTCAAGTAAGTGATGTATGTGTCTGACAGCTCTTGGTAGCACGAGTGGTTAGACTTTATTTGAGTTACTGTATCACCTGCTCGAGCTGCTGTACATTATTGCCAATGATAGCAACATTGCTTATCTCTAGTGAAGTTTTTTTCCAGGCCTTTTCTAACTTGGCGTGGTGCACTTCAATGTCAGCCATATATTTTTCGCAAGCCTTTTGTGTCAGTGTGACTGTCCACTTAGGCCTTGTGCCTTCTTGCGCCTGTTGCATATGTGTAGCAGTCTCAGTGTCTGAGTTATCACTCTCCTGCATGGTGTCTGGTGAGGGTCTGAGTTCTGCCATGCTGCAGGTGTATGTAGGCCTTTAGCCAGTGCATGTGTCGTGCGGTCTGTTACCTGCATCAGCGATGGATGACTGTCCTGCATCGGTGTGAGGATTCGCCATCCTGGCCGTCGCAGACCGTCTCCTCACCCCAACAAGCCTTCCGTGGTGGACACTCAGGATGCGCGGTTTCGTGGTTCAAGTACACGAGGAACTTGCGCGTTCTGATCCCTTGCCCGCGGATTCGGATCCCGCCCTCCTCTCTGACGCATGAGGTTGCACGGCCAGCCTCCCTGCTGACACGCAGTTCATGCCCCACCCTCGCTCTGGTGAACATCAGGACGGACGTGGGAATGACGCGTGTTCTTGGCTCCACCCCCTGACCTCCGTGACACGCGTGGGTTGGCGCACGATTGGTCCCACCCCCTCTTGCCCTAAGAATTGGCGTGGGAGTGACGCACGCTCCAAGCTCCGCCCCTGGCCTCCGTGACGTGCGTGGGATGGTGCATGAGCAGTTTCGCCCTCATTCTCGATTAGGCTGCATCATAGGGCTCACCTGTGTGCACCAGCAGCCTATCGGCTCTTACTTCCTGGTTCCGCCCTGGCTGGCTATTGGAGGCTCCGTCTTTATATACCGTCAGTCTGCTCTCATTCCTTGCTGAGCATAGTCTAGTGTGACGCTGTGCCTTGCTGCATTCTAGCTCCAGACCTTGCCTCTCCTTGCCGATTGACCTCTTGTTGCCTGACCCTGGTTGTCTCCTGGATTTCGTTCTTCTCCTCTCCTGATTCGGCTTTGAAAGACCATTCTCCTGTCTCCAATCCTAACCTTGGCTAAATACTCCAACCATCCGATATTCTCCAATCCTGAACCTGGCTACGTACCCCAACAATCCGCAACTCTCCAACCCCGAACTTGACTATGCACTCTGACGAACCGCAACTCTCCAATCCTGAACCTGGCAAGTACTTTGATTATTCTCCTATCTGTAATCCTGACCTGGCTTGAATGACTATTCTACATCCTAGGCGCGCCTGCGTATCTGTGGGTCGGCATTAACCAATTCCCTACCTCATCACGCAGTCGCGCTTCGTTTGTGGTGAGCTACGCATTACAAGCAGTCAGTGTAGCGGTAGCTGTACTTACAGGTGTCCGGTGGCTCTGACCCGTGTCCTGGCGGATGTCCGTTGGCGTGGCCCTTGGTAGCCCTTGCCGTGGGGACGTGCATAGAGGTAGATGGGATGGTAGCACCTCACTTAGCTTTGCAGAGGGTGGACTCAGGTAGAAAAGGGCAGTGAAAGTTCTGTGTGTGATGTACTATCTGTAGCAGTGCTGCTGCCTTTTATACTGTTGCTGTTTAAAGCTGCTTGTTTTGCTGTGTAGAGGCTGCAGACTCTGTGTAGCAGTGTGAAGCTGCTTGCTTGTACTGCTGAAGAGGCTGTGCTCTGTATTAACTGTGTAAAGCTGCCTGCTTTGCTGTAGCTGTGTAAGTAGCAGTTTTTCTGTGCTGATCCCAAAGCATACAACTTCCGTTTGACTATTCTGTAGCCACAGGGTACTGTATATGCTACTGTAGATATAAGTAGGGCCAGATAGCTGAACTCATCCCCCTTTGAAAGCACAACATGTCCCTTTGTCTTTTCTTAACTTTATTGGGGGAGTTACAGAAATGAAAGGTTCTTGTGGGTGTTGTAATGTAGGTAGAGAGTGCTTCTCTATGTGAAGTGCTTCTGTGTCAAGGGAAGGTCAAACGGATTGCTTTGCAATGGAGTAGGCAAGAATGGTAGCACTCACTCAGTTGATGAATAGGAAGAGTGAAATGTTTGTCACACAGGAATAGGGACAGGGCTAATCTACCTGTGAATACAGACAGGGGAGTATGAAAAAGTCCATTAGACGGGAATTAAAGGGGTTATCATGGCAACCAACTTCTAGCAGGCTGGAGAATTGGGAAGTATTTAAATGTATCCATTCCCACAAGTACGTACATTTTTTTTAAATTGCACCTTACCCCCTGTGTACGTACACATGCTTCGCGAGTACGGACACCAGGGGGCAGCGTGCGCATGCTGCGGCGGTGTGCCCTCTCTTCCTCTCCCCGGCGCTTCCTTTACCCGGCTCCCCTAGCTCTTCAGTTCCCCAGCTTCCTCCTGGCTCTTCCTTTCCCCGGCTCATCCAATGCCCGGCTCTTCCGAACACCCCCCACCTCCCCTGGCTCTTCAGATCACCCCCCTGGCTCTTCCGATCACCCCCCCTGGCTCTTCCGATCACCCCCCACCTCCCCTGGCTCTTCAGATCACCCCCCTGGCTCTTCCGATCACCCCCCCTGGCTCTTCCGATCACCCCCCCCACCCCCTCTGGCTCTTCCGATCACCCCCCCACACCCCCTGGCTCTTCCGATCACCCCCCCCCCCCTAGCTCTTCCGATCACCTCCCCACCCCCCCCAAGCTTTTCCGATCACTCCCCACCCACCCTGGCTCTTCCGATCACCCCCCACCCAGCCTGGCTCTTCCGATCACCCCCCCCCCCCCCGAGCCCGCTCAGAGCCTCCGCTTACTGCCGTGCTTCTGCTGCCCGCAACCTGCACGCTGCTTCAGGTAGGGAAGAAAGGAAGGAGGGACATGGGGGGGTTGATATGAGGGACATGGGGGGGTTGATATGAGGGACATGGGGGGGTGATGTGAGGGACATTCAGGGAGGGGGGTGATGTTAAGGACATGCAGGAGGGGGGGATGTGAGGGACATGCAGGGAGGGGGGTGATGTGAAGGACATGCAGGGGGGGGTGATGTGAAGGACATGCAGGGGGGGTGATGTGAAGGACATGCAGGGGGGGATGATGTGAGGGACATGCAGGGGGGTGATGTGAGGGACATGCAGGGGAGGGGGTGATGTGAGGGACATGCAGGGGGGGTGATATGAGGGACATGCACGGGGGTGATGTGAGGGAAATGCAGGGGAGGGGGGGATGTGAGGGACATGCAGGGGGGATGTGAGGGACATGCAGAGTGGGTGATGATGTGAGGGACATGCAGGGTGGGGGGTGATGTGAGGGACATGCAGGGGGGATGATGTGAGGGACATACAGGGGGGGATGTGAGGGACATGCAGGGGGGGGTGATGTGAGGGACATGCAGGGGGTGTGATGTGAGGGACATGCAGGGGGGGTGATGATGTGAGGGACATGCAGGGGGTGTGATGATGCAGCGGAGGTAAGAGGAGGGGGGTTGCTGCACAAAAAGGGGACCTGGCTACATCCTCCCCCTGGTAAAAAAAAAACCCCAACGTCCTCGCTTGGCATACATAACTCAACCCTGTACAGAAATTATATAATGAAAATGCAGTTCAATCATCTAACTTTGCACATGCGCATGACTCTATACGATATTGCACAATTCTGTGAGCATCACAGTCACAGATTGGATTTTGCTACGAGACCACTGCTGAGCCTCATAATGGGGTGCCCCAATTTGATCATAGGTTACCCGAGTTGGAGGGTACCTGACTCTTTGGCTCCTTCGGAGCTGTTCTTCTGCAACTCCCTCGGGGGAGTAATAAACACAGTCCTGAGGCTCAGCCTCTTCCCTTGAGGGGTGAAATGTCTCTGAACAGTCTCTGTTAGGCACAAAGCACGGGCTCTGTGGATCCAAAGGCTGGCCTGTTGGTGCCACCTTAGTAGGCATTGGCCTACGGGGCCCTTTACCCGTAGATCCTCTGGGAGATGACCCTTCTGTGGAGTAGTCCCTTTGAGAGGGTCCCTCCATAGGATCTTCAGGAGTTTCAGAGTGGGTCTCGTTATTGACAGTCTCTTGACCCATCTCTGATAAGTCGGACTCACCGTTGAGCGGTGTGGCCAGTATCTCTGCTTCCTCGTCTCCCACTTGGGGAATGGGGAGAAGATGATTACGGTGCCATACCTTTACCCGGCCATCAGTGTCTTTGATGCGATAGACCGGGAGGCCAGGCATTTGAGATTCTATTTCACATACCCCGTCTCTCCATCGGTCGGCCAATTTGTGTTTTCCCGGGACTCTCAGATTTCGAAGCAACACAGTGTCCCCAGGACGAAGTTCCCGATATTTGACCTTATGATCGTATCGCCTTTTATTTCCAGTGTTCAGCTTAGCTGTAGACTTCTCAGTCTGTTGATAGGCCTGCTGTAAACTGTCTTTAAGTCTTTGCACGTATATGAAATGGGTAGCATTGTGTATCCCATCCGTCGAGACTCTAAGACGTACATCCACTGGCAGTCTCGCCTCTCGCCCGAACATGAGGATGTATGGGGAGAATCCAGTTGACTCGTGTCGGGTACAATTGTACGCATGCACCAGGGCCTCCACGTGTCGACTCCATTCAGTTTTCTGAGCACTCTGTAGAGTTCCGAGCATGTCCAGTAAGGTTTGATTAAATCGTTCTGGCAGTGCATCTCCTTCGGGGTGATACGGGGTCGTTCGTGATTTGGCGATGTTCAGCATTTTGAGCAGTTCTCGGATCAACGTGCTCTCGAAGTCCCGACCTTGGTCTGAGTGAAGGCGGTTGGGAAGAACGTAGTGCACGAAGTACTTCTCCCATAATATCATTGCCACTGTGATGGCTTTCTGATCTTTCGTGGGGAAGGCCTGGGCATACCGGGTGTAATGGTCCGTGATGACCAGCACGTTGCATATTCCCCGGCTACCGGGCTCAATGCACAGAAAGTCCATACACACAAGGTCCATTGGGCCAGAACTCTTCAGATGGCCCATGGGTGCTGCTCTGGTAGGCAGGGACTGGCGCTGTATACACCTAGTACAACGGCGACAGTGGCGTTCCACGGCCTCTCGCATCTTGGGCCAGAAAAAGCGGTCTCTGACCAACCCAAAGGTCTTCTCTACACCGAGATGTCCATGCTCATCATGTAGGGACTTCAACACCATGTATTGCAAGTTCTTAGGGAGGACTAGTTGTCACCTATCCGGGTGGTTGTGGTATTGCATCACCTGATAGAGTAAGCAATTGTCTATTTCAAATTTGTCCACTTCCCGCATGAGCAAGGCCACCAAGTCATTGGGAGCATGCTTCAGAAGGGCTGGGTTCTTCTTTTCAATGGCTTGCCTAATGATACTAACGACAGGATCTCGTATTTGGTAGTCTGCCAGATTTTTCCACCGTAGCACTTTGTCATGCGTTATGTTCATCCCTTTTGGATCGCAGTAGGCGGCTGGGACAGCCTGCGACTGGCATCCCAATTAATTCTGAGAAGGCCCTTTGGTCGTTGACGATAGCGGCAGTGCTACACATAGCTCGCACCCCGGGTCCTGGGAGTTCTTCCCATTCCTCATCATCTTGAGTAGCACTTAGCCCTGGCCGTCGGGAGAGGGCATCAGCCCCGACATTCAAGGGTCCCGGCTTATACTTCAGGGAGAAGCGGTAATTGTTCAGAGCTGCCAGCCATCGGTGTCCTGCTGCTTCCAATATGGCCGAGGTATTGATGTACGTGAGGGGATTGTTATCCGTCCTTACCTCAAACGTAACCCCGTAAAGGTAATCGTGGAGCTTCTCGGTGATCGCCCACTTGAGAGCCAGGAACTCCAACTTGTGGATGGGGTATCTCTGTTCACTGGGGGTCAGACTGCGGCTGATGTAAGCTACAGGCCGAAGGCCCTCGGGGTGCTTCTGGTGCAGGACGGCACTCAGTCCATTGAGACTGGCATCCACATGCAGAACGTATGGTTGTTCAGGATCAGCATACACAAGCACCGGCACTTCGGTCAGACATTTCTTCAATTTCAGGAAGGCCTGTTCACACTCAGACGTCCATTTATCACCAAACAATTGGCGGCCGATACGGCCTTCCTTCCGGTCTCTTCGGGGTATATCTTCAACAGATTGTTCAGGGGTTTAGCTCTACTAGAGTACCCTTCCACGAAGCGACGGTAATACCCACAGAACCCCAGGAAGGATCGTAGTTCTGTGACATTCTCGGGACGCGGCCAGTTCACGACCGCTTCTACTTTGGCTGGGTCGGTGGCGATCCCTTGAGCAGACACGATGTGCCCCACGTAGGTCACCGAGGTGTGACAAAACCGGCACTTGTCTAGGGACAATTTCAACCCTTCCTTCCCAAGACGGTCTATCACTTTAAGCAGCCTTTCTTCATGCTCTTCCAGAGTTCTTCTGAAGACAATGATGTCGTCCAGGTAGACGAGACACTCCCGGGGGTTCATATCCCTGATAGTCTTCTCCATCATTCGTTGGAAGGTAGCAGTGGCCCCACATATACCTTGGGGCATACGTGTAAATTGGTAGAACCCCAGGGGACAGACGAAGGCTGTTTTCTCCTGATCCTCTGCATTCATTGGTACCTGATAGTACCCGGATCGTAGATTGCGCACGCTGAACCATTGGCTTCCGTTCAGAGCATTCAGGATCTCTTCAATGCGAGGAAGGTTGTACTGGTCCAGTATCGTACGATTGTTCAGGGTTCAATAGTCGACACACAGTCGTACGGATCCGTTCTTTTTCCTCACCACCACTATGGGTGATACGTAGGGGCTCCGAGACTCCGTCAAAATCCCAGCGGTCTCTATTTCCTGTAAGACGTTCCTCACATCGTCCACATCCCACGGGGCGATACGGCGAGAGCGTTCCCGGAACGGGGTGGCATCACTCAGTCTAATGGCATGTTGGGCGCTGCGACTGCACCCCACATCCATCTCACTCATGGAGAACACAGTCCGTCGTTTATTCAACTGGGTTGTCAGCCACTCTTTCCACTCAGTGGGCAATGTCGACTCGCCGAAGTTGAAGCCCAGATCGACTAACCGCTCATTCACTGCCGCCGCATTCACCTGGGGCGTTGTTTCCACAGGGCTGACCGGATATATGCAACCTAGACTCTGTCCGGCATCAAGTTCCATCGGGAAGGGGGAGATGTTCTGCACATACACGTAGGTTTGTAGAGGGATTTTAGTCGTCCACTCCCTCACCTCGGGTAGTACCCTATACCCTCTCTGAACTTCTTCCTCAGGGGTACTCTCCAGAGAGAAAAGCTGATAGCTCTCATCTCGTTCGGGATAACAGCACCAGACGGCCATTCGTTGCACTCCCCTTGGTAATATGGTCGTCAGTCTGCGTTGACGATTGTAGAGATCCCCGTGACGCTCCAGGGCATATACCCGGTTGCACTCCTCTCGTAGGACGGGATCTAGGAGCGAATTGGCCAGCGGCAACTCGTTGGTCTCTTTCAGGTACGCTCTGATTACAGCTTGTACTATATCAGTGTTGGTTCCCAAGATGATCGGATACTTGCACTGGTCTTGGGGCTCCGGGCATACCATTGCCGCTACATGCATGAGGTGTTTCTTGCTGGTGTTCAGTTGGAGTATTTCCAGTTGAACCCCTACAATCCCATCGATGGGGTAGTCTTCATTACTTAACCCCCTAACTTTCATATGGTCGGCCGCCCTCAGGGGGCAGTGTCTGAGGTGCTGGTCATAGAACTTGCGGTATATGATGGTCACTTGTGATCCCGTGTCCAGTAGGGCCGATGCATAGATCCCTTCCAGTACAACAGGCACGATAGCCGCGGGGCCTACTTGACTGTAAGCTTCCCTTGGTGAGGCGTTATCACCGGGGTCGTCGTCAGAATGGGCATCTTTGGTTCCAGGAGGGGGTTCTGAGTCAGACTCGGCCGTTTGTACTCGGCATACCATGGACCGGGCTGGGTTTCTTCTATCGGGAGGTTTTTCCTCCGGAGGGTCCTCCCTCTCCGGACAATCGTTGGAGAAGTGGCCCGTCTTCCCGCAGTTATAGCAAACTACGTCGCGGCGTTCAGGACGATCCTTGTACGTGGAAGATGATCTGTCTGGGGCGCGATCCTTCCTGGCAGGCGACTTGTGAATCACTTCTTCCTCCTGGGTGGAAGATTTCTTACCCTTTGGGGCGGAGGGAACAGAGGTGTCACCCTGGATGGTATCCTTGGTCTTTTTGGATTTATGAAAATGTCGCTGCACCTCATGTCCTCGGATATGATGCAATAATTCCATGTAGCTGGGTGGTACCGCAGCGATCGGGGCGGCCCGCATCATTATAGCTATATTGTGATCAGGTAACGACCCCTTTAGTAGCTGTTTGAATCGGTATCGGTCCACTTCAGTGGCGGAAAGGATGTTTTTGGACAGGAGGGTCCCCAGTGACAGCTGTAGTTTGTGAGCGAAGGCAGATAAATCCTCTCCTTTTTTTTGGCGAAGAGCTGTGTACTGGGCCATCAGCTCATCCTCGTCGTCTTCTCGGGTGTAGGACTGAGTGAGCATTTCCACCAGTTCCTGTGCCGTAACTTCTCCTTCCACTTCACAATGCATCCATACCAGCCGGGAGGCTGGGCCTCGGAGGCACTCAACCAGCCTCTGTCTTTTGCTGGCTTCGGGGCACGACCACTCCGCTATTGCTTGGAGCGTATGGTCCCGCCATGTCTCGATCCCTTCTTCTCCTGCAGGCGTCAGCAAAATCCCAGAAAAGGCCTTTAGTTTCCTGTAGCTCTATGCTTGGGTCGAGATGGTTACAGCTTCTACTAGTTGGGAGGCCATTGCATTCAAGGACAAACCTCCACTAAGGGGCTGACTACTGGTTCCAGCTCCTACGCTAGGCATGGTTGGGAGGCCGCCTGGCCGTCTATCAGACGTAGGCAAGGTGGGTGGACTCCCCGCCCAGCTGCTAACTCCCCCGAAACCGCTCGGGGTGAAGGAGACCTTTGGGGGGCATACCCCGTGGGGCGTACTGGCGGACGGGTGGCTGGTGGTTGGTCCAGTACGGGCGGAAGCTTCTTCGGACGCCCGTGTGTCAGGATAGATCATGAGACAGTCCTCTGCGGAGGGCTCGGGTAGGTTTAATACATGGGGAACAGTCTCTGAGCATATGTCACATTCCGTGGCCATGAGGTAGGTGGTTCCCCGGCCGTCAACATCAAGTTTAATGTCTATCACCCGGGCAGTGGCCAGTCCCGGACAATCCCGTACTTGTGTGCGTACTGTGTAGAAGTCCGTATCATTGGATACTCCCGCCACTGCAACCACTCGCCTTGGGGACACGTGGCGTGCTAAGGCCCAGTCGAGTACGTCTTGCTTTGATGGCACGGACATGATGGTGTTCAATTTGAACAAATTGATAAGGAATAGGGCACCCCAGGAAGAATCTCAGCAGCGCCTCCAAATGTAACGGGTATTCCCCCACCCAAGAGCATATGGTATATATGTGCGGGGAATCTAATGTTACCAGGTGTGGTGCTTTTCCTGTTAGGCTCACAGGGGGCCTAAGCCTCCGCCACGGGGAGCCTGGGGCACGAATAATAATAATAGGAGTAACCTCGTACTCGGTGCAGCGCTTCCACCTGCGATGGCTCCCACCAGAGGGGGAGTGATCCTCGCAGGACAATATATATATAGATCACACTACAGCATGTAAAACAACCAATAACTTTACTTGTGAGCATAGAAACGTACTTGGGTATATAATCTCAACCGGTGTCCCTCCCTAGAGGAGACACTAACTACTGCGTCTCGCAGGACGCTATCCCCCTTTCACCGGGTGATCCAACCCCGTGTCCAGTAACCCCACACAATTGTCCTCCACCCACGAGTGAGATAAATATGGGTGACTGCGCAGCCACTACGTCTTATAATAATAATATAGAATCGTTGGTGCACTTGATGATGGTTACCTGCCGAGCACTCCAGTGCCCGGGCCTGCCAAGGAGCTTCACAAAGGATCCAGAGGCTGACGAACACAGGAACTACCATCCGGGGCGATCCCACCCGGATGGCTGCTGCAGGCGCAGCAGAGGTCTGAGCCCAAACCTCTGAATGGAAACGCAGCGTCCGCTGTGTCCCCAACTTTCTCTGGGTAATAAAAGGGGCAGGGTCCCTAACCTGGGTCCTGTCCCTACAACACTCCGCTACTGATGACTCAGGGCTATCTGGGGCCCAGGGGGCTGCTGGCCTAGTGCAGGGAGTCACTGACTCCTGCACCCTACCTCCTTCCCCTAGCTGCTCCGGTCACCAACTGAACAACGTGCTGCAAGCCCGCAAAATATATCCATTCTCCCTTGCAGGGAGATGCTGTGGCCCTATTGGCTCCCTGGAGTCATGTGGGGCGCTCCTAGGCTCATGGGATATGTAGTCGCTTCTCTAGAGCCCTATTGGCCAGCATTCGTGCGGTCTATCTGCGCATGTGCAATGTCCCTGGCTGGCCGCCACATGCGGGGACCCACTGCGCATTCGCGAAGTTGCGCAACATGGCGGCGCCCTGCACGGGAGCCGCAGAGGACCTCCGGAGCACCGGAGTGCTCCCTGCTCGGCCCCCACCCTCCAGAAGTGCCGGCGGGTCTATCGAGTGACCCCCGGCAGCGGAGGTAAGAGGAGGGGGGGTCGCTGAACAAAAAGGGGACCTGGCTACACTTACATCAAAATAAAGGACTAGCAGGCAGGGCTGCAAAGGGGGGAGGGGAGGAATCAGGGGGAAATAGGCAATCCTGTTAGTTATGATATGTGCAAGGGGGGTATTTTGTTTGTTCAGATTACCCAAGTCTAGCTACTCAAATTTGACTATGATATATGTAGACATATCAAATGTAATTACACTATGTATTGTGCAGGAGATTTTATTCTTAGTTCAGTACAGTTAAAAACTAATGTAAATATAAGAGCAGAATTGTTTATGTAATGGTGGAGAAGAGTGTTATATTCATGTACAAGACAAAACGGCTAATATTACTTATGATATGAGGATTTAAAAAAATAGTGTTAAAATTGGAAGATTTTTTCAAAAGTATTCTATAGCTGGAATTTGGGATTAGGCACAAGGTTTGAATCACGAGGATCGAAACTTGTCCGAGGTCTGATTATGTATATGTGTGTTTGTTGTCATATGTATTGTTATTTTTTGTGTTAAAGGATTGACCACCAAGCTGACCGCTAAAGTCATTCCCTCCATGCCCCTCCAAGAAGGTATATATGAAGAACAGCTCTTTTATGTAACAAAATCCGGTCCGAGGTCAGAACTAAAATTATTTATAAACATGGCAGAAACTAGTATGTAGATTAATTCAACATTTCAAATATTACACGTGATATAAGATTGAACTACTGTAGCATAGCAGATGGAGTCTGCATTTTCAGAGCAGATCCAAAATACCATATTCACTTTAATATCTTCACATATTAATAAGTTCCGTTCTGGTGGGCTCAGTGGGTCGAAATTTGCCAGTTTTTAATGCCTACAGTGACTCTACATAATGGCCAAATTTCAACTCTCTGCGACCTCCAGAACCGGAGATACAGAAATGCACTGTAAAACATTTTTAAATACAGGATTCGTCCCTTTAAAAATTAATATCTGCTTTTCACTTTTTCCCCATTGAAATCAATGGGGTCCGCCGCCATAGCATTGAATGGCGGGCTCCGCCGTTGGCGTCAATGGGGTTTCCCGCCATAGACTTTCAATGGGGAGACCGCCGCCATTGAAGTCTATAGGAAAAACTAACAAACTTTACATTTGCCCGCACTCCGTCTGATTGATCGGAGAGGGTTGGGAAGGGCCATGCATTAAAGCCGGAACCTTGGCTACATGCCACCCAAATCCCATCCCTCTGGTCATTTCAGAACCGGAGATATGGACTTACATTTTTCATCATTTCACACTTAGCCGTTTTCACGCCACGCGGCTTTTCCCCATTGGAATCAATGGCCGGCGCCGCCATAGACAATGCATGGCGCACGCCGCCATTAGATTCAATGGGACCTCTGCTCCGCCATTGAAGTCAATGGCGCGACCCTCCTTCTCCGCTCGACCCCTTATGGGGGTCTCTCATTCCTGGACCCGGTGTGGATCGTGTGTGGGGGATCCTAGGAGTCGGGGCAAAAATAATTTTATTCCCAGGTGCCCTAGAACCTAAGATTCCCACGCCAATTGTCATTGAATTTGACCGAAGTGATTAAACTCTTTTCAAAGACATTGTATCCGCTTTTGCGGTCTGCGGTTTGGATGGCTGCCAACCTGTTCCTCGAGGCCGGCGTCGAGGAATCTCCATTGAAGTCAATGAGCCCATTGACTTACAATGGGAAACCACTGCTCCTCCTCTCGGACGCCACCTGGTGGTCGTCGCTGGAAAACAGGTCCAAAACCGCTACTTCTGCCATTAGAATGCATGGAGTGTTAATGGCGACCTATGGAAGGCTGCTAAATGGAGCCTGAAAAGGCGGGAAAAGGGAACAAAGGGCTATAATCACTAAATTAACATTAACCCCTTCCCTCCCGCATCAACCCTAGTGTATGTGTGAGTGCAAACACCAGGATGAGATATTACATTTATACAGGGGAATAAACAGTTGGATACTGAAGCAAGGTAAAAAAACACATTACTGGACCCCAGTCCAGTTAACCCCTTGCTTCCCAGGTGAGAGTAGGGTGTGGCCAAATGGGGTGTAACCCCTTTAATCCCAGGCAAAATCCCCTCTCTCATGACACTCGTCCATCTTCCTCCCCACCTGCCTTCCTTCCCCCCTGCCTTGCTTCCCCCCCTGCCTTCCTTCCCCCCTGCCTTCCTTCCCGCCCTGCCTTCCTTCCCCCCTGCCTTCCTCCCCCCCTGCCTTCCTTCTCCCCCCTGCCTTCCTTCCCCCCTGCCTTCCTTCCCCCCCTGCCTTCCTTCCTCCACTGCCTCCATCCCCCCTGCCTTCCTTCTCCCCCTGCCTTCCTTCCCCCCCTGCCTTCCTTCCCCCCCGCCTTCCTAACCCCCCCATTTTCCTTTCCACCCGCCTTCCTTCCCCCTGCCTTCCTCCCCCCCCTTGCGTTCCTTCCCCTCCACCTTCCTAACACCCCCACCTTCCTTCCCCCCCTTCCTTCCTTACCCCCCTTCCTTTCCCCCTGCCTTCTTTCCCCCCTTCCTTCCCCCCCTGCCTTCCTTTCTACCCCCCTGCCTTCCTTCCCACTCCCCTGCCTTCCTTCTAAACCCCCTGCCTTCCTTCCCCCCGCCATCCTTCCCCCCGACTTTCTCCCCTAACACGTTCCTCCCCCCCCTGCCTTCCTTCCACCCCCTGCTTTCCTTCCCCCCTGCCTTCCTTCCCCCCCCCTGCCTTCCTTCCCCCCTGCCTTCCTTCCCCCCTCCTGCCTTCCTTCCCCCCCCTTCTTCCTTCCTTCCACCCTTCCTGCCTTCCTTCCTCCCCTTCTCCCTTCCTTCCCCCCGCCTTCCTTCCAAACCCCTGCCTTCCTTCCCCGCCTTCCTTCCCCCCGACTTCCTCCCATCACACGTTCCTCCCCCCTGCCTTCCCTTCCACCCCCTGCTTTCCTTCCCCCCTTCCTGCCTTCCTTCCCCCCCTTCTTGCTGCCTTCCACCCTTCCTGCCTTCCTTCCTCCCCTCCTCCCTTCCTTCCCCCTCCTGCCTTCCTTCCAAACCCTCTGCCTTCCTTCCCCCCGCCTTCCTTCCCCCCCAACTTCCTCCCATCACATGTTCCTCCCCCCCTTCCTTCCTTCCACCCCCTGCTTTTCTTCCCCCCTGCCTTCCTCCCCCCCTGCCTTCCTTCCCCCCCTGCCTTCCTTCCCCTGCCTTCCTTCCCCCCCTCCTGCCTTCCTTCCCCCCTCCTGCCTTCCTTCCCCCTTCCTGCCTTCCTTCCTCCCCTGCTCCCTTCCTTCCCCCTCCTGCCTTCCTTCTCCCCCTCCTTGCCTTCCTTCCTCCTTCCTTCCTCTCCCCCCTTCCTTCCTTCCCCTGCCTCTTCCCCCTTCCTTCCTCCCCCTTGCCTTCCTTCCCCCCCTGCCTTCTTTCCCCCCTGCCTTCCTTCCCCCCTGCCTTCCTTCCCCCTCCTGCCTTCCTTCCCCCCTGCCTTCCTTCCCCCCTCCTGCCTTCCTTCCCCCCCTGCCTTCCTTCCCCCCATGCCTTCCTTCCCCCCTGCCTTCCTTCCCCCCATGCCTTCCTTCCCCCCATGCCTTCCTTCCCCCCTGCCTTCCTTCCCCCCCTCCTGCCTTCCTTACCCCCTGCCTTCCTCCCCCTGCCTTCCTTCCCCCTGCCTTCTTCCCCCCTGCCTTCCTTCCGCCCCTGCCTTCCTTCCCCCTGCCTTCCTTCCCCCCAGCCTTCCTTCCCCCCTGCATTCCTTCCCCCCTGCCTTCCTTCCCCCCCTGCCTTCCTTCCCCCCATGCCTTCCTTCCCCCCTGCCTTCCTTCCCCCCATGCCTTCCTTCCCCCCATGCCTTCCTTCCCCCTGCCTTCCTTCCCCCCATGCCTTCCTTCCCCCCTGCCTTCCTTCCCCCATGCCTTCCTCCCCCCATGCCTTCCTTCCCCCCTGCCTTCCTTCCCCCCCTCCTGCCTTCCTTACCCCCCTGCCTTCCTTCCCCCCTGCCTTCCTTCCCCCCTGCCTTCCTTCCCCCCTGCCTTCCTTCCGCCCCTGCCTTCCTTCCCCCTGCCTTCCTTCCCCCCAGCCTTCCTCCCCCCCTGCCTTCCTTCCACCCCCTGCTTTCCTTCCCCCCTGCCTTCCATCCCCCCTCCTGCCTCCTTCCCCCCTTCCTGCCTTCCTTCCTCCCCTGCTCCCTTCCTTCCCCTCCTGCTTCCTTCTCCCCCTCCTGCCTTCCTTCCTCCCCTTCCTTCCTTCCCCCTGCCTTCCTTCCCCCTGCCTTCCTTCCCCCCCTGCCTTCCTTCCCCCCCTGCCTTCCTTCCCCCTGCCTTCCTTCCCCCCCTGCCTTCCTTCCCCCCTGCCTTCCTTCCCCCCTCCTGCCTTCCTTCCCCCCTGCCTTCCTTCCCACCCTGCCTTCTTCCTCCCCCTGCCTTCCTTCCCCCCTGCCTTCCTCCCCCCCTGCCTTCCTTCCCCCTCCTGCCTTCCTTCCCCCCCTGCCTTCCTTCCCCCCATGCCTTCCTTCCCCCCCTGCCTTCCTTCCCCCCTCCTGCCTTCCTTACCCCCCTGCCTTCCTTCCCCCTGCCTTCCTTCCCCCCTGCCTTCCTTCCCCCCCTGCCTTCCTTCCCCCCCTGCATTCCTTCCCCCCCTGCCTTCCTTCCCCCCAGCCTTCCTTCCCCCCTGCATTCCTTCCCCCCTGCCTTCCTTCCCCCCCCTGCCTTCCTTCCCCCCCTGCCTTCCTCCCCCCCTGCCTTCTCCCCCCCTGCCTTCCTTCCCCCCCTGCCTTCCTTCCCCCCTGCCTTACTTCTCACCCCTGCCCTCCTTCCCCCCCTTCCTTCCCCGCCCCTGCCTTTCACCTTCACCCCCCTCCGATTATTCTCCCACCCGCCGCCCTCCCGCCCCTGCTTTTATCCCACCTGCCGCCCTCCCGCCCCTGCTTTTTCACCCACCCGCTGCCCTCCCTACCTATTACGGATATACATCCCGGGCAACACTGGGTATATCAGCTAGTATATATATACATATATATATATATATATATATATATATCTAAAAAAAAAAAAAAAAAAAACAGGCGCAGTCATAGAGTAGTAAAGTTATACAAAAATATATGTGGAGTTGAATGTATAAAAAGGCACACTCACAAACATAACGGAAATACAAGCAGTTAATTAGTAATACTCAATCGCCAGCCAGAATGCAGGAACCAAGCCACTCCGGTAGATCGTCCGATATGGTGAGAATTCAAGCAGCTTCCACAGTGTACTCCATGTACCGGAGGAGGTAAGGAGCGTCGCCCACTCTAGGCCCTCGTCACTGCAATGAGTCTCCGATCACAATCCTGCAAGGACTCAATGACGTCACTGGGTTCACCGGATAGTAGCAGCCCCCGCAGGGATAGCAAAGTAATGGCTGCGATTGGTATAGATTACCAAATGTATAAAGTCCCGTGAATGAGATAGCAAATACGTATTAAAACTGGACAATATCACGTCCACAAGGCACTCCCTATGATTTTCATCTCGAAGACTTTAAAAAAAAAAAAGAAGAAAGCGCCCGATCCTAGTGCATTAAATTCAAATATAACATTTAATATTCCCAAAATCTAACAAATAAAAACTCACAAACAACAGATAATATAGAGCGTGTTATGAGATAATACTCATGCACCAGTGACTGGATACTCAGCTCCTCCGATCGTATGCCTCGTGATGGCGTCAGTTCCAAACTCCTCTGAGCTTCCGTCCAGCAGGAGCTCAGGGAGCTATGCAGCCGCTGTTATCGTCCCTCATGAACAATGCACGAGGATGAATGGTTCCGGGCAAGGCAGGAAGAGGCAATGGAGTGGCGGGAAGGAAGCTGTCAGTGAGCTAGAGTCCAGTACTAGGTAACAGATTGATGCGCTCAGTTACCTGGTACTGGACTCTAGCTCACTGATAGCTTCATTCACGCCACTCAATTGCCTCTTCCTGCCTTGCCCGGAACCATTCATCCTCGTGCATTGTTCATGAGGGACGACAACAGCGGCTGCATAGCTCTGAGTTCCTGCTGGACGGAAGCTCAGAGGAGTTTGAACTGACGCCATCACGAGGCATACTGTACGATCGGAGGAGCAGCGTATCCAGTCACTGGTGCATGAGTATTATCTCATAACACGCTCTATATTATCTGTTGTTTGTGAGTTTTTATTTGTTAGATTTTTGGGAATATTAAATGTTATTTTATAATTTATTGCACTAGGATCGGGCGCTTTCTTCTTTTTTTTTTCTACAGATTATTGGAAAGTCGTTGGCTCCATAAAGACGGCTGCCTGGATCCAGCATTAAGAATCATCTGCAAACATTTTTATTTTTGGGAACATTTTACAGTAGACTTCCACCATTATTGGTGTTTGGACTTGATATTGGTTTGATTTGCACTTATTATATTTATGTACATTTATATATATATATATATATATATATATATATATATATACATTTATATATATCTGGTCCACCTCAATATTAGGTGTTCCCTCTAATTTAATTATATAGTCCTTTATGTAGGCTTATATAATTTATCACTTGGTCACAAATTATATATTCATATATCACTAGACTTTGTTTATCTACTATATATTTCTGAGTTCACTGTATGTCTGCGTCCCTAGCGGCAATCTCATTGGTCCCTTGGCCTGCCCGCCCCCGCACCTCTCATTGGCCTGAGGCAGAGTGACGGGCCAAACAAAAATAAATAAAAAACAAACACACACACACACACCACTCTCCCCCGTCAGTTGGACCGCAGCTCACCTTCCACACACACACACACACCCCCCCTCCTCTCCCGGTGCCCCTCACTCTCTCCCCCCTCCCCACCTCACCCAAATCCCACGCTCTGCAACATCCCCAGCTGCACCATCACCTCACCGTGCGCCGCAGAGAGCAGCAAACTCCAGCCTCCTCCTCCCTCGCGGCGCGGCCCTCCTCTCCCCCTCACGTGCGCCGCTCCCGAAGAGGGGAAGCGCGGCCCGGGCCTCCTGCTCTCCCCCTCACGTGCGCCGCTCCCGGAGAGGGGAAGCGCGGGCCCGGGCCTCCTGCTCTCCCCCTCACGTGCGCCGCTACCGGATAGGAGAAGCGCGGCCCGGGCCTCCTGCTCTCCCCCTCACGTGCGCCGCTACCGGATAGGGGAAGCACGGGCCGGGCCTCCTGCCTCAGGGAGCGGCCGGACGAGTGAGTGAGCGGCCTTCACCTCCCCTCACCCAACCCTCACCCCCCTTCCCCACCCCTCACCTCCCCTCCACCCCCCCCGGCGCCGCTACAGTCAGTGGGGGAGCGAGCGCCCGGGACACAGCGGGGAGCGGCCACAACACGCTGCCTCAGATCCACGTGGGAGCTGCGGACGGGTGAGGGAGCTGCCAGACGGGTGAGGGAGCTGCCGGACGGGTGAGGGAGCTGCCGGACGGGTGACTGAGCGGCCTTCACCTACCCTCACCCCCCTTCACCTCCCCTCACCCACCCCTCCCCTCCCTTCCACCTCCACCTCCCCTTCACCCCCCCCTCCACCTCCCCTTCACCCCCCCTCCACCTCCCCTTCACCCCCCCTCCACCTCCCCTCCCCCTCCACCTCCCCTTCACCCCCTTCACCTCCCCTCCACCCCCCCTTCACCTCCCCTCAACCCCCCCCTTCACCTCCCCTCAACCCCCCCTTCACCTCTCCTCCACCCCCCCTTCACCTCTTTTCCACCCACCTCCCCTCCACCCCCCCTTCCACCTCCACCCCACCACCTCCCCCCTTCCCCCCTCTTCCCCCCCTTTCCCCCTCCTCCCCTCCTCCCCCCCTTCCCCATTCTCCCCCCCTTCCCTCCTCCACCCCCCTTCACCCCCCCTCCACCCCCCCTCCACCTCCCCTTCACCTCCCTCCCCCTCCACCTCCCCTTCACCCCCCCTTCACCTCCCCTCCACCCCCCCCCCCCTTCACCTCCCCTCAACCCCCCCCCCTTCACCTCCCCTCCACCCCCCCTTCACCTCCCCTCCACCCCCCCCTTCACCTCCCCTCCACCCCCCCCCCCTTCACCTCCCCTCCACCCCCCCCTTCACCTCCCCTCCACCCCCCCCTTCACCTCCCCTCCACCCCCCCCTTCACCTCCCCTCCACCCCCCCCCTTCACCTCCCCTCCACCCCCCCTTCACCTCCCCTCCACCCCCACCTTCACCCCCCCCTTCACCTTCCCTTCACTCCCCCCTTACAACCTCCCACCACCTCCCCCCTCCTCACCACCTCCCCCCACCTTCACACCACCTCCCCCCCCTTCCCACCTTCCCACCACCTCCCCCCCTTCCCACCACCTCCCCCCCCCTTCCCACCACCTCCCCCCCCCTTCCCACCACCTCCCCCCCTTCCCACCTCCTCCCCCCCCTTCCCACCTCCTCCCCCCCCCCTTCCCACCTCCTCCCCCCCCCTTCCCACCTCCTCCCCCCCCTTCCCACATCCTCCCCCCCCCTTCCCACCTCCTCCCCCCCCCCCCTTCCCACCTCCTCCCTCCCCCTTCCCACCTCCTCCCCCCCTCCCACCTCCTCCCCCCCCTCCCACCTCCCCCCCCCTTCCCACCTCCTCCCCCCCTCCCACCTCCTCCCCCCCCCCCTTCCCACCTCCTCCCCCCCTTCCCACCTCCTCCACCTCCCCTTCACCCCCCTCCACCTCCCCTTCCCACCTCCTCCCCCCCCTTCCCACATCCTCCCCCCCTTCCCACCTCCTCCCCCCCCCCTTCCCACCTCCTCCTCCCCCCCTCCCACCTCCTCCCCCCCTTCCCACCTCCCCCCCCCCCTTCCCACCTCCTCCCTCCCCCTTCCCACCTCCTCCCCCCCCTCCCACCTCCCCCCCCCTTCCCACCTCCTCCCCCCCTCCCACCTCCTCCCCCCCCCCTTCCCACCTCCTCCCCCCTTCCCACCTCCTCCACCTCCCCTTCACCCCCCCTCCACCTCCCCTTCACCCTCCCTCCACCTCCCCTTCACCCCCCCTCCACCCCCCCCCCTTCACCTCCCCTCCACCCCCCCCTTCACCTCCCCTCCACCCTCCCCTTCACCTCCCCTCCACCCTCCCCTTCACCTCTCCTCCACCCCCCCTTCACCTCTCCTCCACCCACCTCCCTCCACCCCCCCTTCACCTCCCCTCCACCCCACCACCTCCCCCCACCACCTCCCCCCCTTCCCTCCTCTTCCCCCCCTTCCCCCCTCCTCCACACATCGCCACCTTTGCACCTCCCCCATCGGCACACCCACATCAGCACCAAACCCTCACAAATCAGCACACCGATACAATCACCATAAGTACAGCCATAGCAGCACTACCACCGCACATGGGCCGCGTGGACCACTCCCCACCCAAATGCCACACCCACACCACAAACATCCCGGGCAACGCCGGGGCTCTCAGCTAGTATATTATATATTTTATATTTAATATTAGGTTACACTTAATTCATCTCTTTGATGATATATATTATCATTTATAATAACATCACTTATACACTTAGGGTGTTATATTCAAATATATTATTTACATTTAATTAGTATTCAACACCAGAATTTTAGGCGCAGTCTTTATCTGTCAATCAATCAATCAATCAATATATATATATATATATATATATATATATATATATACCGCTCTCCTGGGAACCCCAAAGTTACCTGTTCCAGCACTCATCCATGACGCTGCTGTCCTGGGAACTCCCAGGTCACCTGTTCCAGCCCCCATCCACGACGCTGCTTTCCTGGGAACCTCCAGGTCACTTGTTCCAGCACCCATCCATGACGCTGCTCTCCTGGTGTCACGCTGTGCAGCCCGCAGACAAGACCAGTCCCCTGTACTGAGGTGGGATGTAGAGTATATGCACCGACAGCAGAGGGGCGTGTCCAGGATGTGGCGTAGTAGCGTGGGCCAGGCCTGGATGTAGATAAAGAATGGTCAAGTACTTGCCGAGTTCGAGGATATAGAATGTACCGTAGTCAAAATCTGTATCCGAGTCCGAGGGTCTTAGAGATTAGAGTAGTCCATAGAAAAGCCGAGTTCAGGAGCCAGATTGGGTAGTCAGACGAGCCGGATCAATAGCTGTAAGAAATAAACACAAAGAGAGCACGACACAGGTTCCAGGCAACACAGGAAGCAAGGAGCTATGCAGAACAAGGAAGTGAAGACAAAGCAGGATATTTAAAGCGGCAGTCACCAATCCGGACGAGGGGCATGGCGGGGCGTGTCGAGGAGCTGCTCGTGAGTGGCTGAGAGACCAGGAGGTGGTAGAGCACAGCTGAGAGTGCTGGAGACGTGGTGAAGACTCCCACGCCGAGTGGGGGGTGGAGGCAGGCATAATGCGGGCGTTACAAATCCTAGAAGGAAGCGCGCGCACTGAAACACCAGCGCCAGAATCCAAGATGGCGGCCGCGGCGGAGTTCAAGGTATGCGCTGAGCAGCGGCATGGGTAGTGACGGGGCAGGGACAGCAGCCGCTGCATCATTGGTAGTGGGTATGGAGGGGTCACGCCGCAAGGGACACGCCCCCCGATTCCTTAAAGTACCCCCCCCCCCTTCAGGATCGACCTCAGGACGATCCATCCAAGGCTTTTGTGAAATTTCTTGTGGAAGCGATTGAGTAAAGCTGGAGCATGAATGTCTTCCCTTGATATCCAGGAACGCTCTTCTGGACCATAGCCCTTCCAATGTACAAGGAACTGTACTTTTCCCCTGGATAACGGGAATCCACGATGGACTGCACCTCAAATTCTGACTGACTTTGGACTGTAGCAGGATTGGTTTTACGGGCTTTTGCAGGGAAGCGATTGCTCTGAACGAAAGGCTTGAGCAGGGATACATGGAACACATTGGGAATGTTCATGGATGAAGGCAACTGTAAGCGGAATTGTTCCTGAATCAGAAAGGCCCCAAAAACCTAGGCGCCAATTTCGGGGTAGGAGTCTTCAGTCTGATATTCTTTGCTGAAAGCAGACTCTGTCCCCTGGCTTGTAATTGAGAGCCTGTTGACGATGACGATCTGCTTGAGACTTGAACCTCTGAGCTGCACTAAGGAGTGCAGATTGGATCTTGGTCCATGAGTTCTGTAGCGTGGTTACCCATTAATTCGCTGCTGGCACTCCTGAGGGAGTGTTGGAGATTGGAAGCTGACTTGGATGAAAGCCGTAATTCACAAAAACAGAGATTCTTGCGTAGATTAATTACGGAGAGAATTGGAAGCAAATTCCGCCCATGGTAACAGATCAACCCAATTATCCTGGGTATCAGAAATAAAGCATCGTAGATACTGTTCAAGGCTTTGATTAAGTCTCTCAGTTTGCCCATTAGTTTGGTGATGATAGCCTAAAGAGAAGGATAAGGCCATACTTAGCCTCTTGGAGAAAGCACGCCAAAACCTTGATATGAATTGCGATCCTCGGTCAGAAACTATGGACGTAGGATTCCGTGGATACGAAATACTTATTTCGTAAAAATATCTGCCAGGGTGGGAGATGAGGGAAGACCCTTGAGGGGAACAAAATGGGCCTGTTTCGAAAAACGGTCTGCTATGACCAAAATGGTAGTCATACCTCTGGAGGGCGGAAGATCTAAAAAAAAATCCATCGAAATATGTGACCATGGACGATCAGGTACTGGAAGAGGTATGAGTAATCCGGAAAGGCTTTTGATGAAGGGCTTTGTTCTGTGCACAAACTGGAGAAGCGCGTGTAAATTTGTGAATGAGTTTTGCCATATTAGGCCACCCAAAAGGTGAGCTTAATGAGATCCAATGTTGTCTTGAAGCCGGGATGGCCGGCTGACCAGACAGAGTGGCCCCATTCCAGGATCTTCTGACAAAAACTTGAGGGCGGCATAGAGGGTTCCATCTGGTACCTCTAGAACACTCGGAATCTGTGACTGAGCTTCTACGATCTTTTCAAGAATATCAAAAGAGTTGGGGAGTGTAGACGGACGTTCACAGAGGTACACAATTAGGAGGCTTTTATAAGGTGAAATTATAATAAGGCTTTATCATTTCCTTTTTATCAGGAAAACATCCAAACAAGGGGGGGGGGGGGAACAAAGCTTCTGTTCACTTGGGAGTATTTCTAGTGAAACACTATGCAATTAATTCACATCTCCCTTAGTCAAGCATTTCTCGCAGCCCCAAAACATATAGCATGAAATAAGCAGATATAAGCAGTCTCTTAATAATGAAAGTCTTATCTGTTCCTTGGAGGGAAAATCTGTTTCAGCTCCCTTCCCTCAGGGTGTGTCAGCATTCAGGTTCAGAAGTTTTCCCTGTGTCTTGTAAGCAGCTCTGCTATTTCTTCTGGCAGGGCTCAAGACTGTTGTGAGAGTCAAAGACAATCTCTGCCCTCTCTCCCAAGTTCAGCCCAGATATGAGCTAAGGAGTCCCTTCCTGTCTGAACAGACAGGCTTTTGTAAGCCATCTAAATCAGGCAGGTGGTGTTTAGTAATTAACTACCAGACGTTAACCACCACACTGCTAGATTAAAGGCACATTACTGAACAGGGATAAGTCCCCTGTCACAGGGAGACTGAATTTCGAAGGTACAATAGTTTCTGGGATTTCTACGGATTTTTCCTCAGGGGAAAATTGTCTGGACAAGGCATCAGCTTTTATGTTCTTCATGCCGGGGATGTATGATAGAGTATAATTAAATCTTGGGAAAAAAAGTGCCCAGCGGGCTTGACGAGATCCTAGACGACGAGTACTTTCGATATAGAGAAGATTCTTATGATCTGTCAAAATAGCAATCGGTTCGTGGGAGCCTTCCAGGAGGTGTCGCCACTCCTGTAAAGCCATCTTGATGGCTAGGAGTTCTGTTTTTCCGACATCATAGTTGTTTTCAACAGGGGAGAACTTTTTTTTTAAAAATCCACATGGGTGCAATTTATCTTGACGGGAGAGTCTCTGGGAGAGAATGGCACCCGCACCACAATCAGAGGCGTCCACTTGTAACGTAAATGGAACACTAGTATCAGAGTGACAAAGGATGGGTGCCGAAACAAAAGCTTGCTTCAAGGTTTCAAAGGCGGAGACGGCCTCCAGGAGCCACACAGACAGGTCGGCTCTCTTCTTAGTAAGCGTAGTGATGGGAGCCACAGTGGTAGAAAAATTCCGGATGAATTTTCTATAGTAAATGGAAAAGCCCAAAAAATGCTGAATGGCCTTAAGAGAATTGGGCAGGGGCCAATCCAAAACAGCCTTAAGTTTCTCTGGGTCCATCAAAAATCCTTTATCCGAAATGATATAGCCTAAGAAGGCGGTAGAAGACTGATGAAAAAGACATTTCTCGAGCTTTGCGTAGAGATTATTGACACGGAGACAAGAGAGGACAAGTCTAGTATGCTGGACATGATCTTGAAGATTCTTGGAAAAAATTAGAATATCGTCAAGGTAAATAATTACGAAAGAGTTGAGGACATCACGGAAGACATCATTCATAAAATCCTGAAAGACAGCAGGAGCATTGCATAAGCCAAATGGCATCACGAGATACTCGTAGTGTCCGCTTCTAGTATTGAAGGCGGTTTTCCATTCATCGCCTTCTCGAATACGTATGAGGTTGTAGGCCCCTCTGAGGTCTAGCTTGGAAAAAATGTTGGCCCCATGGAGCCTATCAAACAGTTCCGAAATCAGAGGCAGGAGATACCGGTTCTTGACAGTAATGAGATTGAGGCCCTAGTAGTTGATAAAGCTCTATGAAATAACAACACAAGTCTGAGGTTATATTTTGCAGAATGACAAATAAGTTTATTGCTTGTGCGGTGCACACGCAGAGGAGAGTTTCAAAATAAAACCCTCCTAAAGACATGGTGCATACAGGCATTATTTATACACAAAATACTAAACCCACGCCCCCTCTACAAGGTTGCGTGTCGTCACTACGTATGCGTAAAAGGTAAACAAATTATGCACACGAATACATTGAGTTGATGACATTATGGGATGTCTAAATGAGATGATTCAGCAATAATACTTTATTAAGCTGGTGACCTTTTCTCTACATACAGAAACCATCCCTATCAGTCTGGCCTTTTTCATAACATTGGCACTTTGCTCAAGGTTTTTCAAGGTTTTTGGCTTAGCTGAACCGCTCAATATCAATTGGAACTTCAGAAGAAAAAAATGTATTTTAAACTAACGTTCATTCCACTTTCATACAGACAATAGACAATATCAGGCATCTAAGATGGATGCTGACTCAAAATGGTTGCTTAGATCCCCGTGCTGTTATGTCAGACCCTCCCCTTACGTCAAATTCTCACTTTGTCACTCCCTCCTTTTTATTCTTAAAACATAGCTTTTGAGAATTAAGTTAATGATGATAGTCCAGGGATAACTCAGAGGACAAGGGCGCGTGCCCTTCACTGTCATAGTCTCGTAAGGCGCTGCGGCCAATATGTCTTTTGATGAATTGAATAACTGTGATCGGCATCTTCTTTCTTCAAGGTACTGCTGTTTTCTGGCATCTGTAAAGAGTGGCATCCGAATGGGGGAGGGGGTCGCACACCTGTGGATCATACCTTTGCAACACGTGACACACACATATATGACAACAAGTAACACTCCCAAACACATCAAAACATTCAAAAGTTTTTGCTCCAAGTGATCTAAGCCATTCACCTAACCCCAAGGGTGATAATTTGTCACTTCCCTTTGTAAACCTCTTTTGAATCTCTTGTATTTCATCTAGTTCATGCTGCACATTGCTACACTGATCTGGAATAAAAACACAACATTGTTCCTCAATTAGGACACATACCCCTCCTTTTGAAGCTAAAACATAGTCTAAAGCAATTCTGTTTTGTAAGGCCATAAGCCTAATCTGAACCTGTTCTTGGTTTAATGATAAAATTAAAACTGCAAAATTAAGGCCACATCCTTCCTGTAAATTGTTATCTGACTAAACATACATTTTTACACAGGTTTCATTAGTTGGTGGAGACACTTCACCCATAAATTGATTCTTGTTCCTAGTGTCTGATACACCCTTTAAAGAGGTTCCCTTAAAAAATTGGAAAAATACAGAAATTATACACATAATACTAAAAACCTTATTTTATGCAAGCAACCTTTCTTTGGATATGCAGTTGCTAGAAAAAAGAAATTGCATCTATCTCTATCATCATATATTTTCAGAATCATCACAACATTCTATTACTGAGAATTGAGGGGGTTTGGTATCTGTGGAAGCTAAATGCATGATCCTCACCCTGCACGCATTGCATACATCATTCACTCACAATATCAGAACAGACGATGTCTGCGATGGTCAACATGGCTGACTTATGATCCTTTCCTTGTGGCTGACACATGCCCCTGGGTGACCCCCTCCTTTCGGTGGAGGTGCAACACACTTCTGGATCAAAGTTTTGCTGCACATGACACATACATAGAGAGTGAAGAGTACTGCCAAAACACATACAAGAGCTTTCACAAGCCACGCTTCCAGGAAACCAATCCTCCCATCAAGGCTCAATTCTACATACACCTTAAATTTCTAACTTAACACACTCTAAAGAATAAAAATATTGAGTCTCTGAAAAAATGAAATGTTCTGATAAAACCTGGCCTTAGCCTGGTGTCTTATTTTCCTCGTTGGTTAACGGTTAGAGTTTTGACTCGGCAAGACGTTAACTTGATGCGGCTGTGCTTTAGGTGACTTTGGTCTTTGGTGGCGCTGGAACATTTGGTGGAGCTGGAACGAGCTTTACTGTACTTTGGATCCAGGAAAATGACTCTGCCGCTTTAATTGCTGTATTGGTGATTACTTTAGGCCTTTTCACCTGGGATGAAGAGCATGCTTGCGCAGGAAATATGTGACTATTAACCCCATCTCGAGTAGGTGCACTTTCAACGTTGCCTAGAGAGACTCAAAAAATGTATTAGTTGCATACATCTTATTGTTTTATTACCAATAACATGGTCCTTAATTCGTTCCTTTGGACTGCTGCTAGTCACAAGTCATCCCATATGTGTCTCATAGGGAGATAATTTATACCTAGGACTAAATTCTTGTATCAATGTGTTTACTCCTGTCTTAGCATCCACATATAGACAGAGGTATTCCCTATTAATGTTCCTCAAATTAAAACTAAGTAGCCACTGTGAACCTGACTTTGATACAATCTAAGTTCCTGAAACTTTAGGGCCTCATCGCTTGCTAACCCACTTGTTTCCATAATTAATTCTATCCTGTCTGCAGGCCATATCCCTAAGACCTGGGAAACTACCAGAGTTTGTCCCAATCTTCAAAAGTGGGGACAAAAAACACTGTCTCAAACTACAGGCCAATATCCCTTTTCCCAATACTATCCACTGTTATGGAAAAATATTCCCTCCCAATTAAGCCATTATTTTACCCATACAAATTTCCTAGCCACTCCCTATCTGGCTTTTACCCCAAACACTCCACTGTAACGATTCTGTTAAAAAATTGAAATGCCTTCTACATAATGCATACCTTATTCACTTATGTAACTGCTTTTGCAACTATGTATCCCCTGTATTTAACCCTATACACACAGACACACCCACAAATGAGAGGTGACTCCCAAATTCACCACTTCCTGGCAAACCCATTCTAGATTACACAGCAATTTTTACAATAACCACTGCTTACGGACACCTTTGGAAAAAATAAATGGTTAAAAGTTATAACATACATCACATATTCAGTTAATAGACAAATGATTTTGTATAAGACTTCACACTAATGTCTTGCTTTATATAATCTCTTTGCACAGTGCTGAGCACATGGTCAGATTTATAATTTTAAAGACACTCTGCATATTCATCTGACTAAAGAAAAAATATTTTCTATAAGACTTGTTTCCGGGCAAAGAGCCATTTTGTTTCTGGGCGTTTCGCCAATTGACCCTGAAAAGATAAGATAACGACACACCACGGCTTCTTCCTTAAAAATAATAATTATTGGATTGGAACCTTTGCTTAAAGTTTAAATACATGGAGCTTTATCCAGAGCCCTAAGAACTACATTTTTTATGGCCTCTCAAAAATTAACCCACAGGCTTTTATATAGCTGAGGTTTATATAACTTCTTAACACACAAATAACTCCACACGCTCATGCTATTTCCCTACACTCAGTTCTTTTTAATGCCTTCTGTTTTGAACTTTCATAGTTTCACTGACTTCATTCACTACAAATTTATGCTATCCTGTTGCAATTCTGTCCTTTCTCAAGCTACACACACCTATTTCTCTCCATTAATCAACACTCACAAGTCTAACCCACACTAACTCTTCCTTCATCTCACCTCAGGACTTTTCTGACTATTTTAAGCAAGAGGTTGAATCCATACACCAGAACATTCCCTCTGTTTCCTCCTATCCTACTTCTGCTTCCTACTCTCTTCCTGCTTTCCTTGACTCTTTTTCCACTGTATCAGAAGAGAATGTCACCATCACTGTTGATCTCCTTTCTCCCTCTAATCTGCTACATTTCCATTCTCCTTCAAACATGTAATAGTTATACCATGACTCAAAAATAGCAAGCTTGACCTGACCTGCCTTTCTAACTACTGAACTTGTCTTGTATTCTCCTGCTTGCTCCATTTTCTCACACCCATTCTCTCCTTAACCCTCTACAATCTGACTTCTGCACTGCTCCCTCCACGGAGACAATTCTCACTAAAATAACTGATGACCTATATGCTGCCCACGACAGAGGTCATTACACTCTGCTCCTATTACTCCCTGCAGCATTTGACTCTGTGGACCACACTTTTCTCTTTTCTCTGTATACACTCTCTCTAGGTGACCTAATAACATCTCTTAGGTTTAAATATCACCACTATGCTGACAACACCCTCATTTACTTTTCAACCCCTGACCTTACACCTGCCATACAAACCTAAGTTTCTGATTGTCCCTCTGTTATCTCATCCTGGAAGGCCCTCTTTCGCCTTAAATTTAACATGGCAAAAACAGAGTTCCTCATACTTCCTCCCAAACCTGACCCTATTATCTAGTTTCACATTACTCTTGAATCTTCCATGCAGTAGCTCTAAGCACGCTGCTTAGGGATCACTCCCAACTTCTCTCTCATATTCTACTCTTTCATTCAAAACATTTCTATAACTGTCGCTTTTTCCTCCACAATATCACAAAGATACACCTGTTCCTCTGTTGCTCAACTATTAAAACTCTGATTCAGACCCTCATTCTCTCCCCTCTTGCTAACTGTAATTCCCTGCTATCCCAGCTTCCTGACTTTCACCTGTCTTCACTACTATCTCTCCCAAACGCTGCTGCCAGAATCACTCTACTCTTTAAACTCTGATTCTGCATTTCCCCTGCTGAAATTCCTCTCCTGGCTTCTAATCAAAGCCTACTGCTTCTGTACGCTCTCCCTACCTACCAATTAGATTGTAAGCTCCTCAGAGCAGGGACTTCTCTTCCTTTATGTTACTTTTATGTCTGGATCACTTATTTCATGACCTCTTACCTTTACCCTTTGCTACCTATATGATTACGACGTGCACCACTTCTGTGAAGCGTTGTGCATATTACTGGCATTATATACATGAAAACATACAATACAATATATACTTCAAACAATGCTTATGATCTTTTACCCACATTTTTGAACACAAAATATTCCCAAACATATCCTTATCCCATAGAAATAAAATTGAAATGTGTTTTTACTCGTTAAACACGGCAAAGAAAAGAACACAAACAAACAAAAATCATAGCGCAACACTGTAGGGTAAGCAGTACTGCACTAATACACACAGACAGTTAAGAATCCTAGCGATTATTAAAATAATTATTTATTAAAAAGAACTATGCCAAGACCGACAATGGCAAATACAAGGAACCGCAGGTCATCCGGAGCACAAAAATTGGAGCCCTACTTACATACAGCAAGGTTTAAGCTCGCATGGTAGGAACAAGTCCTAGGTAGAGATGATCTCCCTGGCGGGTGATGCCTCTGCTCCACTGCGGCTCAGACACCAGTCAGTCCTTACGATGGTAACCGGAACAGCTCCGGCCGTGGGGGCTGGTGTGCGGGGTCCACAGCTCTGCACCGCGTGTAGACACACGCCTCACTTCCTCCTACGGAGCAACAGGAAGTCTCTGCGCGCCCGCGCGCGATAGTGCCCGTTGCCTTAAAGGAACAGCTGGCAGGCTGAAGGGAAAGTTGGGCTCCAAGGCCAAATGTCCTTAAACGTCCAAAGTCAGTCAAATAGAGGGCTAGTGGCACAGCCACTATTTGACTGACTTTGGACGTTTAAGGACATTTGGCCTTGGAGCCCAACTTTCCCTTCAACCTGCCAGCTGTTCCTTTAAGGCAACGGGCACTATCGCGCGCGGGCGCGCAGAGACTTCCTGTTGCTCCGTAGGAGGAAGTGAGGCGTGTGTCTACACGCGGTGCAGAGCTGTGGACCCCGCACACCAGCCCCCACGGCCGGAGCTGTTCCGGTTACCATCGTAAGGACTGACTGGTGTCTGAGCCGCAGTGGAGCAGAGGCATCACCCGCCAGGGAGATCATCTCTACCTAGGACTTGTTCCTACCATGCGAGCTTAAACCTTGCTGTATGTAAGTAGGGCTCCAATTTTTGTGCTCCGGATGACCTGCGGTTCCTTGTATTTGCCATTGTCGGTCTTGGCATAGTTCTTTTTAATAAATAATTATTTTAATAATCGCTAGGATTCTTAACTGTCTGTGTGTATTAGTGCAGTACTGCTTACCCTACAGTGTTGCGCTATGATTTTTGTTTGTTTGTGTTCTTTTCTTTGCATGGTCTGTCAAGCAAGTGTGCGGATCCCTTGAGGAGTACAGGACATTCCACTGACTATTTGGCGCCAGGTTTTTCTTTATTTTGGTTTATTCTGTTAGTACTGGCAGTATCACCGGGCAGCCATCCTTTATTATAAGTTTTTTGATATCACACTGTGTATTACACTTTAGCGCTAGTTCACAATTTTTTTGTTCACCATACTCGTTAAACACAATACAGAACACACACAATACAAAAAACTTCTCTCACACACAGCCACACAACATCACAAAAATAACAAACAAATAAAAGAAAGACATTTCTCCCCTATTACCCAACAATTTCACCCTGCAACTATTAATAAAAGTTCTCTTCTCTTTCTTTATTCTCATAAATAACCTGACTTTAAAACTACTCTGATGCTCCGGAGCTTTCTGAGTTAAACTTTCGTATATTAGCACATTCCTCGCGCTGGAGAAAAAAAGTGGGGGCACGCTCTGTGCTGCTGCGATTTTGATTCTCTTTCTTGCAGACATTTGAGCAAAAAATATTCCTGTTTTCGTACGTACTTGCAAGTTTTTGGATGGTGATTTGTGCACACGTGATACTTAGCATGGTTTATCTTTCACACAGGTAATCATTCAGGAAAAATTCATTAGGGTATCAAATCCATCTAACCACTCTCCATTAAGGGCGCAACAATTTTACTTGCCGGCACCGAAACTTGAGTTTATATCAGGAAATGATTTATAACCACTTATTGCATGTGGGGAAATGGAAGGAAAAGCTGATACGTTCATAACTGATTTGTGCGGCTTCCGCCAGCCGGGCCTGCCATGCTTGACTTTTGCCACAAAAACCTCATAAAATCCAAAGATTTATACTACCACAGACACACAGGGATTACTGAAAGTTAGAAGGTTCCACTATGAGCCCTTGCGTTCGCATTCTTACGAATAAGAAAACCGGTGCGGCTACTCATAGTTTCACTCTTCCTTCAATAGTAATTTATTGCAAACAAACTTTTTTCATTGGGGTGGCATGTTTTTCACTGGGACTTGCATGTGTATTTTTATTTGAACTTGCATGTATTTTCATTTGAACTTGCATGTATTTTTCATTGGCCAACAAAACATATTTATATTGTCTCTTCTTGTTCTCTGTATCCATTCTTTATAATCTTTGTTTGCAGACACAACCTCTAACGGCAAATTTTGAGAACTTTGGTTTCCCATTATTCTCCTCTTACAGTAATCAAATTTAATTGACCTGTACAATACTTCTTCGGTTACAGAAATCAAATTTAATTGACCTGTACAATACTCCTGATACAATAATCAGCGCAAGCTGATTACGTACAACTCTTTTGGCATGTTACTGTTCTGATTTTTTCACCATAACTATACCCAAGAAAACACTTGAATTACTTCAGCGGGTCCAACCCAGTCCTGATAAACCTTATACTTCTATAACATGGATACAGATAAGACCTTCTAAACAGATATCCATAAATAGCCTCATTTGGTATGTTACTGACAAAACAGAGCAAATGTACAATCAGGGACCCTTCCTGCTCAGACAACAAAAATATTTATCACAACCCAGGACAGTCTGAAAAACAATCCCTTACGCATACAAACACTCACCTTCATCACCAAAACACCAAAAATTTTAATGGGACTCTCACCTTAATCCCAATAAAACTTAAAACTTAACACTTTAAAATGGATACAGGAACAGACAAATAAACTTATTTGACACTGCTAGGTTAACCCGTCAACACAGATTGAGACACCCTTCAAAACACATCTCTCTACACATCACTCAAAACAACTTTTAAACTCAGGCTTTCCTCAAAAGGTGCCTTTTACCTTGATTCTTATGAGCGCTCAGATTTGAGTGACCGAGGAGTGGTTTTTCCAGGTGCTCAGCTTCCGGTGTTTTTTGGGTTTCTATTCGGTGCGCCATCTGATAAAGCTCTATGAAATAACAACACAAGTCTGAGGTTATATTTTGCAGAATGACAAATAAGTTTATTGCTTGTGCGGTGCACACGCAGAGGAGAGTTTCAAAATAAAACCCTCCCAAAGACATGGTGCATACAGGCATTATTTATACACAAAATACTAAACCCACGCCCCCTCTACAAGGTTGCGTGTCGTCACTACGTATGCGTAAAAGGTAAACAAATTATGCACACGAATACATTGAGTTGATGACATTATGGGATGTCTAAATGAGATGATTCAGCAATAATACTTTATTAAGCTGGTGACCTTTTCTCTACATACAGAAACCATCCCTATCAGTCTGGCCTTTTTCATAACATTGGCACTTTGCTCAAGGTTTTTCAAGGTTTTTGGCTTAGCTGAACCGCTCAATATCAATTGGAACTTCAGAAGAAAAAAATGTATTTTAAACTAACGTTCATTCCACTTTCATACAGACAATAGACAATATCAGGCATCTAAGATGGATGCTGACTCAAAATGGTTGCTTAGATCCCCGTGCTGTTATGTCAGACCCTCCCCTTACGTCAAATTCTCACTTTGTCATAGTCAATGCATGGTCTCAGGGATCCATCCTTTTTCTTCACAAAAAAGAAGCCGGCACTAGTGGGAGATGAAGAGTTGCGAATGAATCCCTTCTCAAGATTCTCATGTACTTCGGGAAGAGTGAAGTACAGTATCTATCAGAAGGCGTTTTCATTCCCACGATAACTGTGGCAGGAGCTATGACCGGCCGGGATGAGGCATCTGTCTCTGGCTCCCATTGAATCGGTTTGTAGTCCCTCCAATCTATGCGTGGGTTGTGATGCTGTAACCAAGGTAACCCCAGGATAACTGAAACATCAGGAGAGTGTATTACGTCAAAGGAGATGATCTCGGTGTGAGTACCGGCAGATGAAGTGAGAGGAAGGGTCTCTAATGTGATGAAAGCCGGTTGCAGACGACGGCCATCAATAGCCTCGAGACCAATAGGTGCTTTCTTGGAGATAAGAGATATCTTTTTCGGATGGCGAAATCTTGGTCAACAAAATTACCACCGGATCCTGAATCGAGAAAAGCAGCAGTACTTATACGAAAATTCGGGCCTTCAAGCGAAACTGGGAGCATAATCCTTTTAGGGAGTTCCTCTTTAAAGAGGGAGCAAGAAGAGATTGATCCGAGGGTAAGTCTCTCTTGCGTGGCTGATCCCATTTGTTCCTTGGGCCTCAAAGGACAAAAACGTACCACATGATCCGGTGATCCACAATAATAGCATAGGCCCTTATTCTGGTGGCGAACCCTCTCGGCCGTCCTGTCGGGAGTACGGATCCGCTGACTGCCAATCTGCATGGGTTCCACGGCCTCAGGAACAGTCCGAATAGCCGGAGGAGGCCTATGATAAGGAGGGTCAGAAGGCACGAACCTGGGACGTTGGCATTCATGACATCGCTCCTGGAGGCGCTGATCCACGCATATGTACTGTGCGATCAAATCCTTCAATGCTTGGGGTCGGGGCTGGACTGCAAGTTTATCCTTTACAGATTTGGACAAAACTTGCCAAATTACAGCAGTAAGTGTCTCTTCGTTCCAACGAGTCTCTGCTGCGACGGTCCGGAATTCCAGTGCATATTTGGCTACGGACCGCGACCCTGAGACAAATGAACAAGAGAAGAGGCAGCAGTATCTTTGCGAGCCGGAAAATCAAATACCTGCTGGAACTCTTGGTGGAAGAGCTGGTAATCCGAGGTGGTCTCCAGAAGCAGTTCCCAGATGGGAGAAGCCCAGGCCAAGGCATCCCCTATTAAGAGAGAGTAAACATTGGCTACCTTGGTACGTCCGGTAGGAAAGAGACTTGGGGATATTTCAAATCGAATTTCACACTGGTTCAAAAAACCTCCACAGGCCTGAGGGTCACCCACATATGCTTTAGGCATAGGGATTCTGAGTTCCGAAGGCCGAGCGCTTCCAGGTGCGGCTGCAGCTGGTGGTGGAGTGGGCTGTAGTGAGAGGGAGGATAGCTGTTCCACCAAAGCGGTAATCTGCGTTCCCAAAGCTTGGACGCATTGCGCAAGGGTCGTAATTAGTTGGCCCACCTCAGCCAGTTCTGCATTTGGGCTCTGCATAATGTCACAGTGTGCAGCCCGCAGACCATACCAGTCCCCTGTACTGAGGGGGGATGTAGACTATACGCACCGACAGCAGTGGGGGCATGTCCGGGATGTGGCGTAGTAGCGTGGCCAGACCTGGCTGTAGATAAAGAATGGTCAAGTACTTGCCGAGTTCGAAGATATAGAATGTACCGTAGTCAAAATCCATATCCGACTTCCGGTTATGGCGCCATAGCGGTAAGACGCACTGCACTGAGCTCCGCTGGTCCGTGGGGAAAATGGGAATAACCGCGACATATCAGGTCTGAAAAACCCCGAGCAGAGACACCAGCCCAGACCCCCACAGTAAGAGGCATCCATTGCATGGAAAAGTACCTCTCTAAGTCCCATCGGATGGAGCCAAAAGTGCAGCAGCAGAAGCATGATAAGGCAGAGAGACGGAGGGAGGAATCCAAGATGGCCGACGGCCATGAGGCAGCTCCCGAGGACACAGACAGGAGCGAGAGAGCAGACAGGCAGCAGCAGCAGAAAATGTCAGACCATGAAATTATAGCTAAGGCTGTGGTCAGAGAGCTGCTGCCACAACTAGAACACAGCAATGAAAATATCAGAAAGTCTATACGAGCTGAGAACTGATCTGAGTGCACACACCTCCAGAGTGGAGGAGGCAGAAACAAGAATAAGCACTATTGAAGATGAACTCTCTGAGACTCACCAAGCAGTTGCAGAGCTGCGGAAAAAAAACATCGTGCTGGAGGAAAAGCTAGATGACCTAGAGAATAGGTCTAGATGCAGTAACATAAGAATTATCGGAGTACCAGAGACTGTAAAACATAACCAACTAGCAGAATTTTGTGAAAAATGGCTGCCAATTGAATGGGGATCATGAGACCAGAACATGAGAACAAACCTAGACCCATATTAGCAAAAATCCTAAATTTCAACGATAAAACTAGAGTTATCAAGGCTTTCAAGGAATTAGAGACACTGATGTATGAGTCAAAGCGAATTATGAACTTTCAGGACTACTCAGTCGCGGTATCGCAAAAAAGGAGAGACTTCAGTAAAGTGTGCACCACTTTATTCAGACAAAAAAGAAAATTTGCTTTGGTATACCCAGCAACCTTACGGATCTTTACAGACACAGGAATAAAGACATTTACAACGCACGGACAAGCAGAGAAGTATGTGGCGGAGATGTCATCGGGAGGAGGAAGAAACGAGGGAGGCCATGCGACAAGAGGAGAGGAGGACTGAAATGAGGGGGGAGACCCATAAAAGAAATAAATTCTCGGATGGCTGACGGCTGTAAAGATGGACAACACGGAAACGGCGAACTCCCACTACAAGTTTATACACACACAAAAAAAAAAAAAACAACACAAAAAAAAAGTCAAACTAATTACACTCATATCCCGGACTCTATGTGAAATATTACTTAAAACAGGGAGAGGGAGGGGGGACGATATACCGGGGGGGGGGGCAGAGAGGAGAGGAAAGAGGGGAGGAGGGGAAAGAGGGGTGGGGGGGAAAGAGGGAGGGAGGGAAAGGAGAAGAAAAGGTTGGGAAAGGGGAGGGAGGGAGGGGGAAATAAGAAGGGAATGTTTAACTGTACCAATATGTTAATGTCATGCACTAACCCAAATATGTTCCATTACTGTTTTCTATCAATTATGTGTAACCAATACCGCAAGGGAAGTCAGGAGAACCAGACAGAACGAGACAACGACAGTATCTGGATAGAAACAAATCACAGCAGAGGGAAAAGACCGATCCGCAAGGAGGACAGAGACGAGAAACATTGCTTCTGACGTGAGGTACACTGATACAAAAATACACGAACAAAGAATAAGGTAAAGACAACAGCAAAAGCAGGGAAAATCCAACCCCAAAAACACAGACTGTACATAAGAGGAACAGGGAGAAAAACACTGGGCAAAGTAAAAGTAAAAGAGATAACACAACACAACAATTACATACATAAACAAAGCCATTAGGAGACAAGGCCAAGACATCCGAGGGCCAAGAAATAAATAAATAAAAAACAAAAATAAATATATAAGTAATATAAAGATGCTCGGGGGGAAGAAAACAACAAAAAAAAAAACCCCAGCAGGGACGCGGACAACAAAGTGCACATATAAAAGAGACACACCTGACATACAGGAAGTGAGTAAATACATCTCTGGAAAAAAGAGAAGTCCAGAAAAGAATAACACGTTAAAAAAGTTAAGTTAAGAGTTACAAGTTAATAACTAGCGGCAGAGATCATGTTGACAAGCCGGACTAAGAAGAAAAAAAAACAAAGAGTGTTGGAAAAAACAGAGAGAAGCAAGATCCCCCAGAACTCAATTAACAAGAACCAGGAAAGGAATAAGGAACACACACACAGAATGTATCCAAAACAGACAGATATAAAATGCATACACGAATAATAACGTGGAATGTCAAAGGACTTAACAACCCCATAAAATGCAAAAAAGTGTTAAACTATCTAAAAAAACAGAAAGCAGACATAGCCTTCTTACAAGAAACACACTTAGACTCAAAAGAAAGCAGCAAACTCCAAAGAGATTGGGCAGGACATAGTATCTTTTCCCCGGCCGTAGGGAAAAAAGCGGGAGTAGCCATACTCATTAATAAAAATCTCCCCATAGAAATAATCAAAACAGAAGGAGATAGTGAGGGACGACTAGTAGTAGCAGAAGTCAGGAGTGGAGGAACAGACTACCTCTTAGGGAATGTTTATGGACCAAATGACCATAAATCTGAGTATTTCCAGGAGATAATAAACAAAATACTGAGATTTAAACATAGAAACATTGTCTTGGGGGGCAACTGGAACGCAGTCCAGGACACGTTCTTGGACAGATCAAGTCCAAAGGGTAGCAAATCAACAGACAACATACAAACAAAAAACATGCAGTTGATTAAAACAGCAATAGGGGTAGTGGATGGATGGAGAACACTTAACCCACTGGAGAGGGATTTTTCTTTCTACTCCAATGTACACAACACATTTTCAAGAATAGATGCAATCCTTATAACACCGAACCTACTGAACAAAATAGCACACATAGATATGGGAGAGATCATCATCTCCGACCATGCGATGGTCCGCCTGGACCTAGACATGGGATTAGGTAGAGCAAGCCCGAATATCTGGAGATTCCCAAACTATATGAGTAACAGTGAAGATTTTGTTAACTATTTAAAAGGGGCATGGGAACGATTTGAAAACACAAACCAGGAACATAAGACGAACCCCATACTTTTTTGGGAAACATCAAAAGCAGTAATCAGAGGTGATATCATGGCATATATAGCTAGGAGGAAGAAACATGCAACCCAGGAGTTTTGCAAAGCAAGCAAAGAACTTAGCAAAGCATTCAGAGAATTCAAAACAGACCCAACACCCCAAAATAAAGTAAGATACAACCAGAAAAAATCCATATGCGAGGTATGGCTAGAGAAAAAAGAAATGGGGAAAAAATCAATAAAAGAAGCCAAATTTTTCAGACATGGGAACAAGACAGGAAGGCTACTGGGAAATCTCATGAGAAACTATAGGTCAACTAAACCCATTACCAGAATATATGAAAAGACGGAAATAATCACAGAAGCAAAAAAAATAAATGAGGTGTTCAAAGAATACTATAGCACATTATATAGAGAAGGGGAGGTGAACATAGAAGCAATGGAAAACTTTTTCAAAAATATCAATATACCAAAAATAAGCCAGGAAGATATTGACAACTTAAACACCCAAATCACACAAAAAGAGATAAAGGACACAATCCAAAACCTTAAAAACTGCAAGGCCCCAGGCCCAGATGGGTTGTCAGGGGAATACTATAAGATCCTGAAAGAAGATCTGATAGAACCGCTGCAACAAATATATCACAAGGCACTCAAAGAAGCCACATTTATGCAAACAAGTGAAATGGCCCACATCATGATAATCCACAAACAGGGGAAAGATCCCTTGAGACCAGAATCATACAGACCAATATCCCTGATCAATCAAGACGCCAAAATATTTACCAAAATTATGGCAGATAGATTGGCGAACACTCGCCCGACCTTGATACATCCTGACCAATCGGGTTTTGTCAAGGGAAGATCCGCAGTTAAAAATATCAGAAAAGTACTAGCAGCCATAGAATGGGTCCGACTACACAAAATAGGGAATACAGCCCTGGTAACAATTGACGCGGAAAAGGCATTCGATAACATAATGTGGAACCATGTGTTTTTTGTGCTAGATAAATTCGGAATAAGGGGAAACTTTAGTAACATGATAAAGGCAATGTACAATACACCAAGGGCTAGAATAATGGCAGCATGACATCTATCAGACCCATTTCAACTATATAGAGGGACACAACAAGGGTGCCCGCTGTCACCCCTGCTTTTTATCCAGCAATAGAACCCCTGGCAATATATCTAAGGCAAATGGAGGAATTTAAGGGAATCGTGATAAATAAAAACGCACTGAAATTATCAATGTTTGCTGACGATATCCTAATGTTTATGTCGAACCCGGATGAATCAATTCAAAGGATATTACAACAAATAGAGATATTTGGGTCGTTTGCAGGCTTTAAAATAAATATATCTAAGACAGAAATTATGTATATTAAAGAACCCCCAGACACAAGGAAACCATATAAATTCCCAATAAAAGTAACGAAGAAACCCATTAGATACCTAGGGATAATGCTGGAGGAAGAGATCTCCAGACTATACGACAACAACTTCAAACCAATTATAAAAAAATAGTGCAAGAACTAAAAAACTGGGCAACACTACCCCTGTCACTCTTTGGGAGGGCGAGCGTGATCAAAATGATATCATTTGCCAGACTCTTATACCCCATGCAGACTCTCCCCATGCTTATCAAGCATGCGGACATAACTGAAGTAAATAGAGCAATGTCAAAGTTCCTGTGGGGAAGAAAGAGAAGCAGAATAGCATTAAAAAAATTACAGCTATCAAAGGAAATGGGGGCATCAATCTGCCGAATATTAGGAATTACAATTTAGCAAGCATAATGAGACATGTAGGTGACTGGATAAAGGAAACTAACCACTACTCCTCCCTAGAACTAGAAAAAGAGTTCTCACCAGAGAATCCCCTAAGAGAGCTATTGCACACAAAATGGGGAGACATTCCAGCAACACAAAGAAATAACGTTCTAATCAAAGACACCATAATAACGTGGAAACGGTCAGGAAAAAGTTTAACCTCTCCTACACAATCTCAAGATATATACCTATCCAGGACAACCCCAAATTTATACCAGGGTACACTCAATCAACATTCCAAATATGGAGAAAAAAAGGCATCAGTTGCCTAGAACAGGTGATACATACAGACAAACAGGAATACATGACATTCCAAGAATTTGCACAAAAATGGGACATTCCCCAAAATCTTATACACACATTTTCGTACACACAGCTAATGAGCTTTTGCAAAAAATTAACAAACTACAAAACAACTGTACTAAAAAACAACAGAATAGACGATTACTTTAACTCGAAGGCACAAGAAAAAAGCAAACTGTCAGAATTATATAGTATTATAAGGGATCAGGACATGGAGCTCACACACGCCAACACACTCAGAGCATGGCAAAAAGATTTCCCAGAAATCCAAAGTATGGATCAACTAATTCAGGGGATCCACAGGGTACAAAAGATTATACCATCAGAGACATGGAGAGAAATGCAATACAAAATAACTCATAGGGCCTACATAGCATTCATAAGACAGATAAAGACTAGGACAGAGGACACCACGTTTTGTCCCAAATGCAAGACGCCCAAAGCAGACCTTAAACATTGCCTCTGGACTTGCAAACACATAGCCAGATTTTGGGATCAAGTGTTAGAATACATGAAAATAAAAATAAAAATCTCATGGGAGAAAGACCCAATACCTATGCTATTCGCGAACATAGAGAGTTGGACAGAAGGCAAACAAATCAGTAGGCTGGTGACCAGACCCAGTGAGGTTATATTATTAGCGGCAAGAAAGACCATCATGACAAACTGGTTCCAAACACAACAGCCCTCAATAGACCAACTGCAAGACACACTGTACAAACTAATGACGATAGACAAACTGGAGACAAGCATTGACAGGAACAGAACAATGGGAGACTTTCACCAGAGGTGGGATTGGTTCATAGAGGACAGAGACAAGAGGACAACGGATGGGACAGGATAATAAGCACCAGAGAGGGGAAGGTGAGAAGGAAAAGAATCAAAGTACCAACACGACGAGTTACGTTAGAGGTTAACGTTAAAATAGTTATGCATTGAATCCGAAAAATATAGCTAACAATGGAAATAACATAGGAGAGACATAAGGCGACCAAAACGGGAAAAGCCAAAATGGAACGACCATCATATGTTATTATAATTGAAAAAGACTGTGAGTTAGAATGCAAGATTACATTAGATATGATTTTTATTGAAAAAAAAAAAATACATTGTGAGCATTGTTTATAGAATATAGATGATATAATATGTATGTAACAGAAAATGTACAAAAAGATCGTCTGCATGCTGAGAATGAATCTAATAAAAAGATTTCTGGAAAAAAAATAATCCGTATCCGATTCCAAGAAAAGCCGAGTTCAGGAGCCAGAGGGGGTAGTCAGACGAGCCGGATCAATAGCTGTCGGAAATAAACACAAAGAGAGCACGACACAGGTTCTAGGCAACACAGGAAGCAAGGAGCTATGCAGAGCAAGGAAGTGTAGACAAAGCAGGATATTTAAAGTGGCAGTCACCAATCCGGACGACGGGCATGGCGGGGCCGTGTCAAGGAGCTGCTCGTGAGTGGCTGAGAGACCAGGAGGTCGTAGAACACAGCTGAGAGTGCTGGAGACGTGGTGAAGACTCCCACGCTGAGCGGGGCGGAGGCAGGCATAATGCGCGCATTACAAATCCTAGAAGGAAGCGCGCGCACTGAAACACCAGCGCCAGAATCCAAGATGGTGGAGACCATGTTAAATATGGATAGGCGTATGGAGAAGATGGAGAAGAAGATGAAGAGTAACATAGCGGGGATCTATTCTTGCTTGGAGTTCCTGCCCGTTTGTCTGACGCAGGCACAGGAGGGTGGCCTGGATATGACCTTCACGCTTCCATCATCGAGCGCCCACCCTCTGTCTGCAGAATACATGTACCTGTATGCCATTGATGAGGATGAGATGACAACCCCGGTAAGGCCACAACAGGAGATGACAACCCCGATGTAGCCCAGAAATATGCCCTGTTTATTTTTAAACACCACGTCAGTTTTGAGAGGTAGAGCGGGTGGACCCACAACGTAAATTATGAAAGGAATAAAATCAACAAGGCTCTGCTGGAAAATGTAAGGAAAACAATTTTGGAGGAAGTGCAGCATTATTTTACTGTTGGCGATCATGTTATGAGAACTGTGAAGAGACACCATCATTGGCCTTTTGAGGCACATAAGGGCTCGTCCCTGGAAAGCCAGACCGTTTGGGGGTGACTTTGCTGCTTGATTGTACTGTTCTGTTGTTCAAAAGTTAGAGAAACATGTTTTTGCTCAAAAAAATAAAAAAAAGTTGATTGTTTTAAATTGTTTCATTGAAACACCCCCACCCCAAAGAAAAATTACAGTAATATACTGTACAGTGCAGTATACATTACAGTACAATTACACAGGAAGTAATTGTAAGCATGGCAACAATTGTTCACTAATGAAAAACATGATTCAGATTATGGTTTATTTAAATCAGTCCTTCAAACAGGGATGTCTCGTTTTCTTTTTAAACTCGAAATTCACTTGGAATGTGTGTTTCAGCAAGGTTCCAATGAGACATACATGCATGCGCATTAAATAAAAAAGGTATGAAAACAAGAGAAATCCTAGCAAAAGTTGAAAGTACTGAATAATAAATAATACAAAAATAATAAAATGTTATTTATTTTTGGGGTTTCTTATAAGAGTTAATTAAACATGCAAGTGTATTGTAATTAGACTGCAAAATGCAACGTTAAACAGTAGTGATGATTACAGTACAATGTAAAAAAATATTGAATATGAAAACAGTAGTATACTGTTTAAGGTTTTCTATAAAGCTAACAATTATTATCTCCTAATCAATAAAAATTGCACTGTCACTAAATTGTTGCCTACAGTACTTAGATTTTTAAATCAGATTCATCAATGCGCAAGCAACGTTTCAAAAAAGCGATATTATACTGTAGGTCCATCGAAATCCCTCCTTTTGCCTTTCTCCGCTTGATGACAAAGTTTCTTTTCTGGGGAAAAATAAAATGATGCTATTATTTCCGGTATTGCGCATGCGTCAAGGCAAGTCATTGGGAATTAAAGCAGCAGTTCAACTTCTGATAGGCTCTGGCTCTTGAGCCCTGCTCTTTCCCTAGCTGTCCACCAAATGTATCTACTGTAGTAACTGCCCAGTCAATCATATTGCTGAAAAACATTTTCAATAATTGTGCAAGAATTAAATAACCCTGAGCAAAGCGATTGATTACAGGAGAACGGACTGATCTGTAGCTTACTGTAACTAATCACTTGTCTGTGTGCATAATGTATTAATGCACATACTGTACGTACAGTATTTAAAAAAAATAAAAATATGGCAGCTTGAACTGCAGCTTTAAACTTAATACTGTACTGTATACAGGTAGTGTAATATAGGTAGTGACTGTAGTAATTTATACTGTACTGTATTTACCTTCCGTATAGACTTTGCAAAACGGGTGGTGATGAGCTACTGTCACTCCTGTAGACTTCATTATACACGTAGTTGACAGGTGACAGCGGGCCTGCTACACCTGTAGTTGACAGCTTATGAAGCTGGAAATATTGCTGGTACCTGTACGTGAAATCAGGCTCAGGCTGGAAGTTTTGCAGGTATCCTGGCGGGGACAGATAGCAAGGATAGCCTGTCACCAGGTTTTCACTGACAGTCGGACCGTTATTGTAAGCCGGTGCTAGTGCCGGTGCAGGCGCTGTTACATTGCTGGATTGGGATTGACAAACTTTATATGGATTAAACCTGGCCTTAGTTCTTTTGAAGTCTCCATGATCAAAGATACTGGAAAAATCTGGTACCACACACAAATATTTAAAACCAAAGACATAACATAAAACACAGACAAAGCTCAGTGCACATCCAGTAAAACTTATACACAGTACAGTGCCTAAATATACATGTATAGATAACTAATAAATAAAATGTTCTTTTAGTTTAACATTTTGGCCAAATTGTTGTAAGCCCCTGAGCCAACTGCACGGCAGACCACGTTTCAAGGATCCCTAACACTAATATAGATTCTTAATAACCTGTGCATTGCCAGGAAGAATGATTTATAGTAAATCTGTCAAAATTAGTTGCAAAGTTCTAAGTCTGTATTGATAGAGTAACTTCTTCAATACCAAAGTCAATTCACAATGGACCACTGTGGTAGACTTGGTTTTTATCTGTTTTTTTAAACACCTGCAAGTCGACACAGTAGCACAAGTAGTGTACACATTATTATTCATTACAATTCATGAATTTCTGCCACCTGGCGGATACGTGAAGAATTGCACCCAATTAAATCCGAAACCTTTAAATTAAACAGACCAACCGCAGATCAACCGTGGGTGCCGGGCGGCGCGAATGTGACATGAATGCGGGAATGCTAAATTAATACTGCGTGGAATACAGCAGATCCAACGACAACAGATCCTTTTATAATTAAGGCAGACGCAGCTGTACGTGACGTACGCAGAGTCACGCAGATGAGAGTCACACACACGCAGAGTCATGCACAGTCATGTACACACATACGCGCAGGTACGCACGCTCAAACATGCAGAGTCATGCACACGCACACACATAAACGCAATATCATGCACATGCATATACTGTACGCAGTCACACTCACGCATTCACGCAGAGTAACGCACAGGCAGAATCACGCACACGCATACACTCAGAGTCACACACATGCAGTCACACATACACACACGCACACACACGCAATCTTACACACACATACACACAATCTCACACGCACACATACACACACAGTTTCACACGCACACACACGGTCTCACGCACACACACATGCAGTCTCAAACGCATGAACACACATACACGCAGTCTCACATGCATGCACACACATACACGCAGTCTCACACACATACACGTAGTCTCGCACACAGAGTCTCACACACATACACACGCAGAGTCGCACACGCGGAATTCAGAGTTAGTATAAATATATTAGTGCCGAGTACGTGCGTTCTAAATCACCCTGCTTTGTGTTTTGTCCCTGAAATTGTGTTTTGATTTTTAATTCAAAACATCACCATCACAAATACAATGTGCGTGTCAAAAGACAAAGAAGTTTCACTTACAATGCGCGTGCTCGGCACACACACACTTTTTATTTATGTGAGTTTTCTAACGTTACGAATTTTTCCTTTACATTTTTTTGTTTTCCTACTTTAATTCTCTGTGTGATGCTATTGAGATGCGCTGTCCTCTGACCGTGGCCTTATGTGCCTCCCATAGTATTGCTGATTCTACAGAACCATTGTTAATCTGAAAATAATTTTTAAGTCTCCACTTTGTGTACTAATCTCTGGGTAGTTCAGTAATGAGTCGTTCATCCTCCAATGGAATGATTCAGTCCTGGCAAATGGGGGATCTAACAAAATCGCCGCCAGGGTGTGGTCTGCCCACGTGATAAGCCCTATGTCCCAATGGACTAATGCTTCCAAGATATTTGGGGATACAAATATATTATCAATTCTGGAGTACAAATCTTGTAGAGGCAAATAAAAAGAATAATCCCTCTGTCCTTTATGTGAGCTACGCCAGGCATCCCACAAACCATATTCTATAAGTAACAGTCTACATTTCTTTGCTACACTATATGTCAGAGCAGAGTGTGATTGCTCTGAGTGGGTGGACTTGTCCATATCCGTGTCCGGTACCATATTAAAGTCACCTCCCGATAAGCAGCTGATCTCAGCTATCTCCCATAGATTCTCGTGTTTCCCTTAAAATATAAACGTGTCCCTCGTTGGGCGCATAGATATTCACTAGCGTAATATGTTGGCCTGAGAGAAGCCCATGAACCACGAGGGACCTCCCCCCTTCATTTCCCTTAACCTCCAATGCCTGGAATGGAATATCCCGTTTAATCAGTATTGCAACCCTTCTTTTTTTGCTAGTAAAAGGAGAATAAAATGCTATAGGTATGTCCCGCTGAAAGGGTTTGGGGGCTCCTGGGTGTCAAAATGCGTCTCATGCAAAAAAACAATCTGCTTTCAGATTTCTAAATTCTTTTAGGGCTAATCAACGCTAACCATTACTGTTAAGACCTTTATTAACTTCAATAGCGCTGGACTAGTCATTTCCAATGTTGTGTCTCTGTCATGTGAAAGTTGTGAGCGAAAAACTTTAATGGTTGTAGTGAACAGATTGGAATAAAAAAAATGGGAAGGAACTTTCCGCCTCCAGGAACTTGGGGAAAGACAAAAACAACAAAAATTAAACTATAAAGTAAGATGAGTATAACCAGCCACTCATCCCAAATTTGCGACCAGACCCTACGTGGCCTCTCCTGGTGGGCATATGGCCCTACTGGGGGGGATCTGATGTCGGGCATGCAGAGCTCCAATCCATCCCACACATTCCGCCTCTGTCTGCTCTCACTCCCCTGATCGCACCCTCACTGTAGCCTGCTTAGAATATAAAAGAACTTTGTAGACACATCAATTCCTAACAACCGTGGAAACAATAAACAAATACAACTTTTCGTATTAAAATGCACTTATAGGGGTAGGCTTCCCGGATAGAAATATAAAAAAGGTTTTGTATTTTATCTTTAAATGTTCAATGTCTATTAACGTTAATTTTCTAGCAGAAATTGCTCTTGGCTTTCAATGAGGTTTAATGTCATTTGTGTCTATAAACAGGAAACCAGCCCTTCTAAGTCTTTGGGCCAAGGCCCCCCTCACCCACCTCTGGTGCTCTCAATCCGCTCGTTCACAGGTTTCATCCACTAATCAGCTGTAACAGACCGGCACCCAGGGAATGGGCAGTAGACTCCAAATTACATATAAAACAGTCCCTGCAAAAGATTATAAGGAATATAAAGGGAAACCAGTGGAGAAGCAGAGGAAAAACAAACATAGCTACATATCCAGAATAGACTTCTCTGGGTCGCAGAATCGTCGGTGTGGGAGACGACCACGGACTGTTACTGGGTCTTCCAAAATGTTGATGAACAACAGGGGGACTCAGTGAGACCCTCTCAAGGACAGAGCCAGTCTTGGCTCTTTCCTCTCCAGGCTATTGCCCCTCTGCTGATCGTTTGTCACTGTGTTGTCATCCTGAGATCTTCACTGCTGACCCTATCAATCCCTTGGGGCCAGATTTAGCGCCGAAAAGAAAGATGCAGATTCCTCAGTGTAACGGAGCATGATGTGTCTCCCTTCACAGTTAACTACAAGGTTAACTATAAGACAGAACGGGAAGGTCCATCGATAGCAAATCCCCTTTTCGTGGAGTACCGCTGTCATCGGTCGCAGTCCTCTCCGCCTATCTATTGTCAACCTAGACATGTCCTGGAAGATCTGGATAGAATCATTTTCAAATTCAATTGAGCCTCTGTTTCTGCTGCGTTTTATAGTCTTTTCTTTGGTTGCATATTGATGCAGCAACTTTTCTTCTTGGAGAGGAGGAGCGCAAAGTAGCTCAGTGATATGTGAAAAAAGATGTAAAGGCAAATATAGTGCAGAGTGTAATAACTATAAACAATCAATCATGTAGCCTTAGGTAGTTGCACTCACAAAACTTGCAGTTCATAAAAGCATGTCAGAGATCCTTCTCTCTCTGACTGGAGCCCTTTAAGTAGATGTATGTAGTAATTCTCAGGATATCCCTCAATAGGTGAGTGGTATAGCATGAAAAAAAAAAAGCTATAGAGAGAGTTGACTCTATCCAAAGAAAAGATCTTCTGGTAGACAAAGTAAAGAATACCAATAAAATATTTAATATGTCTTTCCTCACACCTTACAACAAAAATGCTTATGAGATTAAGAATGTCATTAAAAAACATTGGCATATATTAAAAAATGATTCCATTTTAAAAGATCACATTCCTGATGTTCCAAGTGTCATCTTCAACAAGGCCCCAAATCTGAAAAATAAGCTGGCCCCTACAACTTTTAAAACAAATACTAATGGGAAAACCTCCACTTGGCTAGATAAGCCAAAAGGTTTCTTTGGAAGCTATTCATGCAAAGCATGCCATTTCAAACAAACTGAAAAATTCCAATTTAAATCACAGAAAACAGGAGAGTTATTTAAAATTGATCTATATCTATATTTTTTAAACCATTGTATGTCCGTGTCTAGGGGCAATCACATAGGACCTTTGGCCCGTCACTCCGCCTCAGGCCAATGAGATGGCTCCCTTGGCCCACCAGCCCCCCGCACACCTCTCATTGGCCGGTGTGGTCTAACAGTATATACACACACATATGTCTCACCCCTCCGGATTGCCCGCCCCCCCATGGCTCTCATTGGCCGGTGCGCTCTAACCCAGGGGTCCCCAACCCCTGGCCACACTGCTGCCTGAGGTGAGGAATTGCTACTGCTGGAGGGAGGGGGGGGGGGGGGGTTGACCCCCAGCTCCGTTTTGACCACCCCCCTCCAGCTCCGTTTTTGACCCCTCCCCCAGCTCCGTTTTTGACCCCTCCCCAGCTCCGTTTTTGACCCCCTCCAGCTCTGTTTTTGACCCCTCTCCCAGCTCCGTTTTTGACCCCTCTCCCAGCTCCGATTTTGACCCCTCCAGCTCCGTTTTTGACCCCTCCTCCAGCTCCGTTTTTGACCCCTCCCCAGCTCCGTTTTTGACCCCTCCCCCAGCTCCGTTTTTGACCCCTCCCCCAGCTCCGTTTTTGACCCCTCCCCCAGCTCCGTTTTTGACCCCTCTCCCAGCTCCGTTTTTGACCCCTCCTCCAGCTCCGTTTTTGACCCCTCCCCCAGCTCCGTTTTTGACCCCTCCCCAGCTCCGTTTTTGACCCCTCCCCCAGCTCCGTTTTTGACCCCTCCCACAGCTCCGTTTTTGACCCCTCTCCAGCTCCGTTTTTGACCCCTCCTCCAGCTCCGTTTTTGACCCCTCCCCCAGCTCCGTTTTTGACCCTTCCCCCAGCTCCGTTTTTGACCCCTCCCCAGCTCCGTTTTTGACCCCTCCTCCAGCTCCGTTTTGACCCCTCTCCAGCTCCGTTTTTGACCCCCTCCAGCTCTGTTTTTGACCGCTCCCACAGCTCCGTTTTTGACCCCTCCCACAGCTCCGTTTTTGACCACCCCCTCCCCACTCCCCCGACACACACAGTGACAGACACACTGACACACACAGGGACAGACACACTGACACACACATGGACAGAAACAATGACACACACAGGGACAGGGACACAGTGACACCTCCCCTTGCCTCCTGCCTCCCCCCCGCCCTGCCTTCCCACCCCCGCCCCTGCCTTCCCCCCCCGCCCCTGCCTTCCCCCCTCTCCTCCCCTCCTTCACCTCTTCCCCCCCAACCCTCTCCCCCCTCCCCTGCCTTCCCCCCCTCCCCTGCCTTCCCCCCCTCTCCTGCCTTCCCCCCCCTCCCCTGCCTTCCCCCCCTCCCCTGCCTTCCCCCGCCCCTGCCTTTTACCCCCCTCCTGCCCCTGCCTTTCACCCCCCTCCCGCCCCTGCCTTTCACCCCCCTCCCACCCCTGCCTTTCACCCCCCTCCCGCCCCTGTCTTTCAGCCCCCTTCCCGCCCCTGCCTTTCACCCCCCTCCCACCCCTGCCTTTCATCCCCCTCCTGCCGCCCGTACTCCCGCCACCTCCCGCCTCTGCGTTTCACCCGTTCGCCGCACTCCCACCTCTGCCTTTCACCCGCCCACCGCACTCCCGCCTCTGCCTTTCACCCACTCGCCGCTCACACGCCCGCCGCCCTCCCGCCTTTCACCCACCCACCGCCCGCACTCCCGCCGCCTCCCATCTCTGCCTTTCAGCCACCCCGCCGCCTCACACCCCTTTGCCCCTTAGCCGCCGCCCTCACTCAACAGACACATGCCGCCTCTCACCCACCTGCCACACTCGACACCCACCCACCGCCTTCTGCCCCTATGCACCGACATCACTGACTAGCTGCCGCACCCACTCACCACCCATCCGGCGCCTCCCGCCTCACACCCACCCACCACACTCACACCCCTACGCACCGACATCACTGACCAGCCGCTGCACACACTCACCAGACACCCGCCGCCTCACATCCGCTCACACCCTAGTGGGACTCCCACCCACAGCCAGCACTCCACTACCCACCCGCCACCCGTACTGAACACCCACCCGATGCATCACACCCACTCACACCCTAGCGGGACACACACCTCACATTTTTACATCACTTATGTCACCAAAATATACATTGTACTGTTGTGTGTTTACAATAAACCATTTTTAAACAACAATATCGTATTACATTTTCTTCCATGTTTCTTTTCAACTATTTATAAATAATAATAATACCTATCACGGATTTACATCCCGGGCAACGCCGGGTATATCAGTTGTAAAACTGAATTTGTGATCTACTTGTTACAGTGTACATGCGGTTTGCAGTATATAGGACGTACTTCCAGACCCCTACGCACCCGCATTTTGGAACATATGGGTAATATCAAAAAAGGTCTGATGACCCACAATGTATTCAAACACTTTCAAATATTTCACACCTCAGATCCTAAATGTTTTAAATACATAGGCATTGAGCACATTAGCATCCATTGGAGGGGGGCTGATAGACTAAATAGTTTGGCCAAGAGAGAAACATATTGGATCCACAAGATGCAAACCCTTGCCCCCCATGGGTTAAATGTGGATATAGATATTAATGCCTTTTAAAATGACATTTTATCAAATAGTAGCTTATTTTGTTTTCTCCTGTTTCCCCCTTTTTTTAGTGTCCCCTGTGCATTCATGCTTTTATTTATGTATTACTAGCTGAGAGACCCGGCGTTGCCCGGGATGTAAATGCGTAATAGGTAGTATTATTTATAAATGGTGGAACAATAGGTGACTATTTGTTGTAAAGGTTGGATAATAATGTTGAAAAGAAAGATGGAATAAAATGTAATATGATGTTGTATAAAAATGGTTTATTGTAAACACACCACAATGTATATTTTGGTGACATAAGTGATGTGAAAATGTAAGGCGTGTGTCCTGCTAGGGTGTGAGCGTGTGTGAGGCGGCAGGTGGGTTTTCAGTACGGGTGGCACGTGGGTAGTGAGTGCTGGCTGTGGGTCGGGGTCCTGCTAGGGTGTGAGGCGGTGGGTGTGTGGCGAGTGCGGGTGACAGCTGGTCAGTGATATTGTTGCGTAGGGGCAGGATGCGGCAGGTGTGTGTCGAGTGTGTGGGGTGGGTGAGAGGCGGCGGGTGTGTGTCGAGTGTGGCGGGTGTCTGTTGAGTGCGTGCGGCGGCTGTGTGGCGCAGGGGTGTGAGCGGTGGGCGGGGTGAAAGGCAGAAGTGCGGGTGGGCGAAAGGCAGAGGCAGGAGGGCGGACGAAAGGCATTGAAGGAGGGGAGGTGAGGTCGGAGGGGTGGTGAGGGGAGGTGAAGGGGGGCGGAGGGGAGGTCGGAGGGGAGGTGAGGAGGATGGGTGGTGAGGGGGGGGGTGGTGGGGGATGGTGAGGGGAGGTGAAGGGGGGCGGAGGGGAGGTGAAGGGGGGGCGGAGGGGAGGTGAAGGGGGGGCGGAGGGGAGGTGAAGGGGGGCGGAGGGGAGGTGAAGGCGGGGCGGAGGGGAGGTGAAGGGGGGCGGAGGGGAGGTGAAGGGGGGGGCGGAGGGGGAGGCGGAGGGGGTAGGTGGGAAGGGTGGAGGTGGGGGGTGGGGGGAAGGTGAAGGGGGGGTGAGGGTAGATGAAGGGGGGGTGGAGGGGAGGTGAAGGGGGGGGTGGAGGGGAGGTGAAGGGGGGGGTGGAGGGGAGGTGAAGGGGGGGTGGTAAGGGGGGAGAGGTGGTGGTAAGGGGGCGAGGTGGTGGGAAGGTGGGAAGGGGGGGGTGGTGGGAAGGTGGGAAGGGTGTGAGGTGGTGGGAAGGGGGTGAGGTGGTGGGAAGGGGGGGAGGTGGTGGGAAGGGGGGGAGGTGGTGGGAAGGGGGGGAGGTGGTAGGAAGGTGGGAAGGGGGGGGTGGTGGGGAGGTGGGAAGGGGGGGGAGGTGGTAAGGTGGGAGGTTGTAAGGGGGGAGTGAAGGGAAGGTGAAGGGGGGTGAAGGTGGGTGAAGGTGGGGGTGAAGGTGGGGGTGAAGGTGGGGGTGAATGTGGGGGTGGAGGGGGGGTGAAGGTGGGGGGGGGTGAAGGTGGGGGTGGAGGGGAGGTGAAGGTAGGGGTGGAGGGAGGTGAAGCGGGGGTGGAGGGGAGGTGAAGCGGGGGTGGAGGGGAGGTGAAGCGGGGGTGGAGGGGAGGTGAAGCGGGGGTGGAGGGGAGGTAAAGGGGGGGGGTGGAGGTGAGGTGAAGGAAGGTGGAGGAGGGGAGGTGAAGGGGGGGGTGGAGGGGAGGGTGGAGGGGAGGTGTGGAGGTGAAGTGGAGGGGTGGAGGGGAGGTGAAGGGGGGGTGGAGGGGAGGTGAAGCGGGGGTGGAGGGGAGGTGAAGCGGGGGTGGAGGGGAGGTGAAGCGGGGGTGGAGGGGAGGTAAAGGGGGGGGGTGGAGGTGAGGTGAAGGAAGGTGGAGGAGGGGAGGTGAAGGGGGGGGTGGAGAGGAGGGTGGAGGGGAGGTGTGGAGGTGAAGGGGAGGGGTGGAGGGGAGGTGAAGGGGGGGGTGGAGGGGAGGTGAAGGGGGGGTGGAGGGGAGGTGAAGGGGGGGAGGGGAGGGGGGGAGGTGAAGGGGAGGTGAAGGGGGGGTGGAGGGGAGGTGAAGGTGGGGTGAAGTGGAGGGGAGGTGAAGGTGGGGTGAAGTGGAGGGGATGTGGAAGGGAGGGGAAGTGGAGTGAGGGGTGGGTGAGGGGAGGTGAAGGCCGCTCCCACGTGGATCTGAGGCGGGAGGCAGCGTGTTGTGGCCGCTCCCCCGCTGTGTCCCTGGCGCGCGCTTGCTCACTCCGCTCCCCCCCGCTGACTTTAGCGGCGCCGGGGGGGTGGAGGGGAAGTGAGTGAGGGAAGGTGAAGGGGGGTGAGGGGAGGTGAAGGCCGCTCACCTCACCCGTCCGTCAGCTCCCTCACCCGTCCGGCAGCTCCCTCACCCGTCCGGGCCGCTCCCTCACCCGTCCGGGCCGCTCCCTCACCCCCGTCCGGCCGCTCCCTCACCCGTCCGGCAGCTCCCTCACCCGTCCGGCCGCTCCCTCACCCGTCCGGCCGCTCCCTCACCCGTCCGGCCGCTCCCTCACCCGTCCGGCAGCTCCCTCACCCGTCCGGCAGTTCCCACGTGGAGGGGGGGGGGGGGGGTGAAAGCGCGGGAAACAGGGAGAGGCGGAGGAAGAGGCGGAACCTCCGGGACCGGTGGGGAAGAGAGCGGGAGATGTGCTGCTAACACTGTGAGCCCCGCTAATGTATGTAACACCGTGTGTGTGTGTGTGTGTGTGTGTGTGTGTGGGGGGGGGGGGGGTTGTGTGTGTTTAGTGATGTGTGTGTGTGTGTGTGTGTGTATAGTGATGTGTGTGTGTGTATAGTGATTTGTGTGTGTGTGTGTGTGTGTGTGTAGTGATGTGTGTGTGTGTGTGTGTGTATAGTGATGTGTGTGTGTGTGTATAGTGGTGTGTGTGTGTGTGTGTGTGTGTGTGTGTGTATAGTGATGTGTGTGTGTATAGTGATGTGTGTGTGTATAGTGATGTGTGTGTGTGTATAGTGATGTGTGTGTGTGTATAGTTGTGTGTGTGTGTATAGTTGTGTGTGTGTGTGTGTGTGTGTGTGTGTGTGTGTGTGTGTGTGTGTGTGTGTATAGTGATGTGTGTGTGTGTGTGTGTATAGTGATGTGTGTGTGTGTGTGTGTATAGTGATGTGTGTGTGTGTGTGTGTGTGTGTGTGTGTGTGTGTGTGTGTGTGTGTGTGTGTGTATAGTGATGTGTGTATAGTGATGTGTGTGTGTGTGTGTGTGTGCCCTTCACTCCGCCTCAGGCTAATGAGAGGTGTGGGGGGGCGGGCGGCCCAAGGGAGCAATCTCATTGGCCTGGCCAAGGTCCAATGAGATTGCCGCTAGGGACACGGGGAGGGGCACAGGGAGACACATACAGACCCCGACACATAGGACACTTTCAGAAATATATAGTAGATACATATTTGTTATGTTTTTAAATATTTTTTATAATGTGTTAATATATCGTCTCTTCTCTTTCTCTAGTTTCATCCTGTTTCATGTTCTACCATATATTTTATATATATTTTTTATATATATATATATATATATATATTTTATTATTCATTTATTTAGATTTAGTTTTATTAAAGTATTTTAGCTTAGGTGATTTGTTTGTATACACAATACTGTTTTTTTTGGACCTTGCACTATGTTCGTGCGCTGAGGGGGTTAAAATTTGCATTTTCTCATTGATTACTTGATTGATGGGTCTATATATAGTCATTCAGTAGACCCTGTAATTATAACTCCTGACGAAGCATCTGTGAAACGCGTAGAGTTAGCGTTAGCATTGTTGGAGGACCTGGGGTTAAAAGGACTGGCAAATCGGAGCCGTTTTTGAAGGCAGTCCGCACTTCCGCCCTCACTTGTGACGCAATTCCGGAAGTGACGAATGCGGAGCTCTGATCGTGGGATCGTGAGACGCGAGTGAAGTGCCAGGGAGCTACACACCGACGAGGTCCTACCTTATCAAGTTGTCCTCTCCAATGCCTGTTATTTACTTTGAAAATGTGAGTTGAATTGCTCTTTTATTCTGTACGCAATATATTCTGGTCAAATAGTATGCACTATTGTGGTTTTCTTTTTTTTTTCATGCTATACCACTCACCTACAGTATTGAGGGATATCCTGAGAATTACTACATACATCTACTTAAAGGGCTCCAGTCAGAGAGAGAAGGATCTCTGACATGCTTATATGAACTACAAGTTTTGTGAGTGCAACTACCTAAGGCTACATGATTGATTGTTGATAGTTATTACACTCTGCACTATATTTGCCTTTATATCTTTTTTCACATATCACTGAGCTACTTTGCGCTCCTCCTCTCCAAGAAGAAAAGTCGTTTATCATCTGGGTACTTGGAATAGTCCCCTCTGAGGAAGTTGAGCTGCATATCACCTTTTTGTATACATCATATTTACCTATTATCACTGGGTGGTGAAGGTTATTAATTGTTTTTAGGTGTTTCACATTTGTGCTTTATCATTATTTTCACAACACTGTTTTTTATTTCACTCCTTGGAAGCGCCCTGTTCACTCCCCTTCCCCTTTCCCAATTGCACTTACGTTATATTGATGCAGCCTCAGAACCACATCTCTGCTTCTTTTGGGGTCATCAAATCTCTGACCTAAGGCTCTATCCATTAAAAGATCCCCATCTTGTAGTTGGGGCTCAATTGACAAAAACAGTCTCTTAAGATAATATCTCCCATAATATCTCCTGGATAGGTAGAATCAACTCAATTAAGATGAATCTCCTGCCAAGAACTTTATATATGTTTCTAACCCTCCCCATTCCGCTCCAACCGCGTGAGCTCCAGGACTTGCAATCCCACATAAAATCTATTATCTGGAACAACAAGAACCCTAGAGTAGCCAGGACCATTCTTAGCCAGCCTAGACTGAAAGGAGGACTGGCTTTACCGTGCCTACTCTCCTATTATAAAGCAGCCCAATTTAGCCAGGTACTAGCATGGCATTCAGAAACAGGAAATAGGAGATGGGTAGAACTAGAAGCCGATCTGCTGGCCCCTCTAGAATTGATGTTAATACTGTGGTCCCCTAGGATCTCCCAAAAAAAGGCTAGCGGTTGTTTACCCTCGATATCTCATAACCTGAAATTGTGAAATAAAAATTAAAAAAATCCCGGGGCTTGGCTCTGACAGATCTGGGATGACACCACTATTCGCTAACCCAAAGTTCTCCCTGGGTTTGACAAAGTCAAGTTTTGACGAGTGGAGGTCAAGGGAGATCCACAGGATAGTGGATGTTGTGGACAGGGAGAAGTCCGGGGTCCTCCCCTTCGCCGCCCTCAGGGAGCAATACAATCTTCCAGGTGTGAAGTTTTCAGATATCTACAGATCCAGGGGTTTGTCCAAGGGGGAGGCCCACCTCACCCCTTGACATTTTTCGAGACATTATGTCGCAAAACCCCAATCCAAAGAGGGTCGACATCAACTATTTACTCCTCAATCTTTCTCCCTTCCCTTGGAAAAGAATTCTCTTTCATAGCACACTGGGAGAAAGATTTAGGCCAAACTCTGGAACCAGAAACATGGGGGGAAATATTCGAAGTGGCAGCCACAAACTCCATTTTGTAAGGCATCGAGGGCCACGTCCCTTGCGGCGTGACCCCTCCTTACCCACTACCAGTACTGCAGCAGCTGCTGCCCCTGCCCCCGTCGCTACCAATGCCGCCACCCAGCGCATACCTTGAACTCTGCTGCGGCCACCATCTTGGATTCTGGCACTGGTGTTACAGACTCAGCTGTGCTCTACAACTTCCTGGTCTCTCAGCCACTCACGAGCAGCTCCTCGACACGCCCTCGCCATGCCCCTCATCCGGATTGGTCACTGTCACTTTAAATATCCTGCTTTGCCTTCACTTCCTTGCTCTGCATATCTCCTTGCTACCTGTGTTGTCTGGAACCTGTGTCGTGCTCTCTTGTGTTTATTCCTTACAGCTACTGACCCGGCTCATCTGAAAACCCCCTCTGGCTCCTGAACTCGGCTTTCCTACAGACTACTCTAAACTCTAAGACCCTCGGACTCTGCTACGGATTTTGACTACGGATCTTTCTATATCCTCAGACTCGGCAAGTACTTGACCATTCTTTATCTACATCCAGGCCTGGCTACGCAACTACGGCACATCCCGGACACGCCACCTCTGCTGTTGATGCTTATACTCTACATCCCACCTCAGTACAGGGGACTGGTCTGCGGGCTGCACAGCGTGACACATTTGTTCTCAGATTAAGGAAAATGCCTACAAAGTTTTATATAGATGGTATCTGACCCCGGTGAGGCTGGCTAGAATGTATCCAGGCACGATCTCTATGCGCCCTAAAGGCTGCGGCCAACGCGGCTTATTCATCCATATGTGGTGGATGTGCCCCAGGGTGTCAGAACTCTGGAGAAAGGCTCACAGACTGACTCAAAGAGTTTTAGGCTTCAATTTCCCTTTTGACCCATGTGCGTGTCTCCTAAATAAATCCCTGGAGAACATGAATAGATACCAGAATAAACTCATTAGCCATATAATGACAGCAACGCGCTGCGCTATAGCAGAAGCGTGGATGATTCCAAGACTGCCGGTTCTTAATCAGATAAGAAGAATTTGGTATTCTCTCAAAATGGAGAGACTTACTGGGATTCTAAAGACTCCTGTTCAAAGTTTCAAAAGGTATGGTTGATCTATGAAACTCTCAACACGCAGGACCACCCACCCATGGATCAGTCCAATATCCTCCAATGAGAATCCCTGCGCTACCCAGATAACCAGATGGGTAAGCCACCCCCTCCCCCCAAAAGTAGTAATAAAGGGTATTTTTTCCAGTGGCTATGTATAATGTATTTCTATATATGCGAAGTATGATTGTCAAGACGGTCAGGAATGTTGCACCATTTCATCCCCCCCCCCTCATCCATTACCCCTCCTCTTTATGTCTGTACCCATCCCCCCTCCCCCCACAATTGTTGGGAAAAATCTAATAAAAACTTAAGTTAAAAAAAATAAAAAGGATCCCCATCTTGTAGTTGGGGGTCAATTGACAAAAACAGTCTGTTAAGATCTACCTGGAGGGCTTCCGTGGACACGTCTCAGGGATATGACAAATGCGTAGATTCTGCCTTCGCTCCATGTTCTCCAGGTCATCCATACCGTCTCTCATAACTCATATCTCTTCATTGAGGCGCAAGACCTCATCGTCAGTATTCACCTTGGTTTGTAAGGCAATGTCCATCTTATTTTCAAGCTCTGTAGTTCTTTTAGCCGGTAAAGAAACTTCTGCTTTAAATTCCTTTACAGCTCTATCCAGAGCTGACTGAAAGCCAGCTTACATTTCCTTAAGCATATTGTGGAGGTCCTGCTTTGTGATCACTGTGTCTCCGTCTGCCATGCTATTCTCCCTTTCAGTGGAAGCTCTCACCTCTGGCTCTTTTCCTGCCCGTGCCTCTCTCTGTCAAGTTTCTCAGCATTGCCCTTCTCTCTGAGGTATCCCCCTCTGGTGTTGCAGCTTGCCTACCTTTGTTGTATAGCGGCGGTGTTGCCGATCTTCCCTAGCAAACGTGCATATGCGCAGACGTCAATATCTACATGATTTTTACATCTTATGTTATAGTACTGGCCAAAATGTATATAATATATGGGAGTCCATTCATGATTCATGTTCTTGCTAAATCCTTGTAATTTGCACACGTTCATTATGTTTAATATTTTTTCAAATTCTGATATTTATTTTTCATTTAAAAAGTTTTTTTTACACTGGGCTCGTTGATGTTTATTTACTGTATATATAAGTAAGTATATTACTCATTTATGTATGGGTATTATTTTTAATATATTTTTTATTATTTATTTGATAATACAACATAACTCATTTATGATACTTTATAATTAATAATGAACTTGTGCAATATTTAAGTAATAATGCCCGAAGAATAGGGCATTACTGGCCAATAATGCCTTGGCTGGAAGAGATGAAGGCCCGAGGCAGACCCGAGGGACTTTAACCCAGCCAGGGCATTATTGGCTAATAATTCCCTGTTCTTCGGGGATTATTACAGCTCAATCCCGTTATAGCGCGATCCGCTAAAACACGGATCTGCTTATAATGTGGTGTAAGCGTGGCACCCGTTTTTTTAAAGCAAAATTTAAATTGTATCTTATAAAGCTTTATTGCTAACTGACGGATGGACAGGCGGATGAACACACACACACACACACACACACACACACACACACACACAATACTCCCCTGCACTTCACATCCCCCCTTCCTGTAGATCATATGCCCCAGCCTGCACATCAAATCACATCCCCCCTGCCCATCATCACATCACCCCTTCCTGCCCATCACATCCCCATGCCTGCACATCACCCCCTGAACATCACATCCATTCCCCCCTGCCCATCACACCCGCCCTGCCTGCACATCACCCACCTGCATATCTCACCCCCCCCTGCCTATCACATCCCCACACATAGCTATCCCCCCTCTACACCAATGGCAGCCCACTGTAAACCCACAAAACTGCAGACAGACACACACACACACACATACACACCAAAACACAAGCTACAACCCTCCTCCACTCTCTACACCCACTGACACACACACTCTGCAGCCCCCTCTACACCCACAAAACACACTGCACACACACCAACAAAACAGATAGCAGCGCCCTGTACATCCACAAAACATAAACCAGCAGCCCCCTCTACACCCACTGCAGCCCCCCTTTAAACCCACGCACTGCAGATACACACACACACACACCAACAAAACACTCTGCACCCCTCCTCCACCCACAAAACACACACTGCAGACCCCCCTCTGCACACACAAAACACACACTCCAACAAAACATACTCTGCTGCCCCCTCCTCCACCCACAAAACACACACTGTAGACACACACACTGCAGCCCCCCCTCTGCACCCACATAACACACACTCCAACAAAACATACTCTGCTGCCCCCTCTACACCAACAAAACACACACCGACAGAAGACACACACACACACACACACACCAATAAAACACTATGCTGGCCCACTTTATACACACAAAACACACACCTTTCCCCTCACTCTCCTGTGTGGAGCTCTCTGCAGGCAGGGAGAGGTTAGTGCCTGACTGCAGGCAGGGTGGGGGAGGAGTCAGTGCCTTGCAGCAGGCAGGGTGGGGGAGGAGTCAGTGCATGGCTGCAGGCAGGGTGGGGGAGGAGTCAGTGCCTGGCTGGTGCCTCCTGTCCAATTATCTCCCCTGTCTGAGAGCTGCTCTCACTCTTTCTGAATGACAACTGAAAGCTGATTGGCTGAAAAACTTGGCAGGGTGCCAAAAATTCCAGGCCATTACTGATTGGATAATGCCCATAATTTTAACCAATCAGTGAGCAGGGATTTCAATAATGCCTGGAATTAACAGCTTTAGTCTATAATATTAGCTCATACTAATGTAAATATATTGTTTTTTTGTATAAAGTTTCTCCTTTTTCTTGTGTAGTGCACTTCCCCCCACCCACTGAGAAATGTGGCTACGGTGTGTGAATGCGGTGCAATACCTACTGGTGCCCAGGAGATCTGAGCCACCACTGCTGGAAACCTGGGGTGCACCTGAGTGATGCTCAGTGGCGCCACCACCTGTACGGAATTCTATTGTGTAGAATGACCCCGTTACAGGACACATAAGAAATACACACGTGGTATAACGGAACAGTTTTACTATGTGCAGAGGAATATAATATACGGCATACCCGGACACGCCACCTCTGCGTTTGGTGGGTCCCGTGCGATGTGTACCACCATACAATATCTCTTTCAATAGAGGGTGGTCCGGTCCTGAACCACAGGCCCAGTCACTATACAGCATCTCACTGTGTAGCCGACACTAATGTTGCTAGGCAGGGCAGTGTCCATATCTGAGGGGCAAGTCCCTATAGCAGCCCAAAACTATATCGGGGCCTAGCTGGGGCCTAACAGGGGGTCTCAGGCCTTGTGCAGGTGCCACAGACACCTGCACATACCTCTTACACTGTTCTTGTCCCAGCTCCGAATGGCGTGGTCCTCACAGCACGTGATTTGCAGCAAATCACAAGCAGGGGAGTCCAAGAGCCCTACTGGCTAGCATGTGCCATGTGACCCTGGTCACTGAGGCTCATGGGACATGTAGACCCCGTATAGAGTTTTTCCTATGGGCCACCGCTTTGCTTTGCGACTTCTCCCTAAATTCCCCCCCATACCAGTAGCCGCCGGGAGCCTCTGGCAACTGAGCAGGAGGTGCAGGTACCAATGGCGGCCCAGGGGCAACATATGTCACACTTGCAATCATCTTCTACAGTTTGCTTTGCATGTGGATACAAGTGTCATATAGTTGGGACATGTTCAGCCTTTGACACAGGGAGATATGCACAATATCGTTATTGGTTTTAAGGAATTATATATTACAACATTGTTTATCTCTGGTAATGAACGTTCTTTCCCTTTGCGGACGTTTATGTGTATGTATATGCTTTTGTGTGTACTACCAAAGTTTTTGCATTAATAAAGTTTTGTTGTTCAAATGTACAAGCGCTGATGTCACGTGCCGTTCGTCAGTAGGAGGATCACACGGTCGGCATGGGGTAGGTGGCATCAGTGCGTCTAGATGGTAAAGATACACTCCTGTAAATACGGTCTTTTTTTTTTACTTTGATAAGGAGCCTTTGGGCTTGAAACATGTTGGTTTGGGCTCTTAGCCTTTGCTCCATGTTCCAATAAATTTAAAATTTTACTACTTTTAGGACACTTATCTCTCTGTTCACCACACATGGTTAGTGCTGTTTTTGCTCTTTCCTTCTTGCCTACAGACAGCTTCAGCATAATGGGGAACACACATTTTATTATAACCAACAGCATGGAAATATAAACATTATTAAGAACATTTAAAAATAAAAATACAATAAGAATGATACAAATAACCTGCATTTAAAAAGTTATAACTTTTTTTAGTTATTGTTTTTTAGAATCCTTTTAAAATGCTCGTTTTAGGCACCATAAACCACTTTTCATTGTGATTTAGCAGATAAACATGTGTACTTATATGTGAGTGTCTTAGTAGCTGGTTATCCCTAAACATGCCTGACTTTAGAGATAGGTCTCTCCCTTGTGTGTGTCCTCTTGTGTTTGTTCAGGTTAGATAAATCACGAAATCTCTTTCCACATTTCCCACATACATACGGTCTCTCGCCTGTGTGGGTCCTCTTGTGTGTGTTCAAGTGGGATAACCGACTAAATCCCTTCCCACATTCCCCACATACATGCGGTCTCACCCCTGGGTGTCTCTTCTTGTGTTTGTTCAGGCTGGATAAGTCACCAAATCCCTTTCCACATTCCCCACATACATGCGGTCTCTCCCCTGTGTGTGTTCTCATGTGTTTTTTCAGGCTGTATAACCGACTAAATCCCTTCCCACATTCCCCACATACATGCGGTCTCTCCCCTGTGTGTGTCCTCATGTGTGTTTTCAGGTGGAATAACCGACTAAATCCCTTCCCACATTCCCCACATACATGCGGTCTCTCCCCTGTGTGTGTCCTCATGTGTGTGTTCAGGCTGGAAAACCGACTAAATCCTTTGCCACATTCCCCACATACATGCGGTCTCTCTCCTGTGTGCGTCCTCATGTGTGTGTTCAGGCTCGATAACTGACTAAATCCCTTCCCACATTCCCCACATACATGCGGTCTCTCCTCTGTGTGTGTCCTCTTGTGTGTGTTCAGGCTCGATAACTGACTAAATCCCTTCCCACATTCCCCACATACATGCGGTCTCTCCCCTGTGTGTGTCCTCTTGTGTGTGTTCAGGCTAGATAACACACTAAATCCCTTCCCACATTCCCCACATACATGCGGTCTCTCCCCTGTGTGTGTCCTCATGTGTGTGTTCAGGCTGGAAAACCGACTAAATCCCTTCCCACATTCCCCACATACATGCGGTCTCTCTCCTGTGTGCGTCCTCATGTGTCTGTTCAGGCTGGATAACTGACTAAATCCCTTCCCACATTCCCCACATACATGCGGTCTCTCCTCTGTGTGTGTCCTAATGTGTGTGTTCAGGCTCGATAACTGACTAAATCCCTTCCCACATTCCCCACATACATGCGGTCTCTCCCCTGTGTGTGTCCTCTTGTGTGTGTTCAGGCTAGATAACACACTAAATCCCTTCCCACATTCTCCACATACATGCGGTCTCTCCCCTGTGTGTGTCCTCATGTGTGTGTTCAGGCTGGATAACTGACTAAATTCCTTCCCACATTCCCCACATACATGTGGTCTCTCCCCTGTGTGTGTCCTCATGTGTGTGTTCAGGCCGGATACATCACTAAATCCCTTCCCACATTCCCCACATACATGTTTCTCCCCTTTGTGTGACCTCTTGTGTCTGGTCAGGCTAGATAAGGAACTAAATCCCTTCACACATTCCCCACATACATGCGGTTTCTCCCCTGTGTGTGTCCTCATGTGTTTGTTCAGATGTGATAACCGACTAAATCCCTTCTTACATTCCCCGCATACATGCGGTCTCTCCCCAGTCTGTGTTCTCTTCGTTACGTTCTGGTCTGATAACCAAGTTAGACTTTTCCCACTTTCTCCAAGATCTTTTCCTGTGGCAGCTGTTAATATATATCTTTTGGAATGAGAAGCAGTTACATTGTTTATTAATTGCCTTGACTGGTTGAGAGATGCATTTTCTGTCATATTTATTGGAATGTTGCAAGATTGTTCTGTCCTCATCTTTTCCGTATACTCATTTGGGTGTTGGAACTTCAGATGTTTGAGGAGGTAATCCTGACTGCTAAAAGCAACCTTGCAGTGTTGGCATGGGTGGAATATTGGTGCTTGTCTTTGTACTAGAAGAGATTAAAAAAAAAGTCACTGTTACACAAACTGTTGTAGAAAAGGCCATGAAGGAGAGGTAAGTTGACATATCACAAAAAGTTCAGGATGAAAGTAAACTGTAGATGTACATTGTAAAAACGAAGGGTTTAGCACAACATGTGCAGCATTTGGGCCGGGAGAGCAGATGTAGTGTATCATACATTTAAAGTGGAAAAAAAAACCGTTATATCTATGGCGCTGGGTCACAGGCATAAAGAAATTAGTAAAAAAGTGTTATACAACCAGTGAATGGATGTGCTCCGCTGGAACTCTTCCAATGAAGGCAGTGAATCATGTAAGAAAAACAAAAACAGACATAGTGTAATACAGTAACTATACAAAACACTTAACACTAAACAGACATCAGCTGAGACAAGGACTGTAATAAAAAGTATCACATTTAATAAAAGAACATTAAAAAGATGGGTCACGTCTGCATCGAAGCCACAGAAGAAATGCCCGCTTACCAGACATTCATTAAATGCTTGCAGTGGATATATTGGAGAGTATCCCCTCTCTTACAGGCCACACCACGTGTTCTGGCGTCCGACCGGAGCTCTAGGGGAAAACCCTTTCCTGCTTGTGCTGCCGTGGGTCTCTGCACCTCAGGTATGCCGGCTGGTGTGTGCTGGAGAATCTGCAGTCACGTGTGCTGCTTGGTGGCAGGATACGTGCCGGTATCTGCAGCCCAGCAATAGGATGTGCAGCCAGATCTATGGGGCAGCCGCCAAAACCAGAAACCGCAACTGCGGAGTAGCTGTGGAGGAGGTCCAGGCAGTGTAGTGGATCCTGCAGTGGCAGCTGTGCAAACGTAGACCACCCTACGCGTTTCGGAAGACTGCGCTTCCTTCCTCAGGGGTAAAAAAGTAGTCCCTTTGCCCTGCAATGTCCTCATATATATAATCCCGGTTTAAAGGTATATACACTACCAATACAAGTGTGGACATGCGCAATGGTTCTACTAATGTATCCTGTGTCTCAGCAACAACAATACAGGACTGCACAATACACAAACATACAAAAATTACAAAAAACTACATAATAATTAAACAATCATATGATATTACCTAAATGGAACAAAGGAAGAAGAAAAACAAAATTACACACAACATAAAAATTATTATGAAGGTATAGTAGTTCCCTTATAGGGATATGCAACCCCTAAAATCATAGAATGTGTCTATGCATAAACTATTTCACAACAGTATAAATGATATCTCATCACTGATGTTCTGATGAGTGAATCAATATGCTAAGGACAGTGTGCAAACGGAGCTGGCCTGACATTGCACAAGCGAATACATAAAGAAGCAGACAGGACTAGCTAACCCTCAAGCTGCTCCAAGCAGGACGCAAATATCCAGTCTGACAAATGTTGTCAAGGATGGCTGTCAGAAAAATAATAAAAAATAAATTGAAAAAAAAAAAAAAAAAAAAAAAAGGATATAAAAAAAGGATATTTAAAAAAAAAAAAAAAAAAATGTTAAAAAAAGTGCAAAGGGTATATAGTATTATTATAGTAATCGTGTACTATGCCTAATTAGTGCAAAAAACCCTGTAATAGGGAACTATATTATAGTGTGTAAGGTCAATAATATTAATGAATACAGTATCTAAGTATGAATCAGAAAAAGGGGATTAATGTGTAAACGATAGGTGCCACATTAAATCCTTTAATTTTATGTTATAATATTTAATTTTATTTATTAACTAGAAAAGCCCTGAGGTCGAACTCGATGTTGAGACCCAGTGGAGTCAGGGTTTTCAGCTCGTATATCCAAAAGGACTCTTTCCTCCCTAGGAGACTACTGATGTTGCCACCTCTCCAGTTGGGTGTGAGTGCCTCTATGGCCACACATTTCAGTCCCGTGGGGTCCTTATTATGCACCTGGAGGAAGTGATTCGATACATTATGTGTGGTCAAGCCTTTGGTAATATTGTACACATGCTCGTACAAGCGGCGTTTGATTGGCCTTGTGGTCATTCCCACATACTGCAGACCGCAGGGACATTCCAAAAGATAAATGACATTAAGGGTATTACAATTGATATGTTGTTTGATATTATAGGTTTTAGATGTAACTTTAGAGCAAAATGTAGTGCTTTTTGAGCTGTACTTGCAAGCCGTGCAAGTATTGCAAATAAAGTAACCCTTGAGGCCGAAATTGCTAGGGGTCTTCTTACGCACTAAAGGACAGCTGGGTGCCAGACTGCGTCCTATATTAGGTGCTTTCGTGAACACTATGCTAGGTCTTTCAGGTAGTATTGTAACCAGATCTTTATCCTTCAACAGTATAGGCCAATGTTTATGTAAGATCTTTTTAATATTTGGGGCCATTGAGTTATACTGTGTGACAAATGATAGCTTAGGAGTGGTGTCATGTTTCTTATTATATTGAAGAAGTACATCCCTATCTAGCAATTCGACCTCTGATATGGTCTGTTCTAATACATTTAATGGATATTTGCGACTAACAAATTTATTTTTTTAATTCTTGAGCTTGTGTCTGAAATGTGCTGTTTTTGGAACTGTTTCTTTTTAACCTAATGAATTGGCCTTTTGGTATGTTACTGATCCACACAGGGTTGTGATGGCTATTGGCGTGCAAATAATTATTGGCTTGAACCGTTTTAAAGAAGGTTTTTGTGTGTACAGTGTTATTATCTATATATATACATAAATCTAGAAACTCAATAGAAGTTTGGCTAGATGTGAAAGTGAATTTAAGGTTAAACAAATTATCATTCATATAATCTTGAAATGAAATTAACTCTATTGGGGTGCCTGACCAAATAAAGAAAATATCGTCGATGTAGCGCCGCCATAGTACCAAGTTCGCTCCATAGGGACAGCCGGACCAAATGAATTTATCTTCCCAGCTGCCCATAAACTGATTGGTGTAGCTAGAAGCGAACTACGTACCCATGGCGGTGCCACATGTCTGTAAATAATAAGATCCATTAAAGTTAAAGAAATTATGTGATAAAATAAATTTTATACCCGTGACTAAAAAAGATTTAAGTGTGTCTGAAATGTGGGGATCACCATCTAATACCCGGCCAACAGCCTCACAACCCTGAACGTGGTCAATAACAGTATTCAAAGAAGAAACGTCTGCTGTAACTAAATAAAACTGCTGTTGCCATTGGATGTCTCTGAGGGTCTGCAGTATGTGGGTCGTATCTCTTAAATAGGATGGAAGCTGGGTGACGTATGGCTGCAAATGAAAATCTATGAACTCAGATAAATGGGAAGTTAATGATTGGATGCCGGATACGATCGGACGTCCGGGAGGGTTTTGTAAATCTTTGTGTATTTTAGGAATGATATAAAATATAGGTATAATAGGATATTGGTTGTACAAAAAATCAAACTCTTGTTTATTCAGGACTTGTTGATCCAAGCCTGTTTGTAAGAATTCCAATTATTGGTGTTGGTATTTCACTGAGGGGTTAGAGGGAAGGGGCTGGTAAGTGGACACATCTGTTAGGATACACATTGTTTCCTTGATGTAATAGCTTTTGTCCATTATTACCAGGCCCCCCCCCCCCCTTTATCTGCCGGCTTAATAACAATCGAATCACTCTCCCCAAGCGCTTTCAGGATGCTCTTTTCCTCAAGGCTGAGATTATGTTTTTTTATTTTGAAATTTTTACTCTGTGTTTCTAAGTCATCTGTAACCATTTGTGAAAAAGTGCTTATGAATGGGCCACTTAAAAATTTAGGGAAAAACGTGGATGGGTTTTTGAATCTAGATTTGGAATTGGCAACCGGTGCTGTGCTGATAGGTAAGTTTACATTTGGGTCCTGCTTGGACACAGCGTCCCTGGCGAAGTATTTCTTGAGACATAGCTTTCTAATGAACCGCTGTGTGTCTACATATAACTGGAAACTGCTCGGGCCTACTACCGGAGAGAAGGAAAGACCCTTGGAAAGGACCTCCCTCTCTTTGTCCGTGATGGGGTACTTACTGATATTAAATATATGTGTAGAGTGTGATGTTACCGTTTGTGGAGTTTTCCCTGTCTTGCTACCTCCTCTTGTTCCTCTACCGTGCTTTTTCTTTTTCTGTCTCTCGATGTTCCCTCTCTCCCTAGCAGGTCTTTGATGGCTTCCCTCGCATTCTGCTGTTCCCTGGTTTTTCTCCAGTCTAAAAAAGAAAATGTGGAGGAAGAAGATTTATCATCACGATTAGTAGTAGATGCCTGCTGTTCCAATTCAAAGTCTACCAATGGTTGGTATTTGTTACTATGGTGGTATTCCTCAAAGATGGAATCAATTTCCTTATCCAAATGTGAAGTCTTAGGCACAGGTGAAGGGGGTTTGGAGTTCACCGTATTATCTCTATATGATTTTGGCCGTGTAGCTATTCTTTTGGGCTTGGGGGTAATAAATTGCACTGGATTGGGGACTTTATCCTTCGTTTCAGGTATTGATTTTCTATAATGATTGGGTATTTTGTGGGAGTAGTTTTTTGGAGTATTGGCTTTTGGATCTCTATGTTTATCCTTATAATTTGTTTTTGTCTTCCAACTTCTATAACTGCCAGTCTTGTAATCAATTCTGTCCCTTTGGAACTTACTCTGCTTGCCAGCAATAATATCCCTTTGCACACTGTCCAATTTGCACTTAATTCTTTCTTCTACCACTGATAATTCACTATTATTCTGGAACTTGGCAAATTGCTCCTTCATACCATTTATTTCCCCATCCAATTTCTGGAGGGCAATTTTCCTTTTGGAAATAAGTAATCTCATTAGTTCAAAGGAGCAATTGTCAAGTAAACGGTTCCACTCCAGAATAAATTCTTCACTTTGAAAATCAGTGGTAGGCGGCTTAAAAATTCTCAAGCCTCGAGGTATTCTCTTTTGCTCTATGTATTTCTCTAGGGTAATAGCATCCCATAGCTGTTTGGTCTCTTTTAATAGTAATGTTTCTAATTTATCAGCTAATACATACATATCATCAGATTTTGCATCTATTTGAGCCGGAGAGTCCTCGTCACGAAATATACTGTCTATATCAATATTTCTGTTGGCCCTAAAGGCAAATATTTGCGACATAATAATCAAGAAAAGCTGCTGACCTTGAAGGGGTTAAAGACACTAGACAAAGAAAAGGTAGCGCTAATCTAAAGGAAGACCCGCAGCTTTTGATATAACTCTGACCCCCCGGGTCAGATATAGAACAGGAAAAAAAAAAACGTTATATCTATGGCGCTGGGTCACAGGCATAAAGAAATTAGTAAAAAAGTGTTATACAACCAGTGAATGGATGTGCTCCGCTGGAACTCTTCCAATGAAGGCAGTGAATCATGTAAGAAAAACAAAAACAGACATAGTGTAATACAGTAACTATACAAAACACTTAACACTAAACAGACATCAGCTGAGACAAGGACTGTAATAAAAAGTATCACATTTAATAAAAGAACATTAAAAAGATGGGTCACGTCTGCATCGAAGCCACAGAAGAAATGCCCGCTTACCAGACATTCATTAAATGCTTGCAGTGGATATATTGGAGAGTATCCCCTCTCTTACAGGCCACACCACGTGTTCTGGCGTCCGACCGGAGCTCTAGGGGAAAACCCTTTCCTGCTTGTGCTGCCGTGGGTCTCTGCACCTCAGGTATGCCGGCTGGTGTGTGCTGGAGAATCTGCAGTCACGTGTGCTGCTTGGTGGCAGGATACGTGCCGGTATCTGCAGCCCAGCAATAGGATGTGCAGCCAGATCTATGGGGCAGCCGCCAAAACCAGAAACCGCAACTGCGGAGTAGCTGTGGAGGAGGTCCAGGCAGTGTAGTGGATCCTGCAGTGGCAGCTGTGCAAACGTAGACCACCCTACGCGTTTCGGAAGACTGCGCTTCCTTCCTCAGGGGTAAAAAAGTAGTCCCTTTGCCCTGCAATGTCCTCATATATATAATCCCGGTTTAAAGGTATATACACTACCAATACAAGTGTGGACATGCGCAATGGTTCTACTAATGTATCCTGTGTCTCAGCAACAACAATACAGGACTGCACAATACACAAACATACAAAAATTACAAAAAACTACATAATAATTAAACAATCATATGATATTACCTAAATGGAACAAAGGAAGAAGAAAAACAAAATTACACACAACATAAAAATTATTATGAAGGTATAGTAGTTCCCTTATAGGGATATGCAACCCCTAAAATCATAGAATGTGTTTATGCATAAACTATCTCACAACAGTATAAATGATATCTCATCACTGATGTTCTGATGAGTGAATCAATATGCTAAGGACAGTGTGCAAACGGAGCTGGCCTGACATTGCACAAGCGAATACATAAAGAAGCAGACAGGACTAGCTAACCCTCAAGCTGCTCCAAGCAGGACGCAAATATCCAGTCTGACAAATGTTGTCAAGGATGGCTGTCAGAAAAATAATAAAAAATAAATTTAAAAAAAAAAAAAAAAAAAAGGATATAAAAAAAGGATATAAAAAAAAATAAATGTTAAAAAAAGTGCAAAGGGTATATAGTATTATTATAGTAATCGTGTACTATGCCTAATTAGTGCAAAAAACCCTGTAATAGGGAACTATATTATAGTGTGTAAGGTCAATAATATTAATGAATAAAGTATGAATCAGTATGAATCAGAAAAAGGGGATTAATGTGTAAACCATAGGTGCCACATTAAATCCTTTAATTTTATGTTATGTTATAATATTTAATTTTATTTATTAACTAGAAAAGCCCTGAGGTCGAACTCGATGTTGAGACCCAGTGGAGTCAGGGTCTTCAGCTCGTATATCCAAAAGGACTCTTTCCTCCCTAGGAGACTACTGATGTTGCCACCTCTCCAGTTGGGTGTGAGTGCCTCTATGGCCACACATTTCAGTCCCGTGGGGTCCTTATTATGCACCTGGAGGAAGTGATTCGATACATTATGTGTGGTCAAGCCTTTGGTAATATTGTACACATGCTCGTACAAGCGGCGTTTGATTGGCCTTGTGGTCATTCCCACATACTGCAGACCGCAGGGACATTCCAAAAGATAAATGACATTAAGGGTATTACAATTGATATGTTGTTTGATATTATAGGTTTTAGATGTAACTTTAGAGCAAAATGTAGTGCTTTTTGAGCTGTACTTGCAAGCCGTGCAAGTATTGCAAATAAAGTAACCCTTGAGGCCGAAATTGCTAGGGGTCTTCTTACGCACTAAAGGACAGCTGGGTGCCAGACTGCGTCCTATATTAGGTGCTTTCGTGAACACTATGCTAGGTCTTTCAGGTAGTATTGTAACCAGATCTTTATCCTTCAACAGAATAGGCCAATGTTTATGTAATATCTTTTTAATATTTGGGGCCATTGAGTTATACTGTGTGACAAATGATAGCTTAGGAGTGGTGTCATGTTTCTTATTATATTGAAGAAGTACATCCCTATCTAGCAATTCGACCTCTGATATGGTCTGTTCTAATTCATTTAATGGATATTTGCGACTAACAAATTTATTTTTTAATTCTTGAGCTTGTGTCTGAAATGTGCTGTTTTTGGAACTGTTTCTTTTTAACCTAATGAATTGGCCTTTTGGTATGTTACTGATCCACACAGGGTTGTGATGGCTATTGGCGTGCAAATAATTATTGGCTTGAACCGTTTTAAAGAAGGTTTTTGTGTGTACAGTGTTATTATCTATATATATACATAAATCTAGAAACTCAATAGAAGTTTGGCTAGATGTGAAAGTGAATTTAAGGTTAAACAAATTATCATTCATATAATCTTGAAATGAAATTAACTCTATTGGGGTGCCTGACCAAATAAAGAAAATATCGTCGATGTAGCGCCGCCATAGTACCAAGTTCGCTCCATAGGGACAGCCGGACCAAATGAATTTATCTTCCCAGCTGCCCATAAACAGATTGGCGTAGCTAGGACACATTCTATGATTTTAGGGGTTGCATATCCCTATAAGGGAACTACTATACCTTCATAATAATTTTTATGTTGTGTGTCATTTTGTTTTTCTTCTTCCTTTGTTCCATTTAGGTAATATCATATGATTGTTTAATTATTATGTAGTTTTTTGTAATTTTTGTATGTTTGTGTATTGTGCAGTCCTGTATTGTTGTTGCTGAGACACAGGATACATTAGTAGAACCATTGCGCATGTCCACACTTGTATTGGTAGTGTATATACCTTTAAACCGGGATTATATATATGAGGACATTGCAGGGCAAAGGGACTACTTTTTTACCCCTGAGGAAGGAAGCGCAGTCTTCCGAAACGCGTAGGGTGGTCTACGTTTATACAGCTCCCACTGCAGGATCCACTACACTGCCTGGACCTCCTCCACAGCTACTCCGCAGCTGCGGTTTCTGGTTTTGGCGGCTGCCCCATAGATCTGGCTGCACATCCTATTGCTGGGCTGCAGATACCGGCACGTATCCTGCCACCAAGCAGCACACGTGACTGCAGATTCTCCAGCACACACCAGCCGGCATACCTGAGGTGCAGAGACCCACGGCAGCACAAGCAGGAAAGGGTTTTCCCCTAGAGCTCCGGTCGGACGCCAGAACACGTGGTGTGGCCTGTAAGAGAGGGGATACTCTCCAATATATCCACTGCAAGCATTTAATGAATGTCTGGTAAGCGGGCATTTCTTCTGTGGCTTCGATGCAGACGTGACCCATCTTTTTAATGTTCTTTTATTAAATGTGATACTTTTTATTACAGTCCTTGTCTCAGCTGATGTCTGTTTAGTGTTAAGTGTTTTGTATAGTTACTGTATTACACTATGTCTGTTTTTGTTTTTCTTACATGATTCACTGCCTTCATTGGAAGAGTTCCAGCGGAGCACATCCATTCACTGGTTGTATAACACTTTTTTACTAATTTCTTTATGCCTGTGACCCAGCGCCATAGATATAACGTTTTTTTTTTTCCTGTTCTATATCTGACCCGGGGGGTCAGAGTTATATCAAAAGCTGCGGGTCTTCCTTTAGATTAGCGCTACCTTTTCTTTGTCTAGTGTCTTTAACCCCTTCAAGGTCAGCAGCTTTTCTTGATTATTATGTCGCAAATATTTGCCTTTAGGGCCAACAGAAATATTGATATAGACAGTATATTTCGTGACGAGGACTCTCCGGCTCAAATAGATGCAAAATCTGATGATATGTATGTATTAGCTGATAAATTAGAAACATTACTATTAAAAGAGACCAAACAGCTATGGGATGCTATTACCCTAGAGAAATACATAGAGCAAAAGAGAATACCTCGAGGCTTGAGAATTTTTAAGCCGCCTACCACTGATTTTCAAAGTGAAGAATTTATTCTGGAGTGGAACCGTTTACTTGACAATTGCTCCTTTGAACTAATGAGATTACTTATTTCCAAAAGGAAAATTGCCCTCCAGAAATTGGATGGGGAAATAAATGGTATGAAGGAGCAATTTGCCAAGTTCCAGAATAATAGTGAATTATCAGTGGTAGAAGAAAGAATTAAGTGCAAATTGGACAGTGTGCAAAGGGATATTATTGCTGGCAAGCAGAGTAAGTTCCAAAGGGACAGAATTGATTACAAGACTGGCAGTTATAGAAGTTGGAAGACAAAAACAAATTATAAGGATAAACATAGAGATCCAAAAGCCAATACTCCAAAAAACTACTCCCACAAAATACCCAATCATTATAGAAAATCAATACCTGAAACGAAGGATAAAGTCCCCAATCCAGTGCAATTTATTACCCCCAAGCCCAAAAGAATAGCTACACGGCCAAAATCATATAGAGATAATACGGTGAACTCCAAACCCCCTTCACCTGTGCCTAAGACTTCACATTTGGATAAGGAAATTGATTCCATCTTTGAGGAATACCACCATAGTAACAAATACCAACCATTGGTAGACTTTGAATTGGAACAGCAGGCATCTACTACTAATCGTGATGATAAATCTTCTTCCTCCACATTTTCTTTTTTAGACTGGAGAAAAACCAGGGAACAGCAGAATGCGAGGGAAGCCATCAAAGACCTGCTAGGGAGAGAGGGAACATCGAGAGACAGAAAAAGAAAAAGCACGGTAGAGGAACAAGAGGAGGTAGCAAGACAGGGAAAACTCCACAAACGGTAACATCACACTCTACACATATATTTAATATCAGTAAGTACCCCATCACGGACAAAGAGAGGGAGGTCCTTTCCAAGGGTCTTTCCTTCTCTCCGGTAGTAGGCCCGAGCAGTTTCCAGTTATATGTAGACACACAGCGGTTCATTAGAAAGCTATGTCTCAAGAAATACTTCGCCAGGGACGCTGTGTCCAAGCAGGACCCAAATGTAAACTTACCTATCAGCACAGCACCGGTTGCCAATTCCAAATCTAGATTCAAAAACCCATCCACGTTTTTCCCTAAATTTTTAAGTGGCCCATTCATAAGCACTTTTTCACAAATGGTTACAGATGACTTAGAAACACAGAGTAAAAATTTCAAAATAAAAAAACATAATCTCAGCCTTGAGGAAAAGAGCATCCTGAAAGCGCTTGGGGAGAGTGATTCGATTGTTATTAAGCCGGCAGATAAAGGGGGGGGGGGCCCTGGTAATAATGGACAAAAGCTATTACATCAAGGAAACAATGTGTATCCTAACAGATGTGTCCACTTACCAGCCCCTTCCCTCTAACCCCTCAGTGAAATACCAACACCAATTATTGGAATTCTTACAAACAGGCTTGGATCAACAAGTCCTGAATAAACAAGAGTTTGATTTTTTGTACAACCAATATCCTATTATACCTATATTTTATATCATTCCTAAAATACACAAAGATTTACAAAACCCTCCCGGACGTCCGATCGTATCCGGCATCCAATCATTAACTTCCCATTTATCTGAGTTCATAGATTTTCATTTGCAGCCATACGTCACCCAGCTTCCATCCTATTTAAGAGATACGACCCACATACTGCAGACCCTCAGAGACATCCAATGGCAACAGCAGTTTTATTTAGTTACAGCAGACGTTTCTTCTTTGAATACTGTTATTGACCACGTTCAGGGTTGTGAGGCTGTTGGCCGGGTATTAGATGGTGATCCCCACATTTCAGACACACTTAAATCTTTTTTAGTCACGGGTATAAAATTTATTTTATCACATAATTTCTTTAACTTTAATGGATCTTATTATTTACAGACATGTGGCACCGCCATGGGTACGAAGTTCGCTCCTAGCTACGCCAATCTGTTTATGGGCAGCTGGGAAGATAAATTCATTTGGTCCGGCTGTCCCTATGGAGCGAACTTGGTACTATGGCGGCGCTACATCGACGATATTTTCTTTATTTGGTCAGGCACCCCAATAGAGTTAATTTCATTTCAAGATTATATGAATGATAATTTGTTTAACCTTAAATTCACTTTCACATCTAGCCAAACTTCTATTGAGTTTCTAGATTTATGTATATATATAGATAATAACACTGTACACACAAAAACCTTCTTTAAAACGGTTCAAGCCAATAATTATTTGCACGCCAATAGCCATCACAACCCTGTGTGGATCAGTAACATACCAAAAGGCCAATTCATTAGGTTAAAAAGAAACAGTTCCAAAAACAGCACATTTCAGACACAAGCTCAAGAATTAAAAAATAAATTTGTTAGTCGCAAATATCCATTAAATGAATTAGAACAGACCATATCAGAGGTCGAATTGCTAGATAGGGATGTACTTCTTCAATATAATAAGAAACATGACACCACTCCTAAGCTATCATTTGTCACACAGTATAACTCAATGGCCCCAAATATTAAAAAGATCTTACATAAACATTGGCCTATACTGTTGAAGGATAAAGATCTGGTTACAATACTACCTGAAAGACCTAGCATAGTGTTCACGAAAGCACCTACAGTAATATAGGACGCAGTCTGGCACCCAGCTGTCCTTTAGTGCGTAAGAAGACCCCTAGCAATTTCGGCCTCAAGGGTTACTTTATTTGCAATACTTGCACGGCTTGCAAGTACAGCTCAAAAAGCACTACATTTTGCTCTAAAGTTACATCTAAAACCTATAATATCAAACAACATATCAATTGTAATACCCTTAATGTCATTTATCTTTTGGAATGTCCCTGCGGTCTGCAGTATGTGGGAATGACCACAAGGCCAATCAAACGCCGCTTGTACGAGCATGTGTACAATATTACCAAAGGCTTGACCACACATAATGTATCGAATCACTTCCTCCAGGTGCATAATAAGGACCCCACGGGACTGAAATGTGTGGCCATAGAGGCACTCACACCCAACTGGAGAGGTGGCAACATCAGTAGTCTCCTAGGGAGGAAAGAGTCCTTTTGGATATACGAGCTGAAGACCCTGACTCCACTGGGTCTCAACATCGAGTTCGACCTCAGGGCTTTTCTAGTTAATAAATAAAATTAAATATTATAACATAACATAAAATTAAAGGATTTAATGTGGCACCTATCGTTTACACATTAATCCCCTTTTTCTGATTCATACTTAGATACTGTATTCATTAATATTATTGACCTTACACACTATAATATAGTTCCCTATTACAGGGTTTTTTGCACTAATTAGGCATAGTACACGATTACTATAATAATACTATATACCCTTTGCACTTTTTTTAACATTTTTTTTTTTTTTTAATATCCTTTTTTTATATCCTTTTTTTTTTTTCAATTTATTTTTTATTATTTTTCTGACAGCCATCCTTGACAACATTTGTCAGACTGGATATTTGCGTCCTGTTTGGAGCAGCTTGAGGGTTAGCTAGTCCTGTCTGCTTCTTTATGTATTCGCTTGTGCAATGTCAGGCCAGCTCCGTTTGCACACTGTCCTTAGCATATTGATTCACTCATCAGAACATCAGTGATGAGATATCATTTATACTGTTGTGAGATAGTTTATGCATAGACACATTCTATGATTTTAGGGGTTGCATATCCCTATAAGGGAACTACTATACCTTCATAATAATTTTTATGTTGTGTGTAATTTTGTTTTTCTTCTTCCTTTGTTCCATTTAGGTAATATCATATGATTGTTTAATTATTATGTAGTTTTTTGTAATTTTTGTATGTTTGTGTATTGTGCAGTCCTGTATTGTTGTTGCTGAGACACAGGATACATTAGTAGAACCATTGCGCATGTCCACACTTGTATTGGTAGTGTATATACCTTTAAACCGGGATTATATATATGAGGACATTGCAGGGCAAAGGGACTACTTTTTTACCCCTGAGGAAGGAAGCGCAGTCTTCCGAAACGCGTAGGGTGGTCTACGTTTGCACAGCTGCCACTGCAGGTTCCACTACACTGCCTGGACCTCCTCCACAGCTACTCCGCAGTTGCGGTTTCTGGTTTTGGCGGCTGCCCCATAGATCTGGCTGCACATCCTATTGCTGGGCTGCAGATACCGGCACGTATCCTGCCACCAAGCAGCACACGTGACTGCAGATTCTCCAGCACACACCAGCCGGCATACCTGAGGTGCAGAGACCCACGGCAGCACAAGCAGGAAAGGGTTTTCCCCTAGAGCTCCGGTCGGACGCCAGAACACGTGGTGTGGCCTGTAAGAGAGGGGATACTCTCCAATATATCCACTGCAAGCATTTAATGAATGTCTGGTAAGCGGGCATTTCTTCTGTGGCTTCGATGCAGACGTGACCCATCTTTTTAATGTTCTTTTATTAAATGTGATACTTTTTATTACAGTCCTTGTCTCAGCTGATGTCTGTTTAGTGTTAAGTGTTTTGTATAGTTACTGTATTACACTATGTCTGTTTTTGTTTTTCTTACATGATTCACTGCCTTCATTGGAAGAGTTCCAGCGGAGCACATCCATTCACTGGTTGTATAACACTTTTTTACTAATTTCTTTATGCCTGTGACCCAGCGCCATAGATATAACGTTTTTTTTTTTTCCTGTTCTATATCTGACCCGGGGGGTCAGAGTTATATCAAAGGCTGCGGGTCTTCCTTTAGATTAGCGCTACCTTTTCTTTGTCTAATACATTTAAAGTGGATCCTAATATTTAAAGATTTAAATATAATCTCTCTAGCTGCAAAACACCAATTAAAGTGGCAGAAATATTTTCAAATCCTTTGATTGATATTAAGTCGATAGTTTCAGTTGTGAAGGAATAATTAAAAACTGTTTGTACTATCAATAGAATACGTGTCTCATTAGAAGCTCACATATCAGACACCGTGTGTTCCCGTTACCGCACCATGTACCAGGATTTTAATAGTTATAGGACGACCCAACTTTCTGCTAAATCAGGAACTAAATGCCCAATTATTGTATTTGATATCAGAGTTGTTATTCAAACTTAATTAAGCTATATCAATATCATCCAGTGAATTCAAAACGGTGTTAATATTGTAATACAATTGTTTAAAGGTTTATTTTAGGAACAATGAGTCTGTACTTGCGTTACTGATTCTTCCCCATACAAAACATTGCATTTTATTAAACACTATGATATAGATATATATCTATATCATAGTGTTTAATAAAATGCAATGTTTGCACACACAAACACATGTATACAGTATATGTATATATGTATATATGCAGTGGTCGACAAATCAGGTCGCTCGGTCGACAGAATTTTGACCACTGTTGACCTGCCAAGCAGCGCACGCAGTTTTTAATCAATTCCCCTGCTCACGCCAAAAAAAACAAACCAAAAAATATTCCCCCATGCCGAGTGGACAGACGCGACCTGGCGTGCTGCCAGGATTTTTTTGGGCGGGCAGCCAGGCTCTATGTGAGCCTGCATGGTGAAGTTGGCCCTTCCCTTTTTATTCTCCTGCAAGGAGCAAGTAAAGGTGAGCCATAGTCACCCACCCAAGTGTGTGTCAGTCACCAGTCACCCCCCCACCACCTCACCCATGCTCCTTCTGTCAAACTCTCTCTGTCTCACACACACTCTGTCACACTGTAACGCATAGCTCACCACAAACGAAGTGCGACCGCGGTGCTGAGGCAGGGAATTGAGATACGCTGACCCACAGCCACGCGGGCGCGCCTAGAGTGTAGAGTATTCGTTCAAGCCAGGTCAGGATTACAGATAGTAGAATGGTTTAAGGTACTTGCCAGGTTCAGGTGAGTAGAGTTGCGAATCGTCAGTGTGCGTAGTAAGGTTCAGGATTGGAGAGTATCGGATATTCGGGGTACATAGCCAGGTTCAGGATAGGAGATAGGCGGATCGTCGGAGTACTTAGCCAAAGTCAGGACAGGAGCCAGGAGAATGGTCAAACAAGCCGGATCAGGAGAGGAGAGAAGTGGAGTCCAAGGAGCTAGCAGGGTTCAGGCAACTAGAGGTTAATCAGCAAGCAAGGTACTGTAAGGCAAGGTTCAAGAACAAGGATGTGGCAAGGCATGGCGTCACAATGACTATGCTCAGCAAAGGTTAGAAGTAGACTGAGAGTATATATAGGAGGAGCCTCCAATAGCCAGCCAGGCCGGAACAAGGAAGTGAGTCTATTGGCTGCTGGTGCACACCGATGTGCCCTATGATGCAGCCTAATCAGGATTGAGGGTAGAGCTGCTCGCGCGCCATTCTGCGTGCGTCACGGAGCCCGGGGGGGCGGAGCTTGGGTCGCACATCACTCCCACGCAGATTCCTGGGACCAGAGGGGACGGGGCCAGTCGCGCGCCGACCCGCGCGCGTCATGGAGGTCAAGGGGCAAGGCATGATCCGCAGATGCATCAAGACCCTGCGCGTCACAGGACCAGAGGAGTGCGCATCTGGAGTGTCTGCTGCAGAAGGGCCAGAGAGGAGAGGAGACGGTCCATGGCCACCAGGATGGCGAATCCTCACAGTACCCCCCCCCCCCCCCAGGAGCGACCTTCGGACGACTCCACGAAGGCTTGTCTGGAAATTTCGTATGAAAGATACGCACCAGACTGGCTGCGTGAACCCGGTGGCTCGGAATCCAGGACCTTTCTTCAGGACCGAAACCTCTCCAATGCACCAGATAGTGCAGTGATCCACTGGAGATCTTGGAATCCAGAATGGATTGGATCTCATATTCAGGTTGGCCTTGGACCATAAGCGGAGAAGTAGAAGAAACAGGAACAGAGAAATCATTTGAAACCACGGGTTTGAGAAGAGAAACATGAAATACAGAAGGAATCTTCAAAGCAGGCGGGAGATTGAGACGGTACGCAACCGGATTGATCCTCTCAGAAATAGAGTAGGGTCCAAGATATCTGGGTGCGAATTTCATAGATGGAACCTTGAGCCTGATATTCTTGGAGGAGAGCTAGACCTTGTCGCCAGGTTTGAAGTCCAGATCAGGCTTGCGATGGCGGGCTGCCTGTGTCTTCTGTCTGTTGATCGCTTGCCTGATATTGACCTGGATCCTTTTCCAAAGGTCCTGCAGCTCCTCGATCCTCTCATCTGCCGCTGAACTCCCCTGAGGAAGGTAACACCATAGGAAGAGTAGATGGGTTAAATCCATAATTGACATAGAAGGGAGATTCTAAAGTGGAACCACTGTGTGCGTTATGAGCGAACTCTACCCAGGGTAGGAGTTCAACCCAGTCATCTTGTGAGTCTGACACAAAACATCGTAAGTATTGTTCAAGCGACTGATTGGACCTCTCCGTTTGACCATTGGTCTGTGGATGGTATCCAGAAGAAAAATGGAGGGCTATACCAAGCTGAAGACAAAAAGATCGCCAGCACGAGAAATAAACTGAGAGGCTCTGTCTGAAACGATTACCATGGGTACTCCGTGTAAGTAAAAAATCTCCTTAATGAAGACATCAGCTAACCTGGGGGAATTAGGAAGACCCTTGAGGGGTATGAAGTGAGCTTGTTTTGAGAATCGGCCCACTAAACACAAGAATTGTGTTCATACCCTTGGAGATAGGTAACTCGACAATGAAATCCATGGATAAGTGTGTCCATGGCTGGTCAGGAACAGGGAGAGACTGAAGAAGACCAGAGGGAGAGGTTCTGGGCATGTTAGTCCTGACACATGTGGGGCACGCAGCTACAAAATGTTTAACATCCTTTTGCATCTCTGGCCACCAAAAAGTACAAGAAATAAGATCTGGTGTTCTCTTGGTTCCAGGGTGTCATGATCGGGATATGAGGGGTTAATGGGATCTGTATATATTTTGATCTGCATCCCCCTGCTTCAGCAGAATTGTCCCAGGTCTGAGATGTATTTCCCCAGCAGTCTGTGTTATATTCCTATGGGTATATCAATCATGTCGGGAGGGAAAGGGTTAACCCTATTGTGTATATGTTGATCTGGATTTCCCTGCTTCAGCAGAATTAATTGCTATGTTATGTATTAACCTGGAGAGAGAGGGAGAATTGTATTGTATCCCTGACAATGGCTAAAGTGTAAAACATTATAACTTTGGCTATATACATGCTCCGAAGGTGACATTTGGAAATGTTGTACGATGCCAAGAACCCATGTCGCATACATATTGTTAATCTGATTTAATACATGGGAATATAGTTATGAGTTATCGCTGTTTTTACTATAACTTTGGATATAGATTTGGAAGCTTGCCAAATGGCCGCTTTGATATGTAATTGTACAATCAAAGGAGGCTACTAGAAAGGCATTGTGTGGTACTTTACTCCTCGGTCCCCTGTGGAGAGGTTAGCATAGGTGAGAAAAGACCTGGACATCAATGGAGGTGACTCACCTCATTGCATATGCAGCCAGCTCTCACAGATGGACACTAACCATTGTGACGTGTTTCATATAACACCCTTTCAGGAACGGTCTCTGCCCAATAAGCATTTTGCTAGCCAGAATGGCACCCAGACCTCTGATCATATTTTTTTTATAAATGGGCTGGCTAAGTAGTGCCAGGGGAGGGGTGTATTAATGAGGGGCTGGGTAAACCCTGCTTCTCGCGTTACCTGTCAACCTGTGATTGGGACAAGGTAATTGTTCACCAATAACTGAACTTCCATGTTAGGAATGGGGGCCTGCGTCTAAATAGTTGCTTGCACCCCTTATTCCCGTGCTTGTCGTGACCTGTAACAACTAAGGAGCTGCTATTCAGCTGAATACCTCCTTATCCAACCCCAGTAAGTGTGAATATTTCTGTAATGTTATTTGCTTGATGTATTGTCTGTTCTGCTCATAAGAAATAAACTCAGTTTACTATATCCTAATCTTGTTCAATCTGGCCCGGTTATTGTATATATTGTCTGTTCTCTCGTGACATGCATATATATTAATTGGTGGCAGCTTGGTGGAATGCAGATTGAACCTGTGTTTGCAGTTTAATGCGAGTCTCTGCAACACAGTGGTAGCCTCGTAGAGTGCGAGCTCCTAAGACTAGTGATATCAGACAAATATGTTTTGCAAGATATAACAAGAAATATTACACTGTTTCCCTGTACTCACCCTTGAACCCCTCATCCCATCATGCATGATCGGGCTGAGCAGTACCATGCCTGGACCGGAATCCAGGTAGTGGAGCAATGTGCCGCTTATGGACTGCCGGCAGGACACAGAGCAAAGCACAGTTGGAGCTGGACATATTGGCTCACTAAGCTCGTATGACCCCACCGTTAATGAAGGGGGACCACCTGAATATTGGTTGCTTGAAATCAGTGGACTGGCTGTTACAATTGCCGGACTTGCCACCCCTGAGCTCCTAGCTCTCCTGGCTGTATTGGAGAGGGAGCCACACACGCAAAACTTGCTGGCCCTGATGAAGGCCACTCCAGCACAACGTATCCAGATACTGGACCGGCTGGTGGGAAAAGCCTCCCACGTACCCCTTATTACAGAGGAGTTCAAGCAGGAGAGGCTGGCAGAGGAGTGTGTAATCAGCAGAGCCTTGGTGAGCAACGCAGCAGTCCCCAGAGAGGTAGCCATTCCGGCTAGGGAGGGACCAGTCTGCACCTCAGTGGACCCCCCCCCCCCCCCCCCACACACACACACACACACACACACACACACACACACACACACACACACTGTGGGGTCATGCACTAAGCGGCGAAAAGGCACTTTCTCGCCAAAAATGCCTACTCGTATTCAGTAAGCCTCGAGAAGCAGACGAAAAGCGAAAAAAGCGCCTCTTTTTTTTGGGCGCTTTATTTTTTCTCGGCAGAGGCGCGGCAAAAAGGCACTTTTCGCCGCTACTCGCCATGTTTTCAAACCCGCTCAATTCTAGTAGCCCTGAGCAGCGTTTCACCGCTACTCGCCGCTCTAGAATTTAGATATTCACGCAAATCCGTCACGGCAACTCTAGTTGGCAAGTTTTTAATTAGATAGATGTATTTTTTGGAGGAGTTTGCAGTGCTTTTTTATAGTGGATTATTTTTGGTACATATATTTTGTCTGATGTAACTTTTTTTGTGAATGGTTTTGTTTAACGTTTTAATTAGTTTATTGTGCAATTGTTTTGGATGGTATTTTAATTGTTTTGGGATTTGATTAATTAATGGTAATTCGATGCGTGACAGTGTCACAGAAAGTCCCAGCAAAACCCGATGGTATGCAAGAGTATGATAACCCACTGTCAGTAGCTCAATACTAACACTCCCAACGTGTTTCTTCACACGGGCTGGCTTGCTTGTAACATCTGAGTCCTGCCGAGCAAGCCAGCCCCAGCGCGCGGGACTGATCTGTGAGCCTCAGCATATACCCCCTGCGCCTACCATCCAACAGAAGTGGAAGCCTGTGCACTGACCTCTACTGGACTTACATTAATTTATATGTAAGTTTTTACTTGTTACTATTTTACTTGTTTAATACATGTACCTTGACCCTTGGTGCGCTTCTGTGTTTATTTTTCATTTTTCACCTGTATGTAAATATAATAAATCATGTAATTATGGGGGGGGGGCACAGGGGGTGGGATATGTATTGAATAAATATAATGATGTTTATTGTGGGGCTGTATATTGTTTTTATTGTGGGAACTGGGGGTGGGGGAGGGGGGTATTGGCCCCAAGGGTATGTGGGTAGGCCTCCCGCCTGGGTAGTGGGTGAGGGGGGTTAGGCCTCACAGGGTGGGTAGTGGTGGAGGGTATTTAGGCCTCCCGAGTGGTGGGTGAGGGTGGGTTAACCCCTTAATGACTGTAGCGGTTCATAACCGCTAAGGTGATTAAGGGGTTAGGGGACATTACATTGGCTCTTTTTATTATTGTTTATGTTTTGCAGCATCGGAGGGGGGCATGGACAGTGATGAAGATGAGGGTGGCCTTCATCGTGGCAGCCGGACAAGGGTGAGTGCAATATGTATTTAATGTATTTATTGTTCTTTATGTATTTTAAATGGGCAAATGCACTATTATCCATTTGTGGATAATAGTAATTGTGCCCATTACTATACTGTATGTGTTAGGGGGAAAGGGGTGTATTTATTTATAAGTATTTGTGTTGTTTAATTATTTTTTGGGGGCACTGAATTGGTACTGAAGGCTCGCGGGGACACCTGCGGGGAACACCCGAGGGCCACCGCCGGCCTATAGTATCATTGCTGTGCTTCACAAAAATGTACTGTATATGTAATGTATGTTAGGGGGGTATAAGGGTTGTTAGGGGCAAAGGTGGTGTAAGTTGTTTATTGCATTGTTTATTGGGGGCAATTGTCCCCAATAAACATGCTATTATGCCTTAACCCCTTCATTGCCTTAGCGGATAGTTGGTATGATAATGAAGCAGCATTAATGTATTTTTAATAATATTGTGCTGGAGCAGGGGGTCTCCTGAGCTGAGCAGAATTGATTTCAGCCTCAGAGTCCCCCTGCTTCCCAAGTTACAGGCCCCGTTATGGGGCATCAGTGCCAGTGTCGTCGCCATCTTTATAGCGGGCACGTTGCGTATGGGACGCTATAAAGATGGCGGCGACACTGCTACCCGATGACCCATACCGGGGCCTGTAACTCGGGAAACAGAGGGTCTCTGAGGCAGAAATCAATGCGGTGCAGCGCAGGGGACCCCCTGCTCACGTACAATATTATTAAAAATACATTAATGCAGAGACTTCCGGTGACATCTCCACGGATGGCTGACTAGGAGAAAAGCTCCCAACACCCTCAGATGAAAACAACCAGAATAAGCAATTTCCCACAAACCAAAGCGCCTGAATTCAACTCCCACCCCTGCTCCCAGCACTGAGGAGATGGCGGCGAAGGGCCAAAAAAAACCAAAAAACTCGGTCACAAAGTTTTTCACCCCAGCACCGCGCCAGGCAGAGCTGAGCCCTGAATCCCAAGATGGCGCCGAAGAGCCAGAGCACGCGGCACTAAATGACCAGCAGGAACAGCCCGACTCAGATCCCCCTGTTCTCAATAAAGAGTTCTTCGACTCCCTGATTGCCAAAATGAGAAGAGGGGTGCAGGAAGACACGGAGAAGGCCCTGCAGAGCATCCGAGCCGATGTGGGAGCCCTCACGGACAGAACAGAGGAACTCGAGGCCAAAATGATGGGAGTCATCAACTCCCAGACCGAGACCCACAACGAAGTCTCCAGATGTGGCGAAGCAATCCGGGACCTCCAGAACGCACTAGAAGACCTCGAGAACCGTGAGAGGAGGCAGAACATTTGCCTCAGAAGCATCCCTGAGGCTGTCTCCCACGAGGAGCTACAAACTTACCTTCGCAGGCTGTTCCTGCAGCTGGTGCCAGGCCTCTCCGAACATGAACTCCTCATGGATCGAGCCCAACGGGCCCTGGGCCCAAAACCAACAGACCCCAACCGTCACAGAGATGTGGTGATCCAGATTACACACATATTCCACTAAAGAGCGCATCATGGAGGCTGCCAGGGGCCTGCGCAGCGTCAAGATGGACAATGTGGACATACAGCTATTCAATGATCTCTCCAGGACCACAGTGATCAGAAGTCGAGGGATGAAGCCACTCACCAACTACCTCCGCGACCAGGGTGTCAAGTACCGTTGGGGCTTCCCCTTTAAACTGGTGGTGCTCCGCAACGGCCGTCACTATACCATCTCGGCCCCTGAGGACGCGAGGGACTTCCTCAAGGCCCTGGGGATCCCCCCACCACAGAGCGACAATTGCCCCCCCTCCCCCCCCGCACCGCTGCAGGCTCGGACCCCTCAGACACCCCTCGAGCGTCGGAGAGACAGGCCAGCCAGAAACTACGCTGATCAAGCTGTCCCCCCCCCTCTGCGGAAGATCCTGCCTCCCCTCTCGAAAGAAGACCTGAGGCGCGCCCCTGGGCGGCTTACCCACATCGAATCCCAACAGCCCTCATCCCCATACCTGCTCCGCCAACTCCACGGACAGTACAACTAGGCCCTGCCAACCGCCCGGCTCCATTAAGGAGCCTCCAGCTCATCAAAGATGGCAGCCATGGTCCCCCCCTCTCCCGCATCCCCTGACCTTCCAAGATCGCCCGGCAGCAGATGAGGACTCCCGACCACCTAGCCCGTCTCACCCTACCTTCTCTGCCGACTCCCCAGGAACAGGAACAGCAGCGGGATCCAGCCTGCCTCGCAAGCCCTTCCAGAGGTACAGTAGCTGCAGACAGGCCTGGGGACACCTTAAAGATGGCCACCAAGAACCCTCCGCATCCCCAGACTCTCCAAGGTAGAAAGGGGGGGGGGGGGGTGATAGACTGCACTCTGACACAATGACTCAGCAAGGTTGCAGGGTGCACGGAACAGGAAGGGACCCTAATTCCCTTCAGAAGTACTAACAAACCAAAAAATAGTACCAGCACTCTCTGTCTCACAGCTACAGATATAAGCGAATACCAGTGTAGGGAATATGAATAATTTAATGACACTAATAATAAACTGAAAATATAGCAACAATAGCCAATACGCCAATGCAAGAAAAAATATCACCATAGAGGAAATCAAAAATAAAGGGGGACCCCTTCATCTGGCCCATTCCCCCTGGTCCCAAAGGGTCCCAGAGGTACTTCCCTAAGCCTTCCCTCCCCCTGTCAAATAATCCCACACTCAGCTAATGATATAAATCTAAAGTCTAAAGAGGGCAAATCACATAAGCAGATATCAGATTAGATTTATATCATTAGCTGAGTGTGGGGTTATTTGACAGTGGGGAGGGAAGGCTTAGGGAAGTACCTCTGGGACCCTTTGGGACCAGGGGGAATGGGCCAGATGAAGAGGTCCCCCTTTATTTTTGATTTCCTCTATGGTGATATTTATTCTTGCATTGGCGTATTGGCTATTGTTGCTATATTTTCAGTTTATTATTAATGTCATTAAATTATTCATATTCCCTATACTGGTATTCGCTTATATCTGTAGCTGTGAGACAGAGAGTGCTGGTACTATTTTTTGGTTTCCCAGACTCTCCATGTTCGCCCAGAAGCATCACGGCGCACAACCTCACTCAAGCCTGAGGCTCTCCTTCCACCAGGGACAACTACCCCACTCCCCCCTCTTCCCCGAACCGCGGAGGCCAGGTTGTATAAATGCGCCTTGACCCCTACCCACACCCCCTCCCCATCCCCCCTCCCCCTTCCCCACTATACCCAACGATTCCCCATGATAAAACACTGATGTTCATGCCCGAACAATGCTGGACTCGTCCTGGCCAACTATGTCGGTACCCGCCCGCTCACCCCAAACAAAAACCAGTGTCCCGATCCCCCCTCGTAACGCGCCCGACCGGGTATTAGGCCACTCACCCTCCTGTACACCCCCTCCCTGATACCGTGTCCCTCCTCTCCCATACAACCCTCCCCCACTCCGGGTCCCCCATGTGACAAAGTATGGTTTAGGTGTATTGATTTATGTAGGCATGCGCAAAGCTTATTCCGCTGGGCGCAGTGAAACCCTTGAGTTTAAGAACTGAGAACTGATGATTATGACATTTCATCCAAAAGCGCTCCCCCTGCCTCCCCCCTCTACTACAGAGTATACCTCCGGCAATATCATCCCCCCCCCCCCACACGCTGACGTAAGACATCGATCTGTCTGAGTTAGGTATGTGCAATGGTGTCCTATTATACCAAAAGTATACATAAATGCCTCTGCGTTAATGGAACTGTTACTTAGATATGCACCAAGAGCTATGCATAAACCCTATCTCTGCCTTTGATAGTGATGAAACCCTTTGCCAGTTCCCCCCCCACCCCCTCCCCTCCTCCCCCCTCCCACACGCTGAAACAAGAAAATGGTTTATTTGATTCCTCTATGTACCTGCAATGTTGATGTATCAGGACCTAGAGTATCCATAACTATCTCTGCTTCAATAGAACTGCTGCTCAATTTAAATATGCTCTAGGATCTCTGACTCCCCTATGTATGTGCCGCTGATATTGATGACTTCCCCTGTCAGTCCCCCCTTTCCCCTCCCCCCACCCCCCTCCCACCCCCCCCCCCACCCTCCCACCCCCCCCCCCACCCTCCCACCCCCTTCCCCCCTCCCCCTTTCTCCCCACCCTCCCCCTTTCTCCCCCTCCCCTTTCCCCCCAGCCTCCCCCTTCCCCCTCCCCCCCTCCTTCTTCCCCCCTCCTCTTCCCCTCCCCCCACCCACATGCCAAGTCAAGAAACCAATTTGCCAGATCTGTATATGTATTTGCAATGTTGATCTATCATGACCTAAAGCATCCATACTGTAGGTGCCCAAGCGCCATTAAACCGGCGGCCCAAATTAAGTATGCTCTAGGACTAATGCATAAACCTTGTATCTGCCTTGAAATTGCTGGCGCCCCCTGCCAGTCCCCCCCCCTCCCCTCCCTTCCCACATGATGAAACAAGAAAAAAAAAAAAGGTTTTCCTGATCCATATATGTACCTGCAATGTTGATTCACCACGACCTAAAGTACCCATAAGTACCTCTACATTAATTGTACTGCTGTGTAATTTAAGTATGCTCCAGGATCCCTGAGGTCCCAGTGTATATGCGTCTGATATTGCTGTCCCCCCCCTGTCAACCCCCCCCCTTCCCCGCTATCCCTCCCCCCTCCCCCTCCTCCCTCCTCTACCCTAGCTCCCCCCTTTCCCCCCCCCCACGTCCCAACCCCTAGCAGAGTTCACCGCTTACCAAAGTTGCTACTCTCAACGGTTTACAGTCTGGCGTTCTATCCCCCTCACACCTGCTACTTGCAGACCCCCCTCCCCCCCTGCCTTAAACAACGAGGGTGTTGGACCTCGTATCCTGGTCTCGCCCCATGTTTGGCGACCCGGAAAGTTCTCCAGGGCTTTTTGCCCCCTTCCCTTGTCACCACGGTGTCAAGCGGAAACTATTTTGGGCTCCCGGACAGCCCACATTCTTTCTCTCCCCCATGTGTCCACCTCCCCCTCCCCCCCGTCTCTAGCCCTGACCACCCTCAGAGGTCCTCTCAGGGACTACACGATGGCTCCCGCCCCCTTGCTCAGAGGACCCGTCCACCCCCGACATGGGAATCACTCGGGGTCCAGGGTTTGTCCCCAGGAACCATTGCCCTACCTAATGGCATCAATTAAAATCATCTCTCTGAACGTCAAGGGCCTTAATTCAGTTAGAAAGCGCAAACTGGCTCTCCAAGCGCTAAAAAAAAACCAAAGGCGATATCATATGAATCCAGGAAACCCACTTCAATAACCCAGATCCACCTAACCCATTCAAAGACACTTTTCCCCAAGCGTTCTTCGCATCCTCCCCAAACAAGAAACGAGGTGTAGCCATACTGATCAAGAATAACATCCCCTTCGCCCCAACAAAGGTAATAAAAGACCCTGAAGGACGATACTTGTTATTACAGGGTACACTGTCAGGATCCCCCATCTCTATACTGAATATATATGCCCCTAATGACAATCAAATCCAATTTCTCCAGAACCTACTTAGTTCGCTAGACCAATCTGTACTCTCCTCGCTACTGCTAGTTGGAGACGCCAACATGGTCCTCTGCCCAGACCAAGACAAATCCACTCTGCCCACGACACCACACACTGCCCAGACACAGAAAAAGGCCAAAAAGTTCTGTGACATTCTGCGAAACTACTCCGTCGGATATCTGGAGGGCCCAGCACGTAGGCCAGAGGGACTACACGTTCTTCTCAGCTCCTCATCAGTCTTACTCGCGGATTGACTACTTTCTACAGTAGGTACCAATAATTTTCTCCAGGCATCCTCCCACTCCAACATAGGCCCAATTACCTGGTCAGACCACGCCCCTGTCGAACTCACCCTCTCTCTGCCTTTCGTCAAAAGCTCTGCGTACAAGTGGAAATTGAATTACTCACTCCTTAACGACCCCCAGGTGGTTAAGTCAATCAAACAGAAACTAAACACCTTTTCCAAATAAATAGCGGTTCGTTCTCAGCAGCAGCAATGCTCTGGGAAGCGCAGAAAGCTACCATCAGGGGAGACCTTATCTCACTAGCCTCCCATAAGAAGAAAATGAAACTCAAAGCACAAAAAGAACTCACAGAGAAGATCCTGGCCCTAGAACTCCAACATAAGCAAACCCCATCAAAAAAGTGTTCAGAACCCTAGATAAAACAAGAACAGAACTTAAACTATTGCAGCTTGACGAGGTAGAGAGAGCGCTGAAATGGACTAACCAAAAGTTCTACGACAGGGGCAATAAAGCAGACAAACTCCTGGCCTCAAAACTTAGAGGGGTAAAAGCCAAAGCCCAGATCACAAAAATACGCACCAGAAATGGGCAACTAACCTATAACGAGAAAGAAATAGCGCAGGAATTTGCAAAATTCTACGAAGAACTTTACAAGCTCCACCCCCCTGGCCAGGACCAGGACAGTGCCAAAATAGCCGCAGAATACCTAACTCAATGCAAACTCCCATCCCTGTCAGCGGAAGAGCTTGAGTTCCTTAATTGAAAAATAACTCAGGAAGAGCTGTCCCAAGCCATTAGCTCTCTCAAAATAGCTAAGACACCGGGCCCAGATGGGTTCTCTAATGCATATTATAAAAAGTTCGCAGCATCCCACTCACCTTACCTATTGGATATGTTCAATTCTTTCTTAGATGGGGAACCAATCCCAGGTACAATTTCGGCCGCCAACCTTGCCATCATCCACAAGGAAGGAAGGGACCCGCTACAATGCGGTAGCTATAGACCGATCTCCCTACTCAACACAGACCTCAAGCTTTTCAGCAAGATCCTAGCAAACAGACTGAACCCTATTCTCCCCAGATTGATTCATATAGACCAAGTGGGCTTTGTGTCAGGAAGACAGGCCTCTGACAACACCCGCAAAATTATCGATATGATAGACCACGTCCATTTTAACAAGTCCCAAACCATGATCCTAAGCCTTGATGCCGAAAAGGCATTTGACCGAATCAAATGGTCCTTTCTCGACCAAACCATGCTCCGGTTTGGCTTCTCGGCACCGTTCCTCGAGGGGGTACGAGCCCTCTACAACAACCCCACCGCTCTCCTAAAACTCCCGGGCAGGCACTCCAACCCAATAACAATCAAAAATGGAACCAGACAGGGTTGCCCTCTATCCCCTCTACTATTTGCCATATCGATAGAACCACTGGCAGCCCGGGTCAGAGCCGAACCCAGCATAAAAGGCATCCCAATTGCAGACAGGGAGTATAAAATCTCCCTCTTTGCCGATGATGTCATTTTGACCCTGGCCGACCCACATACCTCCCTTCCCAATCTGCAGAAAATGTTGGACCAATTTAGTCTAGTGTACGACTATAAAATAAATATGGACAAGTCCGAAGCGCTCAACATTTCCCTCCCAGACCCTATATGGAAACTCTTGCAAGCCAACTATAAAAATAAATGGAATAACTCCCACATTAAATACCTAGGAGTAAAAATAGCTAGCTCATACAGCTCTCTATATCAAGCTAATTACCGCCCTGTTCCGCCAGATCAAAAGAGACCTGGAGACTTGGCATACCCATCAGATCTCCTGGTTTGTAAGAATTGTGTCCACTAAAATGAACATCCTCCCCCGCTTACTCTATTATTTTCAAACTCTCCCAGTCCCGCTAGTAGAACTACGAAATATGCAGGCTCATATCCTCCGTTTTATATGGAGGCAGCGCAGACCAAGGGTGCCGAGATCGGTGCTGCTGGCTTCTAGGACGAGAGGGGGCTTGGGGGCCCCGGACGTGGTCAGATATTACCAGGTGGCCCAGCTGAGGCAGGCTGCAGTCTGAAATAATCCCCTGACCTCCAACTGCTGGTTGGCGATAGAAACCCACCACGCGGCCCCCACCCCCCTCCCGGCCTTACTATGGTCTCAGACTCACAAAGAAAGGAGGCCCCTGAGACTTGAGCTTGGGGCGATGAGGTGCACGTGGTCTACTTGGACTAAAGCCAAAGGGAAACATGGCCTAGCTTCACCCCCCTCACAACTCACCCCCATCTTCGGGAACCCGGACTTCCCACCCGGATGCTCCTGTACCCAATTTGGTAAATTCCAGGACCTAAACATCAGAGTGGTTGTGGATCTGCTGGAAGGCAATGAGGTTCTGTCCTTCCAAGAGCTCAAAAACAAATTCTCCTCCCCAGACCTCCCCATCTTCAAATACCTTCAGATAATGCACTTCCTGAGAGCCCTATCCCCAAACCATAAATTCCCAGAGCGCACCAGATTCGAAACCCTCTGCCTGAAGGGGGAATACCGGAGAGGATTAATCTCCGAAATTTATAGAATAATAGAGGCCTCCCACCCCCATCCCCCCACGCATTCATATATGCAAAAATGGAGTGCTGACTTAAACATCCCAATTGATCTGGAAGACTGGGAGTATATCTGGGAAGCCGCCACCAAAACATCAATTTGTTCTATCACCAAAGAAAATATATATAAAATCCTATTCCAATGGTACTTAACCCCGAGTAGACTGAGCCAGATCTTCCCAGGCACTACAGACGTGTGTTGGAGAGGATATGGTCCAAGGGGGGACATGCCCCATATTTGGTGGGCATGCCCAGAGATCCAGAGGTTCTGAACCCTAGGACTGGAGGTCCCCCTAGACCTCCTGACGTACGTGCTGGGAAAACCAATTGAAGACCTCCCCGCCCCTTTAGCCAGACTGACCTCAGCGATCCTCACGGCCGCTAGATGCTGTATCGCGGCGGCCTGGAAACAAAAAAAAGCCCCCTCCAGAAGAACAGTAATAAAGAGAATAGCTATGGTTATGAACATGGAGAGACTGACAGCCATGCTGAAGCAGAGAATGCCTCAATTCTATAAAACCTGGGAACCCTGGCCAGGCTCAGGCGGTCCGTCACTACTACAAGCCTTGGTCCAACTCTGATGCCCCTGAACTCTTTTAAGAGTTTCTGTGCGAGCAGACCAGACAGCAGGGACAGTTAATGCAGGAGCAGGCCCGGCTACAAGCAGAGAGAGATGAAAGACTATTGCCGCAGCAAACCCAGTTCCTAACCCAGCAGCAGGAAGCACAGGAGGAGTGGATGGCCAAGCTGCTGACCCAATTCCAGGGGTCTGCCAGTCCCTGCAGTGTGTTCTTTTGACTCTCCATAGAACATAGAATGTATACACGGCGATGTAAGACGGTATTCGACGGCCAAAATCCGCCTACAGGTAAAGGGTCAGGAGGCCTACCTCGAAGTAGGAGTCGCTCCTTGGCTCCCTGCCCCCGTTGTGCTCGGCCGGGACTGGCCTTTCTTTTTGGACCTAATGGCCCCAGTCTCTCACGAAGAGCCTTATTCTGTGGCTCAGGAGAACCCTGGCAAACTGTTCCCCTTCTCGGCAGACCTTTTCCCCAGCCGACACCGGGTTCCAAAGACTCGGAAGCAAAGACGCTCCGTAAAACAGGACTGGTTGCAGAAATCTGGGTCTCAAGGTGAGCATTCTAGTAGCCAGAGGTCACAAGTGATGGCTGGGGATGGCCAGAGGGAGGGGGATATGGGCCCTGGAGATTTACCAGACCTTTACCTCCCTGACTTTCGCCAGAGGCAAAAGGAAGACCCAGTCCTTGCTAGACAGTATGACAAGGTGGTAAAAATTGATGAGCAGATTTTAAATGCACAGAGGGTGATAGTATTCCCCCATTTTGAATTATCAAATGATATCCTGTATAGGGTGAATAGGCAGACACAAATAGGTGAGGTCACCAGACAGATATTGGTTCCCAAGGTGTTTGTTAAATCTGTGTTCACTCTAGCCCATACTGTCCCTTGGGGTGGTCACCTGGGCAGGGATAAAACATTGGACCGTATTTCGTCTCGATTCTATTGGCTAGGGATGCATAGTGATATTGCTAAGTTATGTGCGGCATGTCCGGAGTGCCAGCTAAGTAGTCGGAAGGGACAAAAACCAGCCCTTTGGTTCCTCTACCCTTGATGTCAGTTCCCTTTGAAAGGATTAGGGTAGACTTGGTAGGACCTCTAGAACCTTCTGCGAAAGGACACAGGTTTATACTTATAATAGTTGACTATGCAATAAGGTATCCTGAGGCGTTCCCCTGAGAACAGCAACGGCGAAGGAAGTAGCCAACAAGTTGTTGGAGCTGTTCTCACGGGTTGGACTTCCCCAGGTTATGTTGACAGACCAAGGTACAAATTTTATGGCTAAACTGATGTTTACTAGAGGTCAAGTCGGTTCGGACATCGGTCTACCATCCACAGACTGACGGATTGGTGGAAAGATTTAACCGAATTCTAAAAGGGATGCTGAGGAAATTTGTGGATTCAGAGAAGAGAGCCTGGGATGAACTTCTCCCTTTTCTGCTGTTTGCAGTGCGGAAAGATCCCCAGGCCTCCACGGGATTCTCTCCATTTGAACTGCTGTATGGCCGCCAACCCTGGGGTATCCTAGACCTCCTAAAGGAGTCCTGGGAGGAATAGCGGTCCCCTTCTAAGAATACCCTGCAATATGTACAAGACCTTAGGAAGCGCCTAGATGTGGTCGGCCATTTTGCTAGGGAGAATCTTAGATCAGACCAGGACAGCCAGGAGAGACATAACAATCAGAATGCTCACATGAGAGTGTTTCACCCGGGAGACCAGGTAATGTTGTTGTTACCCAGTTGTGAGAGCAAACTCCTAGCCAAATGGCAGGGCCCATTCGAAGTACTCCGCCGCACGGGTGATGTGGATTACGAGATCGCTCAACCAGGGTCCAGGAAGGGTAAACAAATTTACCATGTTAACTTGCTTAAACCCTGGAAGATGCAGCGGTCTCTATTCATCCACCCGGTGGAGGAAGAAACGGATTTGGGTCCTCAGCCCCCATGGGAGAACATCGTGGGTGACGATAAAATACCAATGGGTAGACAGTTGTTCTCTGAACAAAAAAGGGACTTGTTAGAAATAATTACACAATTCCATGATGTTTTTTGCCAGGGCAAACTAATTTAATTTCACATGTGATCGAGACAGCACCTGGGGTAAAAGTACGTTCCCGTCCTTATAGGTTGCCTGAGAGTCGTAGGGCCCTGGTAGAGAAGGAGGAACAAGAAATGTTAGGAGTGATTGAGGAATCATGCAGTGAGTGGTGTAGTCCACTAGTTATGGTCCTTAAACCCGATGGGAAGGTAAGATTTTGTGTGGACCTCCGAAAGGTCAATGCGGTATCCAAGTTTGACGCATATCCGATGCCAAGGGTGGACGAGTTAATTGACGCCCTTGGTGACACGGAATATATATCCACGCTGGACTTAACAAAAGGATACTGGCAAATACCCTTAAAGGAAAAGTCCAAGGGCAAAACAGCCTTTGCCTCTCCCATGGGTTTATACCAGTTTGTGACAATGCCATTTGGACTGCATGGAGCCCCAGTCACATTTCAGAGACTCATGGATAAGGTGCTGAGAACCCATATGGCTTATGCCACAGCCTACCTAGATGACATTATCATTTATAGTAAAGAGAGGAGGAGACTTTGCACCCACACCTGTCTGCACCATGACGTGTCAATAAAGAAACCTTTTATTTTTCACTGTTGCTGTCCTGTGGATTCCTGTTGTTCCGCTGTGCTCTGTACTACCGCATCCTGTGGCTACCAGATCATTTATAGTAAACACTGGCGGGCCCATCTAAATAAGCTGAAAGCGGTCCCCAAATCTCTAAGAGAGGCAGGGCTCACAGCCAACCCTAAGAAATGTGCCTTAGGTAGGTCGGAAACCAAATACTTAGGGTATGCAGGTGGAGGTGGAAAAGTAAGGCCACTAGCCGACAAGGTAGTTGCCCTGAAAGAAGTTCCAACCCCCCCAAACAAAACCACAGGTACGCTCTCTGCTGGGTTTAGCAGGGTACTACTGGCGGTTCATCCCCAACTACTCGGAAGTTGCAGCCCCATTAACGGACCTCACAAAAAAGTCCGCCCCTACACAAGTGGTATGGTCAAGGGAGTGTCAGAGAGCCTTCAAGGACATACAAAGATGTCTATCAGAGGGTCCCGTCCTTAGAAGCCCAGACTTCAACAGGCCTTTTGTAGTGCAAACCGATGCATCAGAGATAGGGCTAGGGGCAGTGTTGTCACAACAGTTTGAAGGAGTGGAACATCCAATCTTTTTTCTGAGTAGGAAATTGTTCCAGAGGGAAAAAACTACTGAGTGATTGAGAAGGAGTGCCTTGCAGTAAAGTGGGCAATCGAGGCTTTGAGGCATTACCTGGCAGGAGCCCATTTTACTCTGGTGACGGACCATGCTCCATTAAAGTGGTTAAATAGCATGAAGAATTCCAATGCTAGATTGACCAGGTGGTATATGGCCCTCCAACCCTTCTCATTTGAGATTTAGCACAGGCCTGGAAAAGAAAATGCAAATGCTGACTTCTTTTCTAGAGAAGGGGTGGAGGATCGGGCTTCAGCCGTGCGTGGCCCCAGCCACACACTAACAGGGGAGTGTGACAGGAGCTTTGTGACAGGCTACTAATAATACATCTCCAAGAATATACCTGGGTTGAACCGGACGAGACTTAGATATGATAAAATATAATTTATTTCTTGATAAAGGTGAACACACGAGATATACAAATAACAGACAAAATATGGACACTTACTTAAAGGTTAGGACAAGAAAAGCCATCAGGATACAGGATGGGCCATTTCTCCCATAATTCAGTTTCAGATGTTGGCATCACAGCAATACATGAAGATCATGCATGAAGACACATGAAGACATATGAAAGAAATGAAGGACAATAGCCATAGGCTGAGCCTGGTTCTTATACAATTATTTCCCATTGAACACAACCTAAACCCAGCCCCTCTCATAAATCAGTGGTGAGGTTGACAGTTTTCCTCAGAGTAAAACTCCTCCCACCCAAGGACGTTTGAAAACTGCTTTTCCTACAGTATCTAAATAACTTCATAACTTCAGTTCAGTAGTACTTACTGGCACGCGAGACATATTAATACATTCCGGCACGCATGACGCTCCCAATAAGACTAAATATTACCATGTAATATTAAAATTAAGAGAGATATTAATATCTGTCTCTTAGTACCTGCCAGACGTCAGGTGTCTGTAATCCTTATGTGTGAATCAGTCCCACGAATACACATATGTAGCTTTTAGCACGTTCAGCCGAGGACATCTCATAATATTCTTATATTTAATAAGGTCACTCATTCTGATATCTCCTTGCGTAACCGCACCCCTGGCCCCCATCAATAAATCCTTTGAAGCAGGGACTCCTGTATAGTGAACATTTGTCACCGATGCTATATTTCACACCCAATGCCCCAGCCTGGGTGCTAGCTGTCTCTACCAGCCAGATGTGTTAACATACACCAACCCCCCTCTGTGCTTTTCACACCCAACTTCAATCAAGCCTTTTGAAGCCCAGATATTTCTGAAAAGACACCACGCATCCTAATATATTTTCCTAAACTGCAGCTCATTAACCCCTTAAGCCCCAGTGTGTGTGTGGTGCAGACACTGGCCCAGAAACAATACATTTATACAGGGGAAAAAACAGTTGGATGGCTGAAGCAAGGCAAAACCACATTACTGGACCCCAGTCCAGTTAACCCCTTGCTTCCCAGGTGAGAGTAGAGGGTGGCCAAATGGGGTGTAACCCCTTTAATCCCAGGCCAAATCCTCTCTATCATGACAGGGAGTAATGTGACAGGGTGAATGAACGTCACCAGCCATATGCCTGGAAAACCTATTTTTAGGCTTGCAGTGCAGCAGTGATGAGGTTAAGTTGAGAAGGGCTGCTTAATTAGTCTGACCCCAGCTGCATAATCAAGGTGTTAAAACCCCAGGCTGTACACACATGCAGGAGAGCTGGTGAGGAGACAGGACTGAAAATGCTGAAGAGATTATTGCTGAAAGGTCTGTGTTGCAAAGTACACGTGATGAACTGTCTGTCTCCTGCATACAAAAGAGAAGCTGCCTTATTTTTGTTTTGTCTGCTAAAGAGAAGCTATTTTGTTCTGTCTGCTAAAAAGTAGCTATTTTGTTTTCTCTGCTGAAGAATAAGCTATTTTCTTTTGTTTGCTGATGAGAAGCTATTTGTTTTTGGTGTGCTGTATGTTTTAAGGCTCAAATAAATAAGCATTATCTAAAGAACCCGGTGTGTGGTTGCATGTATCCTGCAACACTGCTTCAATATCATAGCAGATAGCCGCAACGGTAAGAAAGTATTCTTTATTGTTATGTGTGTTTTATTCATAGTGTAGATGTGCAGGGGGTCTCCGGAGGTGAACCGCTTTGATTTTAGGTCCGGTGACCCTCTGCTTCCCGAGATACAGGCCCCTTTATGGGGTGCCGTTATCCCTCTGCTTTGTATACATTTAGCGGTCACGTGATCGGGACATTTAAATGCAGAGGGATACCGGCACCTCATAAAGGGATCTGTATCTCGGGAAGCAGGGGGTTCCCGGACCCCAAACCAGGCGGATCAGCTCCGGAGACCCCCTGCACATCTACACTATAAATAAAATTGTATTTAAAAGATTTTTTAGTGTTGCCGATGTTTACGCAGAGAGTGGTGGATCTCTCGCTGCTGCAGGCAGATCTCGGCAGGGGAGGGCTTCTCGGCACCGGCTAATCGCCATGTTTGGCAATGTTGCTCTCGCAGTTATTCGCCAGGGATTCGGCCCTTCATGCATACTGCGAGGGTAACACGGCAAAAACATGGCGAGTTCAAACCCCTGGCGAGAGCACTTTTCCGCCGCTTAGTGCATGAGGCCTTGTGTCTCACACACACAGTCTGTCACACACACACAGTCTGTCACACACACACACACACACACACACACACACAGTCTGACACATACACACACAGTCTGTCTCACAGACACACACACACACACAGTCTGTCTCACAGACACACACACACACACTGTCTGTCACACACACACACACACACACACACACACACACACACACACACACACACACACTCTCTTTCTCTCTCTCACACACACACAGTATGTCTCACACACACACCCACACTCTCTCTAGCCCACACTCCCTCTAGCCCACAATCCCTCTAGCCCACAATCTTGATCTGGATATCTTATTTACCCTATATATCTTAACTGCTCCATACCTACACCAAAATAACCTATACTGCTTTTTGAGCAGTGATAACAGGCACTTTGTGCTCTTAAACAGGCTTTTTTCAAGAAATGTTTCTAAGTCCCACAAAGCTCGTACGATCAGCTATATGTGCTGATTTCTGCCAATCTGTGCGATTTTCAAAGCTACGATAAGTGATCATGCTTTACAAATGCGCCGAATAAAGCACGCCAGCCAAAGGCAGGCGCTAAAGGAGCAGGACTTAGAAAAATGTCTCTGTTTACATTTTTGCAGGCACACCATCCATACATCATGTAACACTATGAAAAAGTAAACAATTTTTTTTTTTTACAGGTTTTTGATTTTTAATATTGGCTTATTTTTGGAAGTTAGATTTTGTATGATGGTGGTTACTTGTAAGTTGAATTTTTTGATCAATGGTTTAGAGAGAGGGAGAGAGAGATATCTCTAACAAAGAAGTGCCAGCTCCATAGCATAAAACTGTAAAAATAGAGGAATCTTTATTCAAGCGTGGAGTGGTCACCAGGACCTATACTCACATAGTGGGTAAAAACACAATCGTCTGAGACAATCTGTGACAGCAGCGGGTCAGCGCAGATGGATGTATGACAGGTGGCCAGGAGCAGTGGTGTAAAAGTTAGTATTCAATAAGGAAGAACAGTACACAGAGTACCTCTATTGTGTAGAAGATAATACCACCATAGCGTTGCTCCCATTAGCTAGTGGAGTGTGTGGTAGAGCATCCTCCACACGACAATGGCCCAGGACATACTTGAAAACGAGAGGTAACTCTCAATGTATTACTTCCTGATAAAATATTTTATAAATAAATTAATAAAATGAAATGGCGGCGCCACGTGGAGAAGAGGGAAGAGGTAGCTATAAATCTGCGAGGCTTCCTGAGTACACACACCAAACTGCAAACCAGGTCTAGCTCCGCCTGTCGTAGGCACGTCACTGCGTGCTGATGTCACATGCCAACGCGTTTCGTCACAAACAGTGACATTTTCAAGGAAAGGGACCACCTGAGGGCCCCCAGACACTGTGGGAACCACATGAGGACACTCAGACACCTGTGGGACTGACCCGGGGCCCCCAGACACCCGCGGGCCAACCCGTGGAGACCCCATTTGGGGCCCACGGAGACCACGGCGCCTGGCGGGGACCACCCCCGTAGGCCTCCAGACCTTGTGGGCACCCCCTCTGGCACACTGTGGGGCCTGCGGAATAAATAATGTATTTATGGGGGGGCACAGGGGGTGGGATGTATTTTTTATTAAATATAGTGATGTTTATTGTTGGTAGTGGGGGTAGTGGTAGCATCTTGGACGCTATAAAGATGGCGGCCACACTGGCATCCGATGCCCCATACCGGGGCCTGTAACTCGGGAATCAGGGGGTCCCTGAGGCAGAAATCAATGCGGTTCAGCTCAGGGGACCCCCTGCTCCCGCACACTATTAATAAAGATACATTAAAGCAGCTTCATTACCTTAGCGGATAGCCACTATGGTAATGAATTATTGTTTATTGTTGTAGTGTACATATTGTGGCAGGACGGCCTCGCGGCGGGGTCAGTAAGACGCTAGACACGATGGGAAACTTTAAACACTAGTGGTTTATTAGCCACAACCAAAATAAGTACGGGTGCACTGTCCCTTTAAGAAACTACTTTCTTGAAAATTAAAGCCTAGTCCCGTTAGGGACACTAACTCACTTCTTGAGCCCTTACTAACAGGACAGCCAGATAATCTGGTCATGCCCAAAACATGCTACACAAAGGATAACCGATACGTATAAGAATAAAGTCTTATCTGTTTTTTCAGCTCCAACAGCAAACAGGAACACGGTTCCGGGGAGCGGGCTGTGTCCAGCCTCACAGCAATCTGTATCTTTATCCTGGGTTGGGGTCCCAGCAGCCTAGCTCCTCGCAGGACTGGGGGACCAGAGCAACAGCAACGGCTTCCCAGCCGGGAGAGTTCTCTCCACCTTCCTGTGGAAAAACAAGCTCTCCTTGTGTGAGCAACTTCCTGCTTTTTAAAGCACTTGTTTCACTCATGAGTTCAGCCCCTGTTTAATCAGTCTTCAGCTGTGCTTTCTCTGTCTGAGGAGATTAACATTCTGTGATCTGGCTGCAGCATCTCTCCATTCACTGTCACAGCCTACTGAGTCAGTGACTCTGTCACATATCCCTCTCCCCAGCGAAACATTGTCCTGTGGAGCGGCCCGTGCACCATTCCCGTGCACCAGCATCTTTGTCGCCAATGTCTGACGTCGGCCCTTCCCTCCCCCTTTTTTTTTCTTGCCTTCCAATTTAGGCATTTTCTTTTTGGGGTAATTACCAGGCCATCTGGGCCTGAGGACTGGTACCTCACTATCTCCTTTAATTCAGATGCAAGACTGAAATCTTGTAAAACTATGGAGTCCTCCAAGGCTTGTTTGGCTTCGTTAAGCTGCACTCTTAAATCTGCAATCTTTAACTGTAATTTCCTTCATTTCGCGGCATCCGCTGGTATATCCACGCTAACAATTGGCTCTCGCAGCTCAGAGACTATTTCTGCCACAATCTGAATTCTCCGGTCATCATCTTTAACAATACGGAGCAATAATTCCACTAGACACGTTATAAGGGAAGTTGGTGTATTAGGTATTACAAGCATCTCTTGTAGGACAGCAAGAAGGCGTTTCCTGCCTCCTTCTTCACTGGTATCTAGACAGCCGACTATAAGAATCAGCTGCTGACCTATAAATTCTTTAGTCAGCATGTCTTCAATTTGTGTCATATCCGCTTTTTGTTCTTCTGTGAGAACAGCAGGGTTTTGAAGATAACTTAAGAGATAGTCTGCATAGACAGCGGGCTCTGGTAAAACATGTTCCAGTGCAGCCTCCCCTTCATCATCCTTTGACTTTAGGTACTCGCACAGTGCTTTCCTGTACAGAACGTTCTCGGGAGTTAGAGTTTCTATCGGGATCAATTTCCTCTCATCAATGTTTTTGCAGTTCTGGACTAGCTCATTGAGAGGCGATACTGAAAACAATGCATTAAGTGCAGAGACGGCAACCTCCGGAGAATTTTCTACATCCAGGCGATAAAGCAATTCTAAGACATCCCCCTCAGTAAATCTGAGCCAAGCCTGAAGAACTTTTTTCTGCATCACTTCTTTCACTGCTCCTGATCTGTCATTAAGTCCCTGCTGCAATAGTTTAACTCTCTGGGCAATAGTTAAAGCTCTCATGTGAACCTTTTCCGACAACACCTGATATGCCATCTTCCTTACAAGTTCCTTCACATCCATTGCCTTGTGAAAAGTAGACTGTAACACTGCAACGGTATTGCAGTCACGCTTTCTGGTGCGCCTCACTTGCTTTATCTCTACCACCCTTTTTCCCATGGACTGCTTCTGTGACCCAAGGGTCTCTCTTAGGGTTGTAACCTCTTTCTCCAACTTCAGCTGAGGAATCTCCTGCTGGGCAGCATTAGAGTCCAACGTAGCATCCTGCTCAGTCTTCTGAGCCTCGAGTATCTCATCCAGGTCACGCTTTTGTTTCTCTGCCATCTTGCGGCCAGCACGCTCAGACTCCATGTCCTTCCTCAGGTCATGAAGCTGTCCTTTTGCATTTCTTTTTTCACTCAGTGCAGCTGCCAGTTCATCTTCTTTGGCGTCGAGTCGCGATTCCACATCTCCTAGCTGGTTCAGCGCCAGTCTTAAATCTGTTTCTTTTCCTCTATTTCTGACCTGCAACTGCCAGTGCTTCTCCCAGACCTTGTCCAGCTCCAGCTGCAGTCGGGCCACCTCATTGGACGTGTGGTCCAGAAGCTTGCGGGTATCAGCCATCTCGGTTTCATAGCGCAATGACAGGCAAGCCACCTGTCGGACGGTCACCTTCTCCCGCTCGGCGAGCTGTATCTTGCGCTCAGCAACCTGCGTCTGCAAGTCTTCAACTTGATCCTGAAAATCCCCTCTCAGGGCCCTCACCTCTTCCTGGTGCTTGGTCTGGGCTTGCGTCAGCTCCTCCTTCATCTTTTGGAGCTCTGCAGTTTTTGTCGCCAGTATCGCTGTTGCTTCTGTCTTCCAGGCTTCTTTCTCCTTGGCATACTGACTCATGGAGATGGAGTTGCCTCTCTGCTTCTCCAGCTCTTGCTCCAGTCTCTGGACCTTCTCGCGCTCCCTCTCATACAGAATCACCTGGCTTCCCAGCTCTGCCCCTAGCGATGCTCTTGTGGCGTACAGCGTGGCCCGCCGTTCCTCATGCTGTTCTGTGGGGACATACTGGGTACTCAGCCGTTCCTGTAGCACCCGCTGCTTCTCGTTGGCCGCTTGCAGACTTGCATGTAGCTCTTGCAGCTGGCCCTGCCATAAGTGCGTTGCCTGTGTGTGCAGCTGCAGGGAGACACGTTGCATCCTCTCTGCATTCTGCAGTGCTTCCTGCACCTCTAGCTTTTCCTGGATCAATTGCTTCTCCACTTTTCCTGCTTGGTGGAACTTCTTATCACCTTTACGGATTTGATCAGTCAAGTCTGAATTTTTCTGCGTCAGACTTACATTCTCCTTCTTTACAGTCTCTAAATCCCTCAGGGCATTCTCATGGGTTTCCTTCAACATACCCAGCTCTGTGTTTAGACTGTGGCCCTCCTGGCGTGAGAGCTCCAGCTCTGTTTTGAGCGTGCTAGCTTCTTGGTGAGAAACTTCTAAGTCTTTGATGAAGTTTTGCACATCTCTCTGGGACATCTGATAGCATAGTCTCCAGTCAGGACTTGTTCTCTCTGATTCCATGTTAGCAATTGGGGTGTTGGCCTTATCCAAACTTGTCTTCAGCTCCTCCAACTCACTCCGTAAAAGACGCTCTGTTTTCTTTAACTCCTCATACTCAAGTATACCTCGGCGTTCGCTTCTCGCTCCCTATTCAATTGTTTCTGCAAAGCATCATAATCACGGTGGGCAGTTTGGAGTGCAGAAATTAAGGCCTCTTTTCCCTGGATCAAGGATTCAGCTTCCCTTTGCTCCTCCTTTTCCATTGCCACCGTTCCTGTGACAATTCTGCCCATCACTCCGGTCTGCAGCACATCTCGGTGGCTTGCTGACGCCTGTTGTCCTGATATCGCAGGCTCAAGTGGTTCGGTCACTTCCTCTGTGACTTGAAAAATATTTTTATTTTTCTTCTTTCTCTTTGTTTTATTAGTTCCAGAGACATCAGTGGTCCTGGGCACACACACACTGGACACTTTTGCAGCTTTCATCTGCGGGTACGTCTCTCTTCTCGGGGCCACATATGCGTCGTCATCATATGGCCTGAAGGGACACTGTTTCGTATGGTTATGTACATTGCAAAACTTACACTTGACGGCGGCCATTGTAAAACCCCGTTTTTTTTTTATTTTTATTTTTTTTCACACCCGACGAGGCAGACTTTGCACAACACACGTAAGTTGTTCTTGCTTTACAATATTTGAACCTTCTGGGTTCTTCTTAGGGCAACTTCTTTGCAAAAATCCATTTTCACTTTCTTTTTTACCAGACAGGGCAACCTTTACCTCACAGCACTTGCTAGCTGCAAATTCACTCACTTCAGCAAAAGGCATTAGCTTTACACAGCAATCCTTTCATACCCGACGGGGCAAAATTTACACTCAGCGCTTGCTAGCTGTAACTTCCATGCTTCAGCAAAAAATCATTTATTTTTTTTCCGCTTGAGTTCAGTGTCTCAACACATCTTCATCTACTGACCCCCAGAGGCATAGCATCCCACTTCTGACACCACCTGTGGCAGGACGGCCTCGCGGCGGGGTCAGTAAGACGCTAGACATGATGGGAAACTTTAAACACTAGTGGTTTATTAGCCACAACCAAAATAAGTACTGGTGCACTGTCCCTTTAAGAAACTACTTTCTTGAAAATTAAAGCCTAGTCCCGTTAGGGACACTAACTCACTTCTTGAGCCCTTACTAACAGGACAGCCAGCTAATCTGGTCATGCCCAAAACATGCTACACAAAGGATAACCGATACGTATAAGAATAAAGTCTTATCTGTTTTTTCAGCTCCAACAGCAAACAGGTGTGAGGACTCTGGGATCGCAGCACCCGCGCCCTGGTCCCTCTTCACCTTCATTAACCCCCGCTGTCGTGGCGCGCACTCCTCGCTGGCGTCACTTACCTCCGGCGGCTCTGGGGGTTCCCCGTCGTCCTCTGCGGTCTCGCGCTCCTGCGGGATCTTCCCTCTCTCATGCGGCTGCTACCGTTTACGAGCGCGCGCCCGTCTCTGTTACAGAGCACGCGCAGGACTCTCTTAATTTATTCACTGCTCCTGCAGTGAGGCTCCGCCCCCAACACACACACAAGGATCAATCAGGCATAAAGACTGCTCACCTGTATACTCCTTTGGACAGCCTATCCAGGACAGCTCCATGTACTCCTCCAGGCCTGCCTCCTCTTCCTATTGGTCAGCCACGCTTTATAATGCCTGTCCTGCCATTCAGTCATTGCTCGACATAGTTTCCACTAGGATCACTATTCTGGCATTCTCTCTCTCATTCACTCAGGTAACGACTTGGCTTGGCGGACGTCCTTCTCTGGCTCTCGACCCCTGCTTGGACAACGACCTTCCGGAATTCTCCAATCCCTGACCTTGGCTAAAACGGCAACGACGACGGCACTTCTACACCGGTACCGGCAAGTATTGCTAGCTAACGTCACCTGGCCTGGCAACGCTCCACACTACGGACACGCTCCTTTTGCTGCGGGTGCGTGCCCATATACGTTCCTCCCCTCAGTAGAAGGGACGGGTCTGGTCTGCGGGCAGTACCGGCGTAACATTATGTCGAGCCCACAAGACGCAGACCAGACTGATGCGGACTCTATAATGACGGCCATGTATCAACAAATCCAGGCCTTAACGGATCAAGTGGTTCTCCTCTCCCAACAGGTACAGGACCTATCTCTACAGGCACCACCTGCGTCTGCGCCGCCGGCGCAGTCCAATTCTACATCCACTTTGTCCTCAGCTCCGAAGATTCCGGCTCCAAAGCCCTACGCAGGGGATCCCCACGCTTGTCGCGGCTTTCTCAACCAGTGTGAGATCCAGTTCGAGATGGCTCCGCAACTGTATTCTACTGGTCGGAAAAAGGTAGCTTATGTATACAGTCTGCTCACAGGTAACGCACTGATAGGGCTTCCCCGATATGGGAACTGCGACCTGATATTACCCGAGATTACGCAGCCTTCAGACGTGACTTCCGACAGGTCTTCGATACCCCCGCACGACAAGAAACTGCTTCTGATTCCCTGCTGCACCTTACACAGGGACGTCGGCCTGTGGCCCAATATGCCCTGGAATTCAGGACCATAGCAGCTGAGACTCGTTGGGGTCAGGAGGCCTTAGTCTCTGTCTTCTGGAATGGCCTATCGGATTCCCTGAAGGATGAACTCGCCTCTCAACCCAGGCCAGGACTGCTGGAGGACCTCATCACCCTGGCCAATCGCATGGATCAACGCCTTCAGGTACGCCGCGCTCAGCATCAGCAATCCCGGTCTACGCCTTTCCGTGCTTCCTTCTCCAGGTTTTCTACTACCCCGAGACCCATTTTCTCTCCGCTGCCTGCGCTGGAAGCTCCTGAGCCGATGCAACTCGGAGTCCAACAACCTCAGGTACCCTTGCGACAGCTTCGCTCAGCCGGAGAGTCGTGCCTTCATTGCGGATCTTCTCAACAGCGTACCCGTGACAATCCACCACCTTCGGGAAACGACCAAACCCAGTGAGTACGAAGGGGCGCTTTCTGGGTGCTAAATCTCCTTGCCCCCTACTCAGAAGGGAACTCCCCAAAAGATTGACCATTCCCGTTTCCCTTTCTGGTCCTACCTTCCATACCTCCACAGCAGCGTTTATCGATTCCGGCGCAGGAGGGAACTTCATGGATCAGACATTTTCTGAACAAAATCAGATCCCACTGTCCAAGAAGAACTCCCCCGTTGCCTTGGTCGGGATAGATAATCGTCCTCTCACTCCGGCATATATCTCCTTGGAGACCGGACCTATCACCCTTTCTACTCATTCCCACGAAGAGACCCTAGGCTTTGACGTGATTCATGCCCCGGGTACACCGATTACGCTCGGACTGCCCTGGTTACAGAAGCACAATCCGCTCATCGATTGGATATCTCCTAATCCCATTGACTGGAGGTCAAGGTCAGAAGAATCTTCAGTGTCTACGGAGCGACCGTCCTTTCTTTTAGCTAACACATCCAATCCTCAGAGGGAGTTACCTTCTCCTTACGCTGAATTTTTGGACGTTTTTAGCAAGACGCAGTCTGAGCTCCTACCTCCTCATCGTTCCTACGATTGTCCGATTGACCTGGTACCCGGATACACCTTGCCAAAGGCCAAATCTTACCCTCTCTCGTTGCCCGAGACAGAAGCCATGGACGAATATATTCGTGAGAACCTTAAGCGGGGCTTTATACGTCATTCCAACTCTCCCGCGGGGGCCGGATTCTTCTTCGTCAAGAAGAAGGATGGTACTCTCAGACCATGTATTGATTACCGGGGTCTGAACCATATTACGGTGAAAAATCGCTATCCACTTCCACTCATCTCCGAACTCTTCGACAGACTTCAGGGGGCCAACCTCTTTACCAAACTTGACCTCCGTGGGGCATACAACCTCATCCGCATCCGAGAGGGCGATGAATGGAAAACTGCTTTCAACACCCGTAGTGGACACTACGAATACCTAGTGATGCCCTTCGGTTTGTGCAATGCACCAGCAGTTTTTCAGGACTTTATTAATGACATCTTTCGGAATGTTCTCAATCGTTTTGTCATTGTCTACCTGGATGACATTCTTTTTTTCCCCCAAAACTTACAGGATCATATCATTCACACGAAGTTTGTGCTTTCACGCCTCCGAGAGAACCGGTTATATGCTAAAATGGAGAAATGACTTTTTCACCAGTCTACCACTTCCTTTCTTGGGTATATTATCTCCAACAGAGGCTTAGCCATGGACCCAGAGAAGCTGAAAGCCGTCATGGATTGGCCGCAACCCAATTCCCTCAAATCCATTCAACAATTTTTAGGTTTTTCCAACTATTACCGGAAATTTATCCGTAATTTTTCAACTATCATCGCTCCTATCACTACACTGACCAAAAAAGGGGCAGATCCTTCATCTTGGTCACCAGAGGCAGTCTCGGCTTTCAAAACGCTGAAACAAGCCTTTGTATCCGCTCCCATCCTTCGACATCCGAACACTAATTTCCCATTCACCCTAGAGGTTGATGCTTCGAACTGTGGGGCAGGTGCGGTTCTCTCTCAGAAATTTTCTCCCCAGGACAAACTTCACCCTTGCGGGTTTTTCTCCAAAAAGTTCTCTCCTGCAGAAAGAAATTATGACGTGGGCAATAGGGAACTTTTGGCCGTTAAGATGGCTCTTCAAGAATGGAGACATCTTCTGGAGGGGTCAAAAGAGCCATTCATTATTCTCACGGACCATAAAAACCTATTGTACATTGAGAATGCCCGTCGTTTAGGTCCTCGCCAAGCCCGATGGTCGTTATTTTTCTCCAGATTTAATTTTGTTCTCTCATATATTCCCGGCACAAAGAACGTCAAAGCGGATGCCCTCTCCAGGCAATACTCTTCTGAAGAGAGATCGGAAAAGACCACCGAGTCCATCCTTCCTAAACAAAGGATCATTGCGGCTGTGGCGTTCAAGAATCTTGAGAGGATCATTAAATCACAAAAACATCTTCCGACCGGTCTTGAGGTTCCGAAAGACTCTTTGTACGTAGAGCCAAGATTCGTTCCTGAGGTACTGGAATGGGGACATGCCGTCCGCTCGGCAGGGCATCCAGGATTCAAGAAGACGTTGGATCTCATCCGTCGCACTTTTTGGTGGCCCAATATGGTTAAAACCATTCTTGAATTTACACGGTCCTGTCCGGTATGTGCACGTAACAAAATTCCTCGTCAGAAACCTCAGGGTCTTCTCTTACCCTTACCCATTCCGGAGCATCCCTGGTCCCACATATCGATGGATTTTATTGTGGAGTTGCCTAGGTCGAATGGCATGAACACCATTCTTGTGGTAGTGGACCGGTTTTCCAAGATGGCACATTTTATTCCTCTCAAAGGATTACACTCCTCACCCGCCCTGGCTGATATTTTCTCCAAAGAGATTTTCCGTATCCATGGGATTCCAACATCCATCGTGTCTGATCGGGGCTCCCAGTTCGTCTCCAAATTCTAGAGGAATTTCACCAAGAGACTGGGTATCTCATCTTCCTTTTCTTCTGGATATCACCCCCAATCCAACGGACAGACCGAGAGGGTTAATCAATCCCTCGAGAAATACTTAAGGTGCTTTGTCTCTAATTCTCAGGATGACTGGGCAGAATTACTTACCTGGGCTGAGTACGCTTTTAATTCTTCCAGGAATGAGTCTACCCGTGAGACCCCCTTCTTTATCAACTACGGATTCCATCCGGCTCGCCTACCGATTGCTAAAGACTCCTCTGGAGTACCAGCCGTGGACGAGCATATTGCTCTCCTACAAGACTCTTGGTCCAGAATCCAATCTGCACTACAAAAAGCATCCTTGACAGCTAAAACCCAGGCTGATCGTCACCGTCGTCCGGCACCCAACTACAAACCCGGGGACAAGGTTTGGCTATTATCCAAGAACATCCATCTCAAAACTCCTTCCCTCAAATTGTCTCCTAGGTTTCTGGGTCCCTTTTCCATCATGGAGCAGGTAAATCCAGTTTCCTTCCGACTCCAACTTCCTCAAAGCATGAAGATTCCGAATGTCTTTCACACCTCGCTTCTCAAGCCATTCATCTCCAGTAGCCTCTTTCCGGACCACACTTCTAAACCAGATCCTGTGATGGTACAGGGTAACGAAGAGTACGAGATACAGGCTTTACTGGATTCCCGTCTTTCGAGAGGTAAAGTTCACTTCTTGGTCCACTGGAAAGGTTTTGGACCCGAAGAGAGGTCATGGGTACCCCTGAAAGATATTCATGCTCCAGGACTCCTCAAACGCTTCCGAAAGAAGTTTCCATCAAAACCATGGAAGGATCGTCCTGAGGCCGATCCTGAAGGGGGGGTACTGTGAGGACTCTGGGATCGCGGCACCCGCGCCCTGGTCCCTCCTCACCTTCATTAACCCCCGCTGTCGTGGCGCGCACTCCTCGCTGGCGTCACTTACCTCCAGTGGCTCTGGGGGTTCCCCGTCGTCCTCTGCGGTCTCGCGCTCCTGCAGGATCTTCCCTCTCTCATGCGGCTGCTACCGTTTACGAGCGCGCGCCCGTCTCTGTTACAGAGCACGCGCAGGACTCTCTTAATTTATTCACTGCTCCTGCAGTGAGGCTCCGCCCCCAACACACACACAAGGATCAATCAGGCATAAAGACTGCTCACCTGTATACTCCTTTAGACAGCCTATCCAGGATAGCTCCATGTACTCCTCCAGGCCTGCCTCCTCTTCCTATTGGTCAGCCACGCTTTATAGTGCCTGTCCTGCCATTCAGTCATTGCTCGACATAGTTTCCACTAGGATCACTATTCTGGCATTCTCTCTCTCATTCACTCAGGTTACGACTTGGCTTGGCGGACGTCCTTCTCTGGCTCTCGACCCCTGCTTGGACAACGATCTTCCGGAATTCTCCAATCCCTGACCGTGGCTAAAACGGCAACGACGACGGCACTTCTACACCGGTACCGGCAAGTATTGATAACTAACGTCACCTGGCCTGGCAACGCCAAAATCACCACACTCCGGACACGCTCCTTTTGCTGCGGGTGCGTGCCCATATACGTTCCTCACCTCAGTAGAAGGGACGGGTCTGGTCTGCGGGCAGTACCGGCGTAACAACAGGAACACGGTTCCGGGGAGCAGGCTGTGTCCAGCCTCGCAGCAATCTGTATCTTTATCCTGGGTTGGGGTCCCAGCTGGTCCCAGCAGCCTAGCTCCTCGCAGGACTGGGGGGACCAGAGCAACAGCAACGGCTTCCCAGCCGGGAGAGTTCTCTCCACCTTCCTGTGGAAAAACAAGCTCTCCTTGTGTGAGCAACTTCCTGCTTTTTAAAGCACTTGTTTCACTCATGAGTTCAGCCCCTGTTTAATCAGTCTTCAGCTGTGCTTTCTCTGTCTGAGGAGATTAACACTCAGTGATCTGGCTGCAGCATCTCTCCATTCACTGTCACAGCCTACTGAATCAATGACTGTCACAATATGTAGGGGGTCTCCAGAGCTGAACCGCATTGGTTTCAGCCTCGGGGACACCCTACTTCAGGAGATACAGGCCCCGTTATCGGGGTGCCGGTATCCCCAGCAGAATTTAACCCCCCCCTGTCACGTGACGCAGAAGCTTTAAAAGTGCAGGGGAAACCGGCACCCCCTAATGGGGCCTGTATCTCATGAAGTAGGGGGTCCCCAGGGCTGAAACCAATGCGGTTCAGCTACAGAGACCCCCTGCACATGTAAACTATTATTAAAATGTATATTTTTACTGTACGATCGCCTGTAACAGCCATGTATGGAGATGCGGAATCTCCATGCAAATGTTACAGGGGGATTTTTTTTTCTATCAGCTATCGCGCTTTAACTTTAAGGTCGATAGCAGGGGGGGGGGGGAAGCATGCACGATCGAGCAGATTTGAGCACGGTCGATACAGAATGCGCTGAACTCCTTAGTGAATCATGCCTTCGGCTTCATTTTTTAGCGGACGTGAATTTTTTTTCCACGCCAGCGCAAAAGCTCGCTGCTTAGTTCATAGCCCTCTTAGTTCAAGTTCTTTTTTTTTTTTAAAGCGGAGCTTGGGGCGAGTAGATGTTTGGGTGATTTGTCAAGCACTGTGTTTCCCTCCCCCCTGTTTTTGCCCCCTTATGCTTGCTAGATGCATTAAGACCTTTTTTTATACCCTACAGAGAGTGCTACAGTATTTGTTGACTTTTGTATTATATATATACACACACACATGTGAAAAAGGAAGCACACCCTCTTTGAATTCTATGGTTTTACATATCAGGACTTAATAACAATCATCTGTTCCTTAGCAGGTCTAAAAATTAGGTAAATACAACAACACATGACATTACTAGGGTGACCAGATTTACAAAATCAATTTAAAAAATTTTTTTTTTTAATTTAAATTTAATTTTTTTTTATAAAACAAATTATATCACCAACTGCGCCCCTTCTCCTTTATGTCTCTCTGCTCTGCTCTGTCCCCCCATCTCTCACACACACCCCATTCTCACTCCCCCCCATCTCTCCATTCTCTCTCCCTCCCCCCATATCCCTCCATTCTCGTTCTCCCCCCCACACCTACATTCTCATTCCACCCTTCCCATCCTGTCTCCCCCCCATTCCCTGTGTCTCTATCTCTCCCCCATTCCGTTTCTCTCTCCCCCCATCCCCAATTTTCTCTCTCCCCCCATTCCCTCTCCCCCCATTCCCTGTTCCTCTCTCTCTCCTCAATCTCTCTCTCCCCATTCTCTCTCTCTCTCTCCCTCCATTCTCTCTCTCTCTCTCCCTCCATTCTCTCTCTCTCTCTCCCTCCATTCTCTCTCTCTCCCTCTCCCTCCATTCTCTCTCTCTCTCTCCCTCCATTCTCTCTCTCTCTCTCTCTCCCCCTCCATTCTCTCTCTCTCTCCCTCCCATTCCCTCTCCCCATTCTCTTTCTCTCCTCATTCTCTCTCTCTCTCCCCCCATTTTCTCTCTCTCCCTCCATTCTCTCTCCCCCCTCGCATTCTCTCTCTCCCCATTCTCTCTCTCCCCCCAACCCACCATTCTCTGTGTCTCCCCCTCCCCCATTCTCTGTATCTCCTCCATTTTCTGTCTCTCTCCCCCTCCCATTTTCTGTCTCTCCCCTCCATTCTCTGAATGTCTCTCACCCCATTCTGTCTTTCTCTCTCCCCCATTCTCTGTCTGTCTCTCACCCCCCCATTATCTGTCTCTCTCCCCCCCATTCTCTATCTCTCTCTCCCCCCCATTCTTTGTCTCCCCCTCTCCCTCTCCCTCCCCCTCCCCCAATCTCTGTGTCGCTCCACCATTTTCTGTCTCTCTTCCCCCATTCTGTCTCTCTCTCTCTCCCCCCTATTCTCTGTCTCTCTCCCCCATTCTCTGTCTCCCCCCATTCTGTGAACCCCCCCCCCGTCACGGTAACTCGTGAAGGGTTATAATAGACACAAATATCACTGGGTTGAATTGAACATGACTAAGATATGATAAATTAAGTTTATTCCTTGAAGAAGGTGAACACACAAGATTGCACAAATAACATAGAGAATATAGCACTTACGTGGGATTGGGTAATGAAGTAATCGAAGACAGGATTAGCAATTCATCAGGTAATCAGGATTCTTTCAGATGTTGTAACGAAGATCTCGGGCATGGGGCTGACACTCGTTCATATGGGATTTAAGCCCTATACCCTAGCATTGGGTGCCAGGTATTGGTTATCAATTACCTCCACCTAATGAGCTTTTGCCAGCTAACGTGGGAAGCATTGTTGGACCATGCCCCCAGTTAGTTGGCACATGCGCACAATTCCTCCTGGGGTCTCATTTCTTTAACCCCACACTAAAGAAAAGGGCGCCTTGGAGTCCACCAGAACTGTATCTGGTCAGGAAAGCCTTTGTCCAAAGGTGTGATTTATGACACCTCTGGAACTACTCATGTCCTGCTTTCCCCCGCCCTAGTATATACAATCAGGGTGGGGGATCCTATGATCAGGGGGCCTGGTGTAGACATATGGTCGACCCCCCGATCATTAGCATACCAGAGACAGTATCGTTCCCGGGCTTTCTCCCAGACTTTCTCCCAGACTCAAAAACACAATACATTTCTGCAAATACATATATATTAAAAAACTCCGTTTGGTTGGGCCGAGCAGGCAAGAGCTTGCCAGACCCTCATGCCGAGTGAGTTTAAATGCACATTAACCGAAGTTGCATTTCTCTGCCATTGAAGTCAATGGCAGAATCACAAATTAAACAATTGCCCTCACTCCGTTCTGTTGCTCTGAGAGGGTCGGGATTTGCCATGCAGTCATGCCGGAGCTACGACTACATGCTGCCCAAATCCTAGCCCTCACAAAACCGGAGTTATGGGTTTACAGTTTTACCACTTTTTGACTTAGTGTTTTAAAAGCCACGCGGCTTTCCTCCGCCATTGCGGTCAATGGTAGGACCCTCATGGCCGGCGCGACCCTTTCTCGTCGCCATTAATTGTCGGTTGGGGTTGAGTGAGGGGGTTCCTAGGGGCTAGGGACAAAAATAATTTTATTTCGGGATGCCCTAGAACAAAAGTTTCCCACGCTAATTGGTGGTGAACTTGGCCGAAGCCTTGTTCCCACGCCAATTGTGTGATTAAAGCTCCTCATTGACATTGTATCCGCTTCTGCGGTTTTGCGGTCTGACTGGCTGCCAGCTCGTTATTGGAAAGCAGAGTCGAGGAATCACCATTGAAATGCATGGTCCCATTCGCTTTCAATGGAGAACTCCGCTTCTCCGCACGAGCGCCATCTGCTGGGCTTTTGTGATATCAGGCCCAAATCACTGAAATTGACTTACATGGGGCTCCAGTGACGGCCTATGGACGAGCTGCAAAATGGTGACTGCAAAGGCGGGAAAGGGAACAAAGGGCTATAAACACAAAAATACAATCAACCCTTTCCCTCCCGACCTGATCCCAGTGTATGTGTTGGTGCAAACACTGAAATAGGGAAAATACACATTTACTTGGGGACACACATTTGATGCTGAAGCAGGGGCATAAACACATTACTGGACATCATTCCAGTTAACCCCTTGCCTCCCAGGTGAGGGTAGGGGTGGCCAACTGGGGCCTACTTTAATACCTTTAATACTGGGCCAACCCCCTCCCCCACTACACCCCCATTATCTGTGTCTCCCCCATTCTCTGTCTCTCTCCCTCTCCCTCCATTCCTTGTGTGTCTCTCTCTCTCTAATCCAATTATTTGTGTCTCTCTCTCTCCCCCCATTATTTGTCTCTCTCTCCCCTCCCATTCTCTGTGTTTCTCTCTCCCCCCATTCTCTGTGTCTCTCTCCACAATGCTGTGCCTCTCCCCATGCTGTTCTGCTGTGCCTCTGTGTCTCTCTCTCCCCATGCTGTGCCTCTGTGTCTCTCTCTCCCCATGCTGTGCCTCTGTGTCTCTCTCTCCCCATGCTGTGCCTCTGTGTCTCTCTCTCCCCATGCTGTGCCTCTGTGTCTCTCTCTCCCCATGCTGTGCCTCTGTGTCTCTCTCTCCCCATGCTGTGCCTCTGTGTCTCTCTCTCCCCATGCTGTGCCTCTGTGTCTCTCTCTCCCCATGCTGTGCCTCTGTGTCTCTCTCTCCCCATGCTGTGCCTCTGTGTCTCTCTCTCCCCATGCTGTGCCTCTGTGTCTCTCTCTCCCCATGCTGTGCCTCTGTGTCTCTCTCTCCCCATGCTGTGCCTCTGTGTCTCTCTCTCCCCATGCTGTGCCTCTGTGTCTCTCTCTCCCCATGCTGTGCCTCTGTGTCTCTCTCTCCCCATGCTGTGCCTCTGTGTCTCTCTCTCCCCATGCTGTGCCTCTGTGTCTCTCTCCCCATGCTGTGTGTCTCTCTCTCCCCACGCTGTGTCTCTCTCTCCCCACGCTGTGTCTCTCTCTCCCCACGCTGTGTCTCTCTCTCCCCACACTGTGTCTCTCTCTCCCCACACTGTCTCTCTCTCCCCACACTGTGTCTCTCTCTCCCCACACTGTGTCTCTCTCTCCCCACACTGTGTCTCTCTCTCCCCACACTGTGTCTCTCTCTCCCCACACTGTGTCTCTCTCTCCCCACACTGTGTGTCTCTCCCCACACTGTGTGTCTCTCCCCACACTGTGTGTCTCTCCCCACACTGTGTGTCTCTCCCCACACTGTGTGTCTCTCCCCGGGACAGCAACAAAAAAACAGGACATTTTACAGAATGTCAGGCAGCCGGGACAGAGATTAGAAAACCGGGACTGTCCCGGCTAACCCGGGACATCTGGTCACCCTACATATTACACCTTGTCATGATTTATTTAACAAAAATAAAGCCAAAATGGAGAAGCTATGTGTGAAAAACTAAGTACACCTTATGATTCATACCCGCAATGACTGACACACACACACACACACAAAATGACTGACACACACACAACTGACACATGCACACAGAGTCACACAAACATACACACGCAGAGTCACGCACACACATACATTCAGTAATCCACATGCACAGACGCAGTCAAGCACACGCAGTCACGCACGCATAGACGCAGAGTCACGCACGCATAGACGCAGAGTCACGCGCACGCATAGACGCAGTCACGCGCACGCATAAACGCAGAGTCGCACACACTCATAGACGCAGAGTACCGCATAGACGCAGTCACGCGCACGCATAGACGCAGTCACGTGCATGTATAGACGCAGAGTCACGCGCACGCATAGACGCAGTCGCACAGAGTCACGCACACACAGAGACGCAGAGTCACGCACACGCATAGACGCAGAGTCACGCGCACGCATAGACGCAGTCGCACACACTCATAGACGCAGAGTACCGAATAGATGCAGAGTCACGCGCACGCATAGACGCAGAGTCACGCACACGCATAGACGCAGAGTCATGCGCACGCATAGACGCAGAGTCGCGCGCACGCATAGACGCAGAGTCGCGCACACACAGACGCAGAGTCACGCACACGCAGAGACGCAGTCACGCACACGCAGAGACATGCAGAGACGCAGAGACGCAGTCACGCACACGCAGAGACACAGTCACGCACACACAGAGACGCAGAGTCACGCAGAGATGCAGAGTCACGCACACGCAGAGACGCAGAGTCACGCACACGCAGTCACGCAGAGACGCAGAGTCACGCACACACAGATACGCCGAGTCACGCACATGCAGAGACGCAGTCATGTACAGACGCAGAGTTACGCACACGCACAGACGCAAAGTCACGCACACAGACGCAAAGTCACGCACACGCATAGTCACGCACACGCAGAGTCACGCACACATGCAGAGTCAAGCACACACATGCACGCAGGGTCACACACATACACGCAGTGTCACACACATACACGCAGTGTCACACACATACACGCAGTGTCACACACATACACGCAGTGTCACACACATACACGCAGTGTAACACACATACACGCAGTGTCACACACATACACGCAATGATTGATAAACACACACACACAATGGGTGGGGGAAGCCACCTTGATCCCTTGCAGCAGGCACCGGAAATTCTCACTGACACTTCCAGGTCTCACTGCTGGGGCTCCGCAGCTCAGACTCGGCCCCTGCTCTACTCCCTGCATTCTCTGCTCTCTGCTGCCCCCTCCCCCCTCTGCTCTGATGGTTAAAAGCGGGACAGCCACAAAAAAACGGGACATTTTACAGAATGTCAGGCAGCCGGGACAGAGATTAGAAAACCTGGACTGTCCCGGCTAACCCGGGATATCTGGTCACTTTACATATTACACCTTGTCATGATTTATTTAACAAAAATAAAGCCAAAATGGAGAAGCTATGTGTGAAAAACTAAGTATACCTTATGATTCATTCACGCAATGACTGACACACACACACAAAATGACTGACACACACACACGACTGACACATGCACACAGAGTCACACATACACACGCAGTCACGCACACACATACACTCAGTCATCCACATGCACAGACGCAGTCACCCACACGCATAGACGCACTCACACACACGCAGAGTCACCCACATGCATAAACGCAGAGTCATGCACACGCACAGACGCAGAGTACCGCATAGACGCAGAGTCGCACGCATAGACGCAGTCACGCACACGCATAGACAGAGACACGCACATGCATAGACGCAAAGTCACGCACGCGCATAGACACGCACACGCAGAGACGCAGAGTCACGCACACGCAGAGATGCAGAGTCACGCATACGCAGAGACGCAGACTCATGCACACGCAGAGACGCAGAGTCACGCACACGCAGAGACGCAGAGTCACGCACATGCAGAGACGCAGAGTCACGCACAAACGCAGAGTCACGCACATGCACAGACGCAGGGTCACGCACGCGCACAGACGCAGAGTCACGCATGCGCATAGACGCAGAGTCACGCACGCGCATAGACACAGTCACGCACGCGCATAGACGCAGAGTCACGCAAGCGCATAGACGCAGAGTCACGCACACGCATAGACGCAGAGTCACGCACGCGCATAGACGCAGAGTCACGCACGCGCATAGACGCAGTCACGCACGCGCATAGACGCAGAGTCACGCACGCGCATAGACGCAGAGTCACGCACACGCATAGTCACGCTCGTGCATAGACGCAGAGTCACGCTCGCGCATAGACGCAGAGTCACGCACGCGCATAGACGCAGAGTCACGCACGCGCATAGACGCAGAGTCACGCACACATGCAGAGTCACGCACACATACACGCAGTCTCACACACATACACGCAATGATTGATAAACACACACACACACAATGACTGACACACACACAATGACTGACACACACACACAATGACTGACACACATACACGCACACACAGTCACACAAACATACACACGCAGAGTCATGCAAACACATACACGCAGAGTCACTCACACACCTAAACCCAGAGTCACGCAAACACGCAGAGTCACGCACACTCGCAGGGTCACGAACATGCATAGATGCAGAGTCACGCACAGTCATGCACAGAGGCAGAGTCACGCACACGCATTGACGAAGAGACACGCACACGCAAAGTCACGCACAAGCATAGACGCAGAGTCACGCACACGCATAGACGCAGAATCACACACACGCATAGACGCAGAGTCATGCACACGCATAGACAAAGAGTCATGCACATGCATATTCACGCACACACATAGATGCAGAGTCACGCACACGCATAGACGCAGTCACGCACACACATAGACGCAGTCACGCACACACAGAGTCACGCACACGCATAGACGCAGAGTCACGAACACGCATAGACGCACACGCACACACGCACACACGCAGTCACGAAGAGTCACGCAGACGCATAGACGCATAGACGCAGAGTCACGCACACACGCAGAGTCACGCACACACACAATGACTGACACACACATGCACACAGTCACACAAACACACATGCAGAGTCATGCACACACATACACACAGAGTCACGCACATGCGTAGACGCAATCACACACAGACGCAGAATCATGCACAGACGCAGTCACGCACACGCATAGACGCAGTCATGCACACGCATAGATGCAGCAACGCACATGCATAGACGCACTCATGCACACGCATAGATGCAGTCACGCCGACTCACGTACACGCATAGACGCAGTCATGCATTTACGCAGAGTCATGCACACGCATAGACGCAGACTCACGCACAGTCATAGATGCAGTCACGCATAGACGCGGAGTCACGCACACGCATAGACGCAGTCACGCACACGCATAGACGCAGAGTCACGCACACGCAAAGTCACGCACACGCATAGACGCAGAGTCACGCACAAGCATAGACGCAGTCACGCACACGCATAGACGCAGAGTCACGCACACGCAAAGTCACGCACACGCATAGACGCAGAGTCACGCACACGCATAGACGCAGAGTCATGCACACGCATAGACAAAGAGTCACGCACATGCATATTCACGCATACACATAGATGCAGAGTCACGCACACGCATAGACGCAGTCACGCACACACATAGACGCAGTCACGCACACACAGTCACGCACACGCATAGACGCAGAGTCACGAACACGCATAGACGCACACACGCACACACGCAGTCACGAAGAGTCACGCAGACGCATAGACGCAGTCACGCACACACAGTCACGCACACACATGCAGAGTCACGCACACACACACGCAGAGTCACGCACATGCGTAGACGCAATCACACACAGACGCAGAATCATGCACAGACGCAGTCACGCACACGCATAGACGCAGTCATGCACACACAAACGCAGTCACGCACAAGTATAGACGCAGTCACGCACACGCATAGATACAGCAACGCACATGCATAGACGCAGTCATGCACACGCATAGACGCAGTCACGCAGACTCACGTACACGCATAGACGCAGTCACGCCCCCTGCATCTCACATCACCCTCCCCTGCATCTCACATCACCCCCCCTGCATCTCACATCCCCCCTCCCTTTCCCTTCACAACCCCCCCTCCATCTCACATCATCTCCCACCCTACCCCCCCACATGCCTACGTCATGCGGGAGGACAGGCTGGTATCCTATTGCCGGCAGGAGGCGGCGGGCAGCAGAACGGCAGAGAAGGCGCGCTCCTACCCTGCAGTCCTGAGAGTGGGCTATGGGAAGGGAGGAGGGGGGAAAGCCAGGAAAGCAGTCATGGGCCGCACAGTGAGTTCAGGCCGCCCGCGGTCTGTAGACGGAACCCCTGAGACTGCTCCACGGAACCCTGGTTGGGAATCTCTGCCTTAGCGGTTAGCCACTGAGGTAACGAAGGGGGGTTATTAATGTATTTTTAATATTGTCAATGTATTTATTTATTTATTACTGGGTTACCATTCATTGCCAATGTGGATATCTGGGCCCCCCATTGAGAGGGCCTAGTTATCCACAGTGATAATCAAACGGTTTTATATGTAAAATGTATTTTAAATGTTCATCTTTTGTTTTAAACATGTATATATTTGTTAATGTTTAAAACCACGTTTGTCTAATAGGGATAATAGGCATTAGTTTAGAAGGGGGGTAAAGGTAGGGGACGTGGGTGATGGCGGTAGTTTTAACGGGGAGGGTGGTTAAGATTCCCATGGGGGGTGGGGGTGGTGGTTACAGTGACCAGACATCCCGGTTTGGCCGGGACAGTCCCGGTTTTTAGTGAGCTGTCCCGGTGCCCCAAATTTTTTTTAAATGGCCCTGTTTAGCTGGGACAGTTCCGGTTATTAGTGAGGTGTCCTACCGGTTTGTGCGGAGCCGATCAGATAAGAACAGCTGTAGCCGGTAGGAGGAGAGCAGGTTTTGTTGGCTGCTACAGCTTCTGGGCACTAGGTGGCGCTGCAGAGCAATCCTGCTTTGAGCTGCTGCTTAGAGCTGCTCCTCTATAGAGTGTGTGTGTGTTGTTAAACTAATGTTGCATGATTTGTATGTGTGTATATGGTGTAGTGTTTGTGTGTATATATGGGGGGAAGAGGAGTGGGTGAGTGAGGATGGAGAGGGAGTGGGGAAAGAGGATGGAGAGGAAGTGGGGGGGGGGGAGAAAGGATGGAGAGGGAGTGGGGGGGAGAGAGGATGGAGAGGGAGTGGGGAAAGAGGATGGAGAGGAAGTGGGGGGGGGGAGAAAGGATGGAGAGGGAGTGTGGGGGGAGAGTGGATGGAGAGGGAGTAGGGAGGTAGAGAGGATTGGGAGAGAGGATGGAGAGGGAGTGGGGGGGGAGAGGATAGTGAGTGATGGGGGGGAGAGAGGGGATGGAGAGGCAGTGGGGGTGAGGAGAGATGATGGAGAGGGAGTGGGGAGAGCATGGGGAGGTAGTGGGGAAAGAGAAGGGAGGGGGGGGGGAGGGGGGACACAACATGGAGGACGAAGGTGGGGGGAGACAGGATGGAGAGGGAGTGGGGGGAGACAGGATAGAGGAGTGGGGGGGAGAGGATGGAGAAGGAGTGGGGGGAGGATGAAGAGGGAGTGGGGGGGAGGATGGAGAGGGAGTGGGGGGAGGATGGAGAGGAAATGGGGGCTAGGATGGAGAGGGAGTGGGGGGAGAGAGGATGGGGAGAGGGAGGAGAAAGAATGAGGGGAGAGGGAGAATAGAGGATGGAGAGGGAGAAGAGAGGAAAGAGGATGTGGGGGAGATGGAGAGAGAATGGGGGGGAGAGGGAGAAGAGAGGATGGGGAGAGGGAGGATGGAGAGGGTGTGGGTGTGCGGAGTGAGGATGGAGAGGGAGTGGGGGAGAGAGAATGGGGGGAGGATAGAGAATGTGGGAGAGGGAGAAGAGAGGATGGGGGAGAGAGGTGTTAATCTAATATTGTTGAAATTAACAAACTGTAGAAATGGATTACATATGGATGAAATGGACAGGGGGGTCTCTGGAGATGAGGTTGTTGGTGGTGAACAGAATCCATTTAGTTTCCATTGTGTCTGTCTTCGTCTCTGTGTCTTCGTCTCTGTGTCTTGTGTCTCAAGCTGTGTTCCTGCAATCCTTCGTGTGTGAAAGAATGTGTCTGTTGCGAGTGTATCAGTTTGGCTACCAGGAGAACTCAAGGCCAGTCGGCCTATGGCTCAATGCCCAGAAATTAGTGAGAAACACATATTCTGCAGGGAACAGACTTACAGATAAAAATGTATCTTTAACAGACCTTCTTTCCTTGTTCATTGTATTAAAATGTTTTAACCTAGTTTTTACTTATTTAGTGACCTTTATAATGATTGGTTTAGAATAAGGAGGAGATGTTATATTCTACCTAGCAACTTGTTTTAGACAAAGAAACTCATGTGTTGTCATGGAACAGAAATACCCATGTCTGCCTTCTCTGTTTCAGCCCCCCTTCCCTTGGCAGTTCCCCCTTCTAGCTGTACTTGGATGTCACTTTCCTTGCAGTTCACTCCCAGTGCAGATGGAATGGATACATTATGTAGCCCTTTTTCCTTCCAGTCTGTCACACCCCTGGTTGCTCTGGCAACATCTCCAGTCCTCCTAGTTATGGGCTTTCCCATTTTCCCCCCTGTCTTTTGCTGACAGTTAGTGCAGTCTCACTGAACCTTTAGTGTGACCCTTGCCACTCACTTCCTTTTCCACCATAACCTCTGGATGAGTGAGCACCCTGCTGTAAACTCCTGTACTGGTAGGATTATCTTTTTCACCTGCCTTTAACTACCAAGCACCCACAGAGAGACATTATCCCAACACCTACATCTCTACACAAGTGCCTGTTTTTTACCTGCTTTCCACAAATAAAGTAAAGAAAAGAAACAGAACTTGTTGTGCTTGGAAAAGAGGGCCGAGTTGACACTATCTGGGCTAAATCATCTTACATATGACACTGGCTTTCAGAATATGTGTATAAAAAGGCTGCATGGGCCTCCCCTTGCAGAGTCTCTTGTGACGCTCCTGTATGATCATTCAGTAAAACTACAATAAACTCTCATTATCTATGACCAGTGTTTGCTCTTAACTTCGTACATTTGCAAACAATGACAGAGGAGAGGGAGGATGGGGGCAGAGGAGAGGGAGGATGGGGGGAGAGGGAAAAAAAGCAAAAGGGGGTAAGAGAATAGAGAGAGAGTTGGGGTGGAGAGAGAGGATGGAGAGGGAGTGGGGGTGGAGAGAGGATGGAGAGGTAGCTGGGGGAGAGTAGATGGAGAGGGAGTGGGGAGAAGATGGAGAGGCATTGGGGTGGGGAGAGATGATGGAGGGAGTGGGGGGAGGGTTAGGATGCAAAGAGAGTAGGAGAGGGAGTGGGGGGGAGAGGGAGGATGAGAGGGAGAGGGAAGAGAGAGGATGGGGGAGAGGAAGAAGAGAGGATGCAGGGACAAGGAGGGAGAGGGAGGATGGGTGGAGGGGGAGGATGGGGTTTTGGTTATGATGAACCAAAAAGTGATGCGAAACACTGTGCATTGTAAGTCCCTTCCTAATGTTATATATCTGCTCATAAATGCGCCTCTGGAACGATCTCCCCGTGCGTCCCACATACTGTAGGCAACAGGGACATTGCAACAGATAGATCACAAAAGTTGTATGGCAATTGATGTAAAAGTTAATCTTATCAATTTTGGACGTAACGTTAGACATAAATGTAGTGTGACTTAGGCACGTTCTATAGTGCCGTGCGCATGCGACGCCGTGCGCGGAATTTCAGTTGGCTGACGTTAGTCAGCCTTTGTATAGAAGGGCCGCGCGTGCGCACGGCAGGGAGAGGGGAGCCGACAGACAGCGGCAAAGATGAAGAAATTCATCTTTTTGCGCCGCTGCCTTCGCTCAAATGTGTGTGTGTGTATGTGTGTATGTGTGTGTGTGTGTGTGTGTGTGTGTGTGTGTGTGTGTGTGTGTGTGTGTGTGTGTGTGTGTGTGTGTAGGGGGGGTAAATAAGTGCAGACACAAAAAAAAATTATTAAACTTTTTATTTTATTTTAAAAATCTTTCTTATACTCACAACATACACACACACACACACACACACACACACACACGAAAAGCATGCGGCACGTGCACGCACGTTCGCATAGGAACACACGGCCGCATCTTGTATAGAACAGGCCTTACACTAAACTTACAGGCTGTGCATGCTGCACAGGTATAGAAGCCCTTGGTACTATGTGCCAGGCCTGACTTGACATGCCCCAGGGGACAACTGGGCGCTAATCTAGATTTTAAATAAGCTGCTTTTCTAAAAAGAATAGAAGGTTTAGGCCGGAGAATTTGAGATCATGTAGTGTCCCTAAGAAGAATGGACCAATATTTATGAAATATTTGCCTGATTTTCGGGGCCATTTGATTGTACTGTGTGATTAAACTTACATTTTATTATTGGAATTCAAAACCGGATTTTTTTTGTACTCCAAAAGGCTCTCTCAATTTATTTAAACCTTCACCCCCACCATCACCTCCCCTCCCACACCATTTCTTGTCACCCGCCACTGGCTTTAACACCCTTCCTTATCTACAGTACATACCTGTTTTTTTTTTTTTCTACACTGTTTTAGCCATAGATTCCCTTGTAAACCAGTATTGCTGACCTGAGGAAGAGAGAACTCTCGAAAGCTTGTCCTGTGACATAAATTGTTAGTCCAAATAAAAAGTTATCACCTAATACTGAAGAACTCATTTATTCTGCACTATTGCAACTGGACTGACACGGCTATGTTCTGATACATATATATACATATACATACATACATACCTATATGCCACTGTGCACCACACACAACACTTCCTTCCCACTCTCGGATTCCGGATGCGGTTCCACACCTGAGGCCCTGCAGGGGAGTAACAGTGAGTACCCTTATATGTTATGGAATTCCCTAAGGAGAGGAGAATGGATGATACCCTCACCAACACTTCCAGGGATTAATGTGTTAATTCAAATTACATTGGGACTTGAGAATTGCATCTTTAATGATCATATCTCCCCTGTATGGTTTCCTCTGTACATATGATTGGACGCTACGGGACATAGCATTGGAGCTCCTACAGAACTCTCTATACATACATACATACATACATACATACACACACGTTACGGTGTGTGCGTGTGACACTGTGTATGCATGTGTGACTGCGTGTGTGTGACTGACTGCATGCGCGACTACGTGCGTGTGTGACTGCATGTGCACGTGTCACTGCGCGTGTGCGTATGTGACTGCACATGCACGTGTGTGACTGCATGTGCTTGCAACTGCATGTGCGTGTGTGTTACTGCATGTGCGTGCACGTTTGTGCGCTTGTACATGTGTGTGCGACTGTGTACATGCGTGTGCGACTGTGCGACTGTGCGTGACTGCACTTGCACGTGTGTGACTGCGTGTATGACTGCATGTGCGTGCGTGTGTTACTGCATGTGCGTCCGTGACAGCGTGTGTGTGTGTGTGTGTGTGTGCGCGCGCGCGTCTGCAAGTGTGCCTACGCGCGTGTGACTTCTGCGCGACTTTGCGTGTATGTTTGTGCGTCACTACGTGTGTGCGTGTGTGGGCGTGTGTCAGTCAGTGTGTGTTATTCTGCCCCCCCTCTCCTCTCTACTGAATACTCGCACCCCCCCCCCCCCCCGGCAGAGGTACGGAGTAACAAGGGGGGGTCAGTCTGAGTCCCCCGCCCGGAGCAGCCCCCACTCTATCTCCTGGTGGAGCGGAAAGGCTGTGCACAGGGGGGGGGGGGGTCGGCGGCTCACAGAGGGGGGGGAAAACTATCTGAGGCACTATAACCTCCCAAAACTGACAGAGGAAGACCGTAAAACTTTAAATGCAAAAATAACCCAGATAGCGTTAGCAAGGGCGGTTACCTCACTGAAGCCGTCAAAGGCCCAGATAGTTTTTCAAATTTGTATTATAACATTTTTATAGGAATCCTAGGGCCATGTTTATTGGATTTATTCAACGATGAGAGACACACACACACACACACACACACAGACCTGGGGGGAGAGACACACACACACACAGACCTGGGGGGAGAGACACACACACACACACAGACCTGGGGGGAGAGACACACACACACACACACAGACCTGGGGGGAGAGACACACACACACACAGACCTGGGGGGAGAGACACACACACACAGACCTGGGGGACACACACACACAGACCTGGGGGGAGACACACACAGACCTGGGGGGAGATACACACACACACAGACCTGGGGGGAGACACACACACACACACACACACACAGACCTGGGGGGAGAGACACACACACACTAAAGGACTAACCACATTAGGGGAGGTAGAGCAGTGAAAAAAGTGTCCTAAATGTCACCAATGGCAGCCCATAGAAACCGGAGGTAGGAAAATCTAATCCAAATATACAGGAAATCCCAGTTTGTTCTCACCAGATCGTGCTCAGGAGAGACAGCAGCAGCTCATCCGTCAGCTGAGTCTCCTCATCAGGGAGACCACAACTGTGCCAATCCGGATATACAGTAATACCAGCAGCAACTTATTCACTCACAGTCATACAGACCGGAAGGGGAGGGGAGAGATAGAGGGTGAAGGGTGAAGGGAGGAGGTGAAGGGTGAAGGGTGAAGGGAGGAGGGAGGAGGGAGGAGCCACACAGCCACACAGCTTGACCCTGGTCCACCAGCTACTTTCACTTCCTGCAGTGTCTGCTATGTGACACCTCTGCAGCAGTAGATTGGTTCTTTAGCATTTCCATGAAGTACTCCTCACATTGCCACTCAGCTTGCCACCCTCCAGCGTCACGAGTATGAAGGTACTCACTCTGACTGAGCCACCTGTGCTGAAGCAGGGGTATCCTGAAAAACTGACCTGTTGGTAGCCCTTGAGGACTGGAGTTGGCTACCCTTGCTCTAACCAATGAGCTATAAAGTGGCCTCACTACCTCTCTCTTTCTGTATTGTATTATATGTCTTTATTTATATAGCGCCATTAATGTACATAGCGCTTCACAGTAGTAATACACATGGTAATCAAATAAATAGCAGATAATATTTATAACAGATCATGGGAATAAGTGCTTTAGACATAAAAGTAACATTAAGGAAGAGGAGTCCCTGCCCCGAGGAGCTTACAGTCTAATTGGTAGGTAGGGAGAACGTACAGAGACAGTAGGAGGGAGTTCTGGTAAGTGCGTCTGCAGGGGGCCAAGCTTTATGTATCATGTGTTCAGAATAGCCACAGTGCTATTCATATGCTTCTTTAAGCAAGTGTGTCTTAAGGTGGGTCTTAAAGGTGGATAGAGAGGGTGCTAGTCAGGTACTGAAGAGAAGGGCATTCCAGAGGTGTGGGGCAGTCAGTAAAAAAGGTTTAAGGCGGGAGAGGGCTTTTGAAACAAAAGGGGTAGAAAGAAGACATCCTTGAGCAGAACGCAAGAGTCCGGATGGTGCATAACGAGAAAATAGGGCTGAGATGTAAGGAGGGTCAGAAGAATGTAAAGCTTTAAAAGTGAGGAGAAGAATGGAGTGTGAGATGCGGGATTTGTTCGGAAGCCAGGAGAGCGATTTCATGAGGGGAGATGCTGAGACAGATCTAGGAAAAAGTAGAATGATTCTGGCAGCAGCGTTTAGGATAGATTGTAGGGGAGTCAGGTGAGAGGCAGGAAGGCCGGACAGCAGGAGGTTACAGTAATCAAGACGGGAGAGAATGAGGGCCCGAGTCAGAGTTTTAGCAGTCGAGCAACAGAGGAAAGGGCGTATCTTTGTTATATTGTGGAGGAAAAAGCAACAAGTTTTAGAAATGTTTTGAATGTGAGGGGCGAATGTGAGAGAGGAGTCGAGTGTGACCCCTAGGCAGCGTGCTTGGGCTACTGGGTGAATGATCGTAGTTCCAACAGTAATGTGGAAGGAGGTAGTAGGGCCAGGTTTGGGAGGAAGTATGAGGAGCTCTGTTTTAGCCATGTTGAGTTTAAGGCGACGGAGGGCCATCCAGGATGATATAGCAGAGAGACATTCAGAAACTTTGGTTTGTACAGCAGGTGTAAGGTCAGGTGTTGAAAAGTATATTTGTGTGTCATCAGCATAGAGGTGATAATTAAACCCAACAGATGTTATTAGGTCACCTAGAGAGAGTGTGTACAGAGAAAAGAGAAGAGGTCCCAGGACAGAGCCCTGGGGTACCCCCACAGAGAGATCAATAGAGGAGGAGGAGGTGTTAGCAGAAGAGACACTGAAAGTACGATGGGAGAGGTACTGTAGGATGAGATCCAGGATAGAGCTTTGTTCCGAATACCAAGAGTATGGAGAATATGAAGGAGAAGAGGGCGGTCCACAGTGTCAAATGCTGCAGAGAGGTCGAGTAATATGAGCAGAGTGTAATGACCTCTGTCTTTGGCAGCATGGAGGTCGTCAGTTATTTTAGTAAGGGCTGTTTCCGTGGAGTGAGCAGTGCGGAAGCCAGATTGTAGAAGGTCTAGGAGAGAATAGGTGTCGAGAAAATGGAGCAAGCGAGAGAATACAAGACGTTCAAGAAGTTTAGAGGCAAAAGGCAGGAGGGAGACAGGTCTATAGTTAGAAAGACAGGTAGGGTCAAGCTTGCTGTTTTTGAGCAATGGTATGACTGTTGCATGTTTGAAGGAGGATGGAAAGGTTCCAGAGCAGAGGGAGGAGTTAAAGATGTGTGTGAGCGTAGGGATTATAGTAGGAGCAAGAGGTTTTAGGAGATGGGAGGGAATGGGGTCAAGAGAGCAAGTGGTAGAGGGAGAAGAGGCGATCAACAGCGACACATCCTCCTCTGAGACAGTGGAAAAAGAGTCAAGGAAGGCAGGAGGAGAGTTAGGAAGAGGTGTAGGATGGGAGGAAGAAACGGGATGTTCTGACGTATGGATTCCACCTTTTCCTTAAAATAGTCAGCAAAGTCCTGAGCAGAGATGGAGGAAGGAAAGGCAGCTGAGGGCGGTTTGAGTACAGTATCAAAGACAGAGAACAGTCGGCGTGGGTTAGACTCGTGCATGTTGATTAGTGCAGAAAAGTAGGCTTCTTTAGCTTGCTAGAGGGCAGAGTTGAAACAGGATAGCATAAATTTGTAGTGAAGGAAGTCTGCGAGAGTGTGAGACTTCCTCCAGAGGCGTTCAGAGGAACGTGTGGAGGAACGCAGCATGCGCGTGTGGGAATTTAGCCAGGGTCTAGGGTTAGAAGGGCGAGAGTGACAGAGAAAAAGCGGGGCATGTAGATCAAGAGACGAGGACAAGACAGAGTTGTAGTTCCTGACCAGGTTGTCAGGGTCTGTAGCAGAGCTGAGAGAGGAGAGGGAGAAGCGTAAAGTGGACGTAAAGTCAGGTAAGTGAATAGAGCGCAGGTTTCTGCAGAACCAAGGGGTAGATGGAGGTGGAGAAGGGGAGAAGTGAGATAGAGAGAATGAGATGAGATGATGGTCAGAGAGAGGAAATGGAGAAATCGGAGAGAGATAAGTTTTTAGTGAAAACCAGGTCTAAGTAGTGGCCATCCTTGTGGGTGCTGGCTGCAGTCCACTGTTGAAGGCCAAAAGAAGAGGTTAGAGAAAGAAAGTGGGAAGCCCAAGGGAGAGAGGGGTCATCAATGTGGCAATTTAAGTCCTCAAGGAGAAGAACAGGGGAGTCTGAGGAGATTAAGAAAGAGAGCCAGGATTCAAAGGGAGAGAGAAAGGCAGAAGGGGGATGAATAGAGGTAGGTGGGCGATAGATGACCGCCACATGGACAGGGAGAGGAGAGAAGATCTGGACAGTGTGAGCCTCAAAGGAGGGAAAAGCAAGAGATGGAGGAATAGGAAGGGTTCGGTAACGGCAGAGAGAGGAGAGCAGGAGTCCCATGCCTCCACCCCTGCCATCAGTGCGCGGAGTGTGGGAGAAGGAAAGGCCACCATAGGAAAGGGCAGCTTCTAGAGCAGTGTCAGACTGAGTGAGCCAGGTCTCAGTTATAGCAAATAGGAGCAGAGAGTGAGAGAGAAAAAAGTCATGCACAGAGAGGAACTTGTTAGAAAGGGAGCGAGCATTCCAGAGGGCACAGGAGAAAGAGAGAGAGGAGGGAGGGTGGCAGGGGATGGGTATGAGGTCGGAGGGGTTGACACTAGGAGTAGAGGTTGCAATTGGCAGGCGAGGACGAGAGCATGTAGGAATAAGGCGGGGACCAGGATTGGGAGAGATATCCCCAGAAGCAAGGAGGAGAAGCATGGATAGAAAGAGGATGTGTGAGGATGATTTGTAGGGGTGTTTTTTAGTGCAGGGGGTATAGCTGTGTGGTGTTAGAGGACGCAGGTAAGAAAGGATTTCATGTAAACTGAGAAGTGGTGAAGGAAGGAGAGATGGAGATATATGAATAGAGTTAGAGACATACTGAGGCTGGTAAAAAGAAGTGCATAATTTGAGATAATTTCTGCTACTAAAACCTCTCTCTATACCCCCTGCATGCTGCTGGCTTTCCCCGTTACTTTGTGGCATTGCTGCCTACTTTAAATGCAGCTGAAATAATCACTGCCATGTCCATTTCCGCTATAGTAGCCGGCATATGCCAGTCATTCTGTATTCTGCCTTTGGATTTGCGTTACCCAAGTGTATTATTTTGCCGTTTTTGGCCTTAAATTGTAATTCCCGCACGCTTGACTATTATTCTAATCTACCTAAATCATGAATCATTTTGTTACCCCCCTGGAGTGACCTTGCAGGGCCCCCACAAGCATCTACAACACTAAATACTGTGGCGTGTGTCAGTACAACGTCCTTTTCATGTAAGGAAGATGGGCCTTGGCTGTCAGGGTTCTCCGCCACATTTGTGGGTGAGTTTGAGTAAATTCAAAGCAAGGTCGTTTCTATTGAGCTTAGCAAGAATGTGCTGGATAACCCTTTGAGTGCCGGGGAGCTGCAGCACCTGAGTGACAGCCCCTCCTACACGCCCTGCGTTGCTTAGTATCATGCCGTATAAAGTGTTAACAAAGGATTACTAAACTAGCGCTAGACCAATAGTTTATATGTGCAGTGCATAAAAACATGTGCTAAAGCTGCCTGGTGATTCTACTAAGGGTGCAATCTCAAGTGAACCCTAAAAACAATATAATAATACAAATGTGGAATTAATACCTGGCGCATACAAATGGTGATAACAATACAATAATAACACAATAATAACAATGTGATTATATAGTAAAGGATATATGACAGTGAAGTGAAGTCTTTTTCCAATGTCTATGAGTGAAATGGACTCTGTCCTTGACTTGGGTAGAATAACGTCACTCTCCTGCAGCAAGTTATATTCCTATTGAATGAGACAAAAACAGAGACACCACATTGCGCAGTATTGACTTGACAGCAAATGAAGTTCTCCCTTATATGCCTCTAAGTGAAATGCCCACTTACTAGATATAAAGTGGGTCTCATGCAGTTGAGAGAATCTGTATCCTTGTTTCTTCAAATCCAGACGTTCACAGGTTAACCCGAACCCCACGTGTTGATTCTGTCTCTCCTGGATCCTTGAAGAAACCCCGTCTCTGGAAAGTGCTTTCTCCTTCTGTGCAGGTCTCCTGTATGTGCCTCCAGCGTGGGGATATACAAACAACAGAGGATTGCGCAATAGTATAAAAAACTTTAATGACGCATCCTAACTAGCTGCAGAAATATACTCACAGATTCCGTGAGTTTAAAAACAATTTAAACGCCCGACCCGGCTGTCCCACAGCACACCCCAGTCTCTGTCAGCTCCTGCTTCTGGTCGCGAAACACACGCTACCAGAAGCAGGAGCTGACAGAGACTGGGGTGTGCTGTGGATCAGCCGGGTCGGGCGTTTAAATTGTTTTTAAACTCACGGAATCTGTGAGTATATTTCTGCAGCTAGCTAGGATGCGTCATTAAAGTTTTTTATACTATTGCGCAATCCTCTGTTGTTTGTATATCCCCACGCTGGAGGCACATACAGGAGACCTGCACAGAAGGAGAAAGCACTTTCCAGAGACGGGGTTTCTTCAAGGATCCAGGAGAGACAGAATCAACACGTGGGGTTCGGGTTAACCTGTGGACGTCTGGATTTGAAGAAACAAGGATACAGATTCTCTCAACTGCATGAGACCCACTCTATATCTAGTAAGTGGGCATTTCACTTAGAGGCATATAAGGGAGAACTTCATTTGCTGTCAAGTCAATACTGCGCAATGTGGTGTCTCTGTTTTTGTCTCATTCAATAGGATTATAACTTGCTGCAGGAGAGTGACGTTATTCTACCCAAGTCAAGGACAGAGTCCATTTCACTCATAGACATTGGAAAAAGACTTCACTTCACTGTCATATATCCTTTACTATATAATCACATTGTTATTATTGTGTTATTATTGTATTGTTATCACCATTTGTATGCGCCAGGTATTAATTCCACATTTGTATTATTATATTAGTAACATGCCGTGCTGGATACATTGATAGAGCTGCTTTCTAAGAAAAAGTTACCAAATGAGAAACATTTAGAGAGAGCGTTAGGGACAATTGAAATAATATATCTAACCCAGGTCACCCTCTGGGCTTCCTTTGGCCCCCTCAGCTGCAGTCGGGTGCGCTGAACGTGGTGCGGGTGCTGCCGGAGTGGCAGGCAGACCCGGCACCGAAGTGGGGAGAGGTGCAGGAGTAGGGCGGGTTACGGTGCTGCAGAGGAGGCAACGAGTCACCGGCAGCTCCCGTAGCAGGGCGCACCGCTATGTCTAGTGTGTGCACGCATGCGCAGTATGATTGCGCATGCACAGAGTAAGGCGGCCAATATAGCAGAGGGCTCAGAAGGAAACTACAGCCGTCAGGAGGCCATAGGGCTGCAATCACATGGTGCAATGCAACCAATCACACGACCGGATTCCACTGCACCTTAGGATTGATACATTTGGCGCGTCTGAAACCACGCCAGTCGGAGCTGGGACAAGAGCAGGGTAGGGGGTTTGTGCAGGTATCTGTGGCACCTGCACTAGGCCAGAGACCCCATGTTAGGCCCAGCTGGTCCCCGACTCCCCTCAGTTTGTGGTTGCTGCAGGGACAGGCCCATGAGAAAGGGACACTGCCCCTGTAGCATCAGTGTGAGGGACAAAGCCCGGACGCGGCTGCATCTTGGCCTCAGGTGATCTGGGATCAGATTACCCATCTACCATACAGAGACATTATGCATGGTGGCACCATCCACATGGGACCCACCCAACAGAGCCGGAGGCTTCGCGGGTAACATCACTGGATTCGTGGATCCCATCATTGTGGCATCGGCATGCCTGGGTGTGGGACCACCCAGCAGGTACATCACCTCATCACGTGCACCAACGTACACATTTTTGTGGGCATCGCTGTACCACACTTTTGGGAGGGAGCATTTCATCGTGGACACCAGGGTGGTTGGGTGCCAGAAGGCCCCTCAGGTAGTGGGGACTGTATCACCGGTTTATGGACACAGGTGGTGGTTGTTACTGGGAGGTACGGTCATGTGTGACCGTTGTGGTTGTGTATATACATATTCTGTACAATAAACTGTTATACTTACCAAAGTGTGTTTTATTGCGTGGAGTTCCTGTAACAGGGTAATTCCACATAGTAGAATCCCGTACAGGTGGAGTCGCTACAGATCGATTTAGGTACACCCCAGAATCCCAGCAGTGGAGGCTCAGGCCTTGTGTTAGTCACAGGTACCGTATTGCACCGCACATACACCATAGCCACATATCTCCCAAGGGGTGGGGGAAAGTGCGCTACAATTGGAGGCACTGTTGAGATCTTAGCCCTGGGGTGCTCTACTCAGCATCAAATTGTCAAACCAAGTTACCACCATGGTCGTACTCTCCCAACTAGAGGTTCATGACTGGGTCTTAGTATGCCACGTATCCCCGCTCTGCACAGTCGCAGTGGGAGGAGTCCCCACCAGTATGTCCATAGTTATCCTTCTCAATCACGCAAAAACCTCTCCGAGTCTGGCCAACGTCAGGATCCTGGATCGCAAATATGACCCTGCGGGTCGTTGGAGTGCAGTACTCCTGTCTACCGAACAAGACATATGTATGGAAGATGCCCCTCAGGCCCTAAACCCATCCGAGGTCCTGCTCGAGGGTTACACACTAATATACCCCAGGCTGTCACCTACCATGGCTATGTCAATGCCGAGACCCTCCTCAGCGGTCTCCTATTATGCTGAAGCATCCACCTCCCCCTACAGACCTGGGGGATGGATGGTCGCAAGTACACCAGTTTGGGCAGACCTACCCATACCCAGGGTCACTTTCACCTCAAGTGTAATACCCAAGACACCTACCACCAGCCGGTATCAGAGTAGCTCTCCACCAACTCCTGGCCAGAGCCCAGCTTCTTATAGCCACCTGTCTCCGGGAGCTTCCATCTTAGAAGTGACGCTACCTCAACTAGTGGAGGCCCTAAATATGTTTTCACAGTCGCAGAACTACAGAAAGCTCAAGGCCTTCTCCGGAAGAGTGCCCATGCCATTAGGGGGAAGAAGGGTTTGAGACCTGGAAGGAATACGCTCTCCACGTGATAGACTAGTGGTCGTGCTCGGATGCCATCAAGCGACAGAGGCTGGTGAGTGTCTCCGAACCCCGGACGCTCAACTGGTACGGATGCACCGGGACACAAATGGAGAAGTTACTGCTCACGAGTTGGTGGAACTGCTAACCCAGTCCTACACAAGCGAAGACGATGAGAACGAGCTCATGACTCAGTTCAAGGCTCTCCACCAAAAGTAGTGAGAAGAATTGTTTGCCTTTGTCCGCATGCTCCAACTATCCCTGTGGACACCTCTCTAAGAAAATTATTGCGGCCGCAGAAGTGGACCAGTACCGGTTCAAGCAACTGCTGAATGGGTCACTACCTTCCCACCCGATAGCCCTTGGGATGTGGGCCGCTCTGGACACCACAGTACCTCCCAGCTACATGGACATAATGCTTGTCATAAAGCACAAAGTTCAGTTGCACTTCATTGCCCCTAAATAGACCAAAGAACCCCTCAAGGTTGAATCTGTAACAATCGTGCTCACCACAAACCGTGACCGGGCCACGGGGCTGAGGTGGGGATTTGAAAACACTGATCTTAGACCACGAATCCGGTTCTGGGTTGCGCAGTCCGTAGTAAAACATACAGTGGCGGCCGAGCTGACTCTAATGCGGCCGCCACCGCAGTTTTAAAAAAGCGCGGGCGGCGCGCGGCAGTCTCCGGCCGAAACCGGGCCGGGTTTCGGCCGGTTTTCCCGCGCCTCGGGCGCTTTTATTAGTAAGCGCCATTAGCGCTTATCTATTGAAGCGGCCACCGCGCGCGAAAACTCAGTTTTTAAATGGAGAATGGACCCGCGGCTATCCCACTACGATCCCGGCCAGCTCCCGGCAAGCTTTAGACTGAGCTTAGCCGCAGGAGTAGCCGGGCTAGGGTTGGAGAGTGCAGGGTTATCCATAGACAAGCCAGGGTCGGGGTAGGCGGCACAGGAGCGGAGGTCGGAGTCACAAGCCGAGGTTGTCATCAGGAAATCTTGGGTGAAGCCGCTTCAGTGTAGAAAGTAAGAAACTTGGAACTAAGCCGCTTCAGCATAGAGAGCAGGAAACTTGGAGCCAAGCCGCTTCAGCATAGAAAACAAGAAACTGGAGTTAGGCCACTTCAGCGTAGAAAGCAGGAAACTGAGTGGACCTGCTACAGCGTAGCAGAGCTTACAGAAGGAGGGAACAGGAGGAGAGGAGGCCATGGGGAACCAGGAGTGCAGACACGCCACAGAAGACGCTGAGGACATCAGCGAGCCGCTTCAGCGCGGCAAAGACGAGACTGCCAGGAACAAGGAGTAACAATCGAGGCTACCGAGCAGGGAGGCCTTGGAAGCAGGAGGTCAGAAGGGAGAGACTCAAGCACAAGAAGGCCAAGCCAGGCCAAACAGAGGAGTATGTGACAAGGGAACACTTGAACAAGTGACTAGAAGAGGTCACTGAAAGCCCTAATAATAGCACTCAGAAGTCACCATACACAGGTAAGTATATGGTAGAATGGAAGTATAAGTGTATTCACTAGGACCAGAAATTGGAGGTATATAGACCTCCAGCCACAAGACTACAGACAGCAGTTAAAATCAAAAAATAATAAAATTTTATTAAATAAACGACCGACGCAACTTAACAACTATGGGGAACATATATATACACACACACTGGATATTAAAATCCTCACGGAACGAGCGGTGGTGGGCTATTAAATGTGACAGGCTCATGGGTAGATGCACATGTACTGAGGATATACAATATAGTATGGAAGGTAGATAGACTGTGCAGTACGGTCTAATGACACAAATATAAATCTATACAGAGTAGTTGCTACATATCATGCTACAAACATCTTACAACATGAGGCGCTGCTAAAGATATAAATAGCTCTACCCCGCATATATATGGAGACAGCGTATAGCGTGATCAGCGGGTGCGCAGCAAGATGGTAAACACTCGTAAAGAGGAACACCTATAATGGTGTATTGACGTTGCTGGGCAAACAGCTCAAATTAGCTGTAAGTAGTCTAGATAGAATCCAGGCAACTGTAGCATGAAGTAAAACAGCGTGTCGCTGTGTCTGTATGATACTACCTTCGCTGCATGTCTCTGCCCACACAGACCGTTCTTCCTGGTGTGCGTCAAGCGTCTGACGTCACCATACCCCGACGTACGTTTCACGTGCTTGGCACGCTTCTTCAGGGGGAGGAGTCACACCCCGCTATGTGAGATGCTACATTTTGTAGTGGAATGGCTGGGAGGGGCCAGGATGCCAACCAATGGTAGGTAGCGGTTGGATCTGCCTCTCAAAGTATAGTAGTACACGGCTAGATAGCTGTGTCGATTGTAAAGTATACAGGGGGTTAATACGTCTACTGTGGTCACATGTTAAGTTGCTCCATTATACAGTTTATCCTATGTCTTACATAACATGTGACCACAGTAGACGTATTAACCCCCTGTATACTTTACAATCGACACAGCTATCTAGCCGTGTACTACTATACTTTGAGAGGCAGATCCAACCGCTACCTACCATTGGTTGGCATCCTGGCCCCTCCCAGCCATTCCACTACAAAATGTAGCATCTCACATAGCGGGGTGTGACTCCTCCCCCTGAAGAAGCGTGCCAAGCACGTGAAACGTACGTCGGGGTATGGTGACGTCAGACGCTTGACGCACACCAGGAAGAACGGTCTGTGTGGGCAGAGACATGCAGCGAAGGTAGTATCATACAGACACAGCGACACGCTGTTTTACTTCATGCTACAGTTGCCTGGATTCTATCTAGACTACTTACAGCTAATTTGAGCTGTTTGCCCAGCAACGTCAATACACCATTATAGGTGTTCCTCTTTACGAGTGTTTACCATTTGCTGCGCACCCGCTGATCACGCTATCTCCATATATATGCGGGGTAGAGCTATTTATATCTTTAGCAGCGCCTCATGTTGTAAGATGTTTGTAGCATGATATGTAGCAACTACTCTGTATACATTTATATTTGTGTCATTAGACCGCACTGCACAGTCTATCTACCTTCCATACTATATTGTATATCCTCAGTACATGTGCATCTACCCATGAGCCTGTCACTTTCAATAGCCCACCACCGCTCGTTCCGTGAGGATTTTAATATCCAGTGTGTGTGTATATATATGTTCCCCATAGTTGTTAAGTTGCGTCGGTCGTTTACTTAATAAAATTTTATTATTTTTTGATTTTAACTGCTGTCTGTAGTCTTGTGGCTGGAGGTCTATATACCTCCAATTTCTGGTCCTAGTGAATACACTTATACTTCCATTCTACCATATACTTACCTGTGTATGGTGACTTCTGAGTGCTATTATTAGGGCTTTCAGTGACCTCTTCTAGTCACTTGTTCAAGTGTTCCATTGTACTATATTCCCTAAGCACCGAGGTTTTTATCTCCCATACTACTAGGTGAGCGACTAGTCACTCTGTTTCTGTATATGAGTATGTGACAAGCACAGTTACTTGCAACAGGGATTGCAAAGTGTATGTCCAGCAACTTCCTGGGTGAAAGGCAGCAGCTAAATAGCACAGGAAGCCAATGAGGCCAGAGCTGCACAGGAGGCAGCAAGAAGCAGGTGATACCTGATTGCAGGTTTTGGGAGAGCTTGTCTGGAAACTGAATAGCTCTGTAAGGATGAGTTCCAGCCAAACCCAGGAGCGGAATCCTTACAGAATCCATGGGGGCATCGGCCCAGAACGGTAAAGAGGCATATAGCGCTGAGGAGGAATCTCAACCCAAGTCACCTCCCATGATGTCCAAGATGACAGGGAGAGTATCAACTACACACAAGGCCCGCACTGACACAAGTGGCGTCATCTGCTATGGCTATGATCGGAAGGGCCACTTCTCAAAGTAATGTCCAGAGAGAGAACAATAAATTACAATTAGGCAAAACCATCCCCAATCCATGATCTGCAAACTCCAGACAGCAGAAATCACTTCCCCGCCCTCCGAAAAACCTCCAGAGTCAAGCCCTAACGATGGAACCCCACCATTGGACGCTTGCAGTCGGGTTGGACCTGCCGTCATCATACGCGTCCTCGTGGATGGTGTCTATTCATCTGTGTTTCTGGACATCGGGTCACATGTGACCCTAGTGTACAGAGAATTCTACAACCAACATCTTCAAAACCGACCCTTGCAGTCGGCGGAACACATGAAACTGAGGGGGTGTAACGCTTGTGCTGTCCACAAACCAGACAAGACCCCGGTACTGAGGTGGAAAGGAAGAATACCACACACCCACAGCAGCGGAGGCATGCTCGGAGGATGGTAGTTAGCGTTGCCGGGTCTGGGCTGTATAAAGAGGGTTAGTTGGTATACTCGCCAGGTCCTGGGAAGGAGATAGCAGACTTGTTGAAGTCCGTAAGCCAAGGTCTGGGGAAGAGAGAGCAGCGTAGTCAGTATCCGTGGAGCCGAGTTCAGGGTTAGAGAGGTACACGAGGTCGAGGATATACCCATTCACCTCCCCAATGCATTATAAAATATACCCCTTCACCTTCCAAATACATTTAAAACATAACCCTTCACCTCCCCCCATCATCACCACAGCTCATCCTGGCCCCCCATCACCTCACCCTTGCTCCCCATCATTTCCCCCCCATCACCTCACCCTTGCTCCCCATCACCTCACCCTTGCTCCCCATCATTTCCCCCCCATCACCTCACCCTTGCTCCCCATCACCTCACCTTTGCTCCCCATAATTCCCCCCCCCCATCACCTCACCCTTGCTCCCCATCATTTCCCCCCATCACCTCACCCTTACTCACCATCATTTTCCCCCTCATCACCTCACTCTTGCTCCCCATCATTTCCCCTCCCCCATCAACTCACCCTTGTGTGTGTGTGTGTCTCGCCTGTCTGTGTGTCTGCGTGTGTGTTAGTGTCCTGTCTGTGTGTCTGTCTATCTGTGTCCTGCCTGTATGTCTGTCTATCTGTGTCCTGTCTGTGTGTGTGTCTGTCTGTGTCCTGTCTGTATATGTGTGTGTGTGTATCTGTGTGTGGGTGTCTCAGTGTCCTGTGTGTGTGTGTGTGTCTGTCTATCTGTGTCTTGCCTGTATATGTTTGTGTCTGTATTTCTATCTGTGTCCTGTCTGTATATCGGTGTGAGTGTATGTGTGTGTCTCAGTGTGTCTGTCTTTCTGTCTGTGCCCTGTCTGTGTGTGTGTCTGTCTGTGTCTTGTCTGTATACTGTATGTATGTGTGTATCTGTGTGTGGGTGTCTCAGTGTCGTGTGTGTGTGTGTGTGTGTGTATTTCTATCTGTGTCCTATCTGTATATCGGTGTGTGTGTGTGTGTGTGTGTGTGTGTGTCTCAGTGTGTCTGTCTTTCTGTCTGTGTCCTGCCTGTATATGTTTGTGCCTCCGTGTGTGTGTGTGTGTCTCAGTGTGTCTGTCTTTCTGTCTGTGTCCTGCCTGTATATGTTTGTGCCTCGTGTGTGTGTGTGTGTGTGTGTGTTTGAGTGAGTGAGTGTGTGGTGACAGACAGTACATACAGTACTGGCAACTTTGTTTAATTGCTCACTCACCCTCACTTTTCTTTTACTATAATAACAGTCTTCCCATTTTCAAGATCTATTAAAAACTAGCTGAGAGACCCGGCGTTGCCCGGAATTTAAATAGATAAAATAAATTTCCCGCTAGGAGGGGGAGGGGGTGGACGACAGTGGTGGGGGGGGGACCTTGCTCGCTCATGCCACACTGATTTGTTATGGCTATTCCCAGAATGCTCCGCTCACCTCCCCTTCTCAGAAGCCTCCGCGCCATTAACCCCCTCGGTGCGTGTTTTCTGCTCTTGGCCCCCGGCCTTTTCCCGCCTTTAACCCCGGCCTTTTCCCAGACTCCTCTGCTTCGCCATCCTTTGCCGTTACCCGGCTCTCCCCGGGCGTGTACCTGCAGGTGACGGGCGCTCCACCCCCCCCCCCTTCCTGCTCAGGGATCAGCCAATGACGCGGCAGGGCTGCTTGCCTGTTCCGTGAGGTTGCCGGCCGGCAGCCAATCAGCTTGTAGTTACGCTGCCCGGGGCCGCTGACTGAAGGAGGGAGGGAGGTAGAGGCCTGAGCTGTGTCAGACGGGAGGAGCGGCGCGGAGACCGAGACACACCGGGAGACAGGAGGCTGAGGTAAGGGGAACACGGGGGAGGCCTCGGGCAGTGTGTGCGCGTCCACCCGCAGCGGGAGCCAGTCACATACCAGGCTGAGGTGAGTGAGCGCCGGGGAGGGAGGTTATGTCTGCGGAGCGCATAGAGAGATTGCCGTGCGGAGCGCAGAGGGAGATGGTGATGGTAATGTATGTAGTTGATGCGTGAATGAGGGTGAATGTATGAATGTAATGTGTGTGTTGATGTTGTGTGAATGAAGGTATAAATGTGTAGAGTTTATGAAGAAATTTATTGAATAGTGTATGAATGTTGAAGGTAAATGAAATGATGATGTATAATTTTTTCAGAGGATCGTGAACATAGAGAAAGCCGGAGATGTTGTGAACGTGGTAGTGGTAATGTAAATGCAAATTAGTATAGCGGCGATTGAATAAAGTAACGAAATAAAATAATTGTAAGAATGGAAAGAATTGAAAATTGGCAAAGCGGGACATAGTGTAATGTGCATGTAATGTACATGTTGTAATTGCGTGTCGGCCATTTTAGAAAGTGAATTTACAGTGCGTAGGTGCAGGCTGGCGGTTATTTGCAAAGCGTCACATTGAAGATGTAAGTTATTTTGTCGGCCATTTTACAAAGTTAATAAAGAGTGCGTAGGTGAATGTACGGGCGGGAATTTTAGTAATAGAAATTTCAACGCACGCCATTGTTTTCATTCATATTTATTTGAATTGTAAGTTCCTTTGTCGGCCATTTTAGAAACTTAATAAAGAGTGCGTAGGTGAATGTACGGGCGGCAATTGTAGTAATAGAAATGTAAACGCACGCCATTTTTTTCATATATATGTATTTGTAGTAAGGCATAAAGGGAGAGTGCAGGGCTACAGGGAGTGTTGTTCGTAGTGTCGTCGTGTGTGTGTGCGTAGGCCATATGGTCGGCCATGTGCACAGGGAGTGTCGGCCGGCCGTTGCGGAGGGAGAATGTGTGTTGAATGTGCGCAGGTAGTGTCGCGGTGCGCGGCGGCCATGTGCACAGGGACTGTCGGTCGGCCGTTGCAGAGGGAGAATGAAGGTACGGGCGGCCATTGTTTTTATAGAAATGTAAAGGCACGCCATAGCATGAGTGTGCGCAGGGAGTGTCGCGGAGCGGCCATGTGCACAGATACTGTTGGGCGGCCGTTGCGGAGGGAGAATGAAGGTAGGTGCGGGCATTTTTGTAATAGAAATTGAAAGGCACGCCATAGCATGAGTGTGCGCAGGGAGTGTCGCGGAGCGGCCATGTGCACAGATACTGTTGGGCGAGACCCGGCGTTGGCCGGAATTTAAATAGATAAAATAAATTGATGTTGTTTAAAATAAGAAGTATAATTTTTAGTAGTTCCAGTTGGAGCAAACATATAAAAACAAACCCACAACTGCACTGCGTGAGTAATAAATGTAGGCCAACTACACACTGACTGAGAAACTTCTGATCTGATGTCAATAAGGGGCGGAGGCAAAATGATAGTAGGCATGAAATGACAGTGAGGAGATTCTCACAGCAGCCATTTTGTGTAAAGACAGATTCATTTCTACATACATAATAATAGCATGTGAAAGCAAATAAATAACAATATTTGTAGGCATTCAATGACAGTGAGGAGAGTCTCACAGCAGCCATTTTGTGTGAGGGCAGATTAATTTCTACTAAACATATGTTTTTTTTATTCCCTTTTCAGTTAAGCAAATAAATAACAATATGTTTAGGCATTAAATGACAGTTAGTGAGGAGATACTCACAGCAGCCACTTAATATTGTAAAATGTAGATTCCAACTTATCCCTTTAAGGGATGTAACATTCATCTAATATGGATCTCATGTGATATTAGGTAAAGAAGCATGGTGTCAGGTGTGGGTGTGTGTGTGTGTGTGTGTGTGTACACAGGGGTGAGAGTGTGAGATGAACTTACCAAGGACTCTGCAGGGGTTCTGTGGGGGTATGCTGTCAGTGCAAGTGTGTGACAGTGACGTAGGTGTGTGTCAGTGATGTCAGTGTAAGTTTTGGCCAATGACAGTCGTGTGGGCGGTGTGTGTCACAGTGGGGCGTACCTCTTGGGCAATGACAGTCGGGGTGGCCACGGACCAATCACATTCACCGCAGCTAGTACCAACCTTTGATTTTATATATTAAGATAACCCACATTGTAAATTCTCAGAAAGGCTCCATAACTCAGCTCTCATCACAGCAGCATTGCAATCTCTGCAGCGCCCTTACTTACAGATCATCCCCAAGAAGGCAGAGCAGGTTACTTATTCACTGGCATGATTTAATATGCAATTTAAAGCTGGATTCTGAAGTCTAAATTTGAAAGCTACTGTACTGATAATGACAGGGAGGGGGGGGGGGTTGGAGGATGAAGGGAGGGGATGAGAGGATTAAGGGAGGATGAAGGGAGGGGGTGAGAGGATGAAGGGAGGGGGTGAGAGGATGAAGGGAGGGGGGATGAGAGAGAGGATGAAGGGAGGGGGGATGAGAGAGGATGAAGGGAGGGGGTGAGAGGACAAAGGGGGTGGGAGGTGGAGAGAGAGGATGAGTTGGGGGTGAGAGAGGATGAAGAAAGGGGAGATGGGGGGCATGGGAGAGGATGAAGGGAGGGGATGAGAGGACAAAGGGGGTGGGAGGGTGAGAGGACAAGGGGGGAGAGAGGATGAGGAGGGGGTGCAACAATCTTGGAATGTGTGGGAGGAGCAGTAAGATCAGTATTGCTCGCCATGTACTGTACAGTGACTGCAGGTCAGTTATTTATAAATGATCTGACCATTACGTCATTTGTTCTAAATTTCACTCCAAGCGTGCACCAATTTGCACCAATTCGCACTATTTCATATTCTATTTCCTAAAACAATCCTCGGAAGGGCGCTCCCTCCCAAGACTCCTCCCCAGATTTTTTACGAAATAGAATATAAATTGGTGCAAATTGGTGAATTCTTGGAGTGAAATTTAGAAAAAATGACATAAGTCGGGTCATTTATAAATAACATTCTTCCCCACCAACGATTCTCGAGCGCGTCGCACCTTTCACCATTGTGTCCAGTATTTTTGGACATGCCACCTGGCAACAGTACTCGCTCTCCCCCCGTCCGGCACCCCGGCTCCGCTCGCTCTCCCCCCGCCCGGCACCCTAGCTCGCGTCTCAACCGCTCGCAGCCTAGCAGTGCAGCACTTCCGGTGCCCGCTGCTGCCAGTGAGCGCGTGGGAGGCTGGGAGCGGCAGTGTAGGCCGGGCCCCATGCACTGCTTTTCCCGGGGACCCCTAATGTTATTAAGATGGCCCTGCCACAGAAATGCTGTTTAAATCTTAAAAGGAGTCAGTATGAGAAGGTATCATGCCAAGCACACCTCTGAGGAAGGCAGCGTGACCTTGATGTCTCTGATTTAGAGAAGGAGGGCATCATACTATTAAAGCAGGAGAGTAAAAAGGTGAGAGCGCACATGGAGTCTTACTTCCATCCTTTTCCTGTTGCCTCCTCAGCCCTATTTGTCTGAGCAGTATTGGAACAGGCCGTGTAAGGGCTGTTATATACAGCATGCAGCCGTACGTGCCTATGCGAACACGCGTGCACGTGCCGCATGCTTTTCGTAAGTATACTGAGAGCTGGGAAGGTACAGTGTTTGTGTGTTTATATGTGTGTGTGTTTATGTGTAATTTATTTAAACAAAACATCGGTAAAAATAAAATATTTATTACATTTTTTACACACATATACACACACACACACACATACACACACACACACACACATACAGCGGCGTGAAAAGATGATTTTCCTCATCTTCGCCGCTGTCTGTCAACTCCCCTCTCCCTACCGTGTGCGCGCGGCCCTTGTATAGAAAGGCTGACGCAACTGAAATTCCGCGCGCCCGGCGCTATAGAACGTGCCTAAGGCTACACACGGGCAGTAATGGTGCTGAACAAGGCTGTGAGGAGAAGACAGGAGTGAGGGGAGAGGAGCAAAGAGCTGCTGTGATCACATGCTCATTGCCATTTACTTGAGTGGCTGTTACAGTGCATGTGAGGCTATTGCACTTTAGTGAATCTAGTGTTTGGTAAAAAGTGGATAAGGAAAAATAACCACCCGCAGATCAGTACCTTGGAGGCAAATACATGGTGTGGGAGGAAGGGGGATACAGAACACAAACAGCAATAGAAACACAGTAAGAGAAAGCATGCGAGACTGGTAACTCTTCTCTTGAGAGGGTATTGCGGAAGTAATTTGACAAGCTGTTTGGGGGATAAATTAAATGAATATTTCTGTTTCTTCAGTAGCTTCGGGAGGTTTTGCAAGGATTTGGAAAGACAATGGGGCCTATGCAGAGAGCAGCGAATTTTCGAAATTCGCCATTTTTTGGAGATAATCGCGCAGAAAACAGCAGAAAATGGAGATTTCCGAAAAACGCGCCAATTTTTCTTTTCTATTTGTAAAACTCGCCTCGCGGCTGGCGAGAACCGCAATCTCGCCAGTTTAAAAAATATCCGTATGCAGAGAGGCGCGAACGGCATCTAGCGGCTGTTCGCGCCAATAAAATGGCGCGATTGTCTCCGTTTTGCCTCGCCAAAAAAAACTGCCGCTCGCGGCCATTGCAAAGGGAAAAAAAAAAGGCGCGAATTTGTTTTAACACATTTCTGAAGCGCGCATCTCGCCAATTTAAACTCGCCACACGCATCCATGTTAAACATAGCAGAATTCGCACTTTTCTGCATATGGAGATTAAAACTCTCCAAAAAAGCTACTTTTTAATAAATTCGCCAATTTTAAAATTCGCTGCTCTCTGCATAGGCCCCAATAAGTGATGGTAACGGTCACAGAGTAATAGTCTGGAGAATATAGTGGTGGCATTAGCTGCCCAGTAAACTAGTGTAGGTGACAGCAACTAAAGTTATCCATAATGTCACCAGCTGCCTCTGGTTAAATAAGGCTTTGAAAACAGCGTCCCTGCGTTCCTAAGACGGAGAAAGACTTGTGTGGGTGAGAGGAAAAGGAGCGCTTAGGAGAGCTAGCAAGGAGAAAGAGCGGATTGTACAAACTCTTATGGGTTTGTAATCTCAGGATTGATTTAAACTGAAGCAGAGTAGGAAAATGGTATTTAAAGTGGCAGTCCCTCCTAGGAAGAACGTGAACCAACAACAATGGCATATTTAATAGGTTAAATGTAGCCTTTTGTCATGTTAAAAACACTTTTAGCAAACACAAAAACATAACATTTCCATAGAAAACAAAGTAATTATAATTTATTTATTTATAAAATATTTTACCAGGAAGTAATACATTGAGAGTTACCTCTCATTTTCAAGTATGTCCTGGGCACAGAGAAAAACAAATAATACTTGGTTTCAAGTACAGTTACCTAAATGAACAGGGTATACATTATATACAAGACATTGCGTGCACAGTTAAAGAAAATATATATTATGAGCGTATGAAACAGTTACAGACCAGGTTAAAATTTGAGACAGCCTTAGATTTGAAAGAACTTAAACTGGTGGTGGATGTGAGAGTCTCTGGTAGGTTGTTCCAGTTTTGGGGTGCACAGAAGGAGAAGGAGGAATGTCCGGATACTTTGTTGAGCCTTGGGACCATGAATAGTCTTTTGGAGTCTGATCTCAGGTGATAAGTGCTGCAAGTGGTAGGGGTGAGGAGTTTGTTCAGGTAGCTGGGTAGCTTGCCCATGAAGAATTTAAAGGCAAGACAGGAAAGGTGAACTTTGCGCCTAGACTCGAGTGATGACCAATCTAGTTCTTTGAGCATTTCGCAGTGATGTGTGGTGATGTGTGTTGTAGTTGCATTGGAGAACAAAACGACAAATTGAATTGTAGAGGCCTGTCAAGTTTGCTAAGGTGGGTTTGAGGAGCCAAGCCATATACTATGTCTCCATAGTCAATAATTGGCATTAGCATCTGCTGTGCGATACGCTTTCTGACCAGGAGACTTAGGGAGGATTTGTTCCTGTAAAGTACCCCTAGTTTGGCATAGGTCTTGGTTGTCAGGGTATCAATGTGCATCCCGAATGATAAGTGGGAGTCAAACCATAAGCCCAGGTATTTAAAACTAGTGACAGGTGTTAGGGTGGTGTTAGCGTTGGTTCTAATCAGGAGCTCAGTCACTGGAAGCTTTACAAATTTAGGGCCTCATGCAGTAAGCGTCGATTATGTGAAATCGGCAAGCTTACCGATTAGGCATGTTATTGGCGATTTTTCCTCTCCGTATGCAGTAAGTGCCGAATACATTCAAAATCAAGGCGAAAACAAATCCGCCCACTCTCACGATGATTAGCCGATCACACACAGGTGTATCGGCGTGCGTGGCGGGGTGCTGTTAGGTTGCCCAATCACAAATCTTGCTGAATCAGGCGAAACAAGCATGTATTGGATAGCGCGCCATATTTAAAGGCAACGTGTACTGCTAATCATTCTCTGTGTTGTTGGGAGTGAGAGAGAGAGAGACGCACAGAGCTTGGTGATTTAAGATTTGCATATTGACTGAGAGACTTGTTGTGTATTGGGAGAGCTTTGTCCTTTGTTGTTTTGTTTACATCTTTGTCTTGTTTTATATGTGGAAGTGTTTCGTGTGATTGGCTGTACATTTGTTGTCTGTTTTTTGTGAGTGCTGGAAGTATGCCCGCAAAGCGTGGGAAGAGTGATGCTGGTGGGAGTGGGAGTGCTACTCGTGCGAGTACGCGTCGGAGTGAACGTACTGTTCAGGGGAGTGATGTTGCTGAGAGTGCGAGTGGTGTTGCAGGGAGTGGGAGTGCTGGTGCTGGGAGTGGGAGTGCTGGTGCTGGGAGTGGGAGTGCTGGTGTTAGGAGTGTGAGTGCTGGTGTTAGGAGTGTGAGTGCTGGTGCTAGGAGTGGGAGTGCTGGTGCTGGGAGTGCTGCTGGTGGCGCAGTTGCTGATGGGGTGTCTGGTGGTGGCGTGCTTGCTGGTGGCCAGCTTTTGGAGGCTCTTCCATTGGAAGAAGGAGAGTCCAGTCAGCACCAGCCAAGCTCTGACCCTAAACCTGCTCGGAAGAAACGTGTGGAGAAGCCACGTAATCCTCGCTTCAATGACCAGGAAAATAGAGCTCTTGTCACTGGGATTCTGGAGCACTATGACAGTCTCTATGGACATTTATTAGGTAAGTGTACCTTTACATTTATTATTCAAATACATGTGATCCCAGGGCATGTGAGTTTTGTTAATATGCAAATATTTCTCAAGAATATATTTCTATGTTAATTATTGTGGAAAAACATCTTTTTTTCATGCGTTACAAGGACAACAAAACACAGGCGTTCAATTAGCGATAACTGCATACAATATGAATGCAAGCTTGCTTACATGTATAGGTTTAGTAGTGAATGCTCATGTGCTTCACATATTACACCTAAAACAGCATGTTTGCTATCTCTTGGAGCAGCTAGCAGTGTAGGAAACTGGTGCTTCTATTATTATTAATTTACCTCATATATTTTCTATGTTTTTCAAGGGCGGACAAGTTCATCAAGCAGAAAAGAAATGTGGGACACAATAGTCATTGGTGTCAATGCGTGTGGGAATAGTGTCAGGGACAAGTATCATTGTCACAAGAGATTTGATGATATTAGGTCCAAATTGAAAAAGAAAATACAACACCAACGCGTGCATGCTACTGGCACTGGAGGTGGGCCGACACCACAACGTCTGATATTAACTCCATTGGAGGAGTTGCTTCGGGCAAAATTACTTCCCGTCGTCGTGGAAGGTTTGGCTGGTGACCGGGATATTGGAATTTATCCCTCACAATTTCCACCAGGTGAGAAATATTACTGTATTAGGCGTGTCGTTGCTTTCAGTTATTTTGCATATTTACGCAGCTTTTTATAGTGTCTTCCCAATATAAACATACCTACATCTATATATGTATATGTCTGTTTCTCTCTCTCATATATATATATATATATATATATATATATATATATATATATATATATATATATATATATATATATATATATATATATATATATATATATATATATATATATATATATATATAGTGTGTGTGTGTCAAATTAGACATATCTGTTGTAGTCCTACTAAAAGCAGTAACTAATATACCACGTTGCATTCCGTGCTCATTTGCATGTGAATTCCCACAATGCTTTGCTGCATTGGAAGCAATTTATGGCGGGCGAAGATGGGGAACAACAGGGTAGCACACATGTTTAACACATGATAATGAGAAATTATTACTACCTACAGGTACAGAACATAAATATGTATAATATTATTGTGTATTTTATTTATTTTACTCCTACAAACACGACATTACTGCCTATTTTAAACATGCATCAAATATATTGCATGCAATGGCCTACAAACATCACTTGCACTAACACATCTATAGTTGTTTATGAAAAGGTCCATTTTTGCTTTATGTCATATACAGACAGCATAATGAGGCACACGTACAATATGGTATGTCATTTTGTTCATAACTTAAACACTGCAGACGACTATTTAGCTCCTCTACCATTGTGTTAAAGCAGCTGCAATTAATATCTCATCACAGCATACACTTCAACAGAGGGGGTGGTGTTCAGCACACACACAAATTACAGGCTCATTTGAGGGTCAACTTAGTTCACACCATTTTCACCTGTTTGAAGTAATTGAAAGGTGTGGCTGATTAGGCTTTTTGGGGAAGGGAATACCGTTCTTACAACCTGACTAGCACAACTAAAGTTAATCACACTCATTTGAAAGCTTAACTCTAGCTACTAAATGCCCCAACATCTCATTATTTATCAAACCGTACGTCACACATTAGTTCACTCATATCTATAGTTGAACTACTATCAACGACACATTATCACACACTGCATGTGTTGTCTTGTTGAGTGACAGCCACATTCAGGTGTGCCACATCTTCTATTAATGTACCACACATATCCTGTACCAAAAACAAAACTTTTTGCTATATGACCACCTTCATGATAACCATTGTGAATGGTCATCTCATGATAGTTATGTACATTATGATACTGATATCACTACACAACATATGATTTTTATGTACAAATTTAATCTATTTATCCTCACGCATTACTGCAGAAACATAGTATGTTGTATGTTAGGGAACTCAAAAGTTCTAAGTACACAGGCATGTACAGTGTTATTACAACTATTTATGTTCACTTTCACACACATTTTCGGTTAAGGAACTGATGCTGTTAGGTACTCATAAATACAGAACATACAATAAGTGTTTGTTCAATATTTACACATGTAAATGTAAAACTAATGTTATTGTTATATATAGTTGCCCCTGGAGGACATGTGTCACCTGAGATGGAACAAGTGTCTTCACCTGGATCATGCAGCTCAACACACCTAGAAGGTGAGTGTATCAGTTGGTGGCCATATAATATGTGCACTTCTATATGTTATGTTGTCATGTTCATTATTTGTTTTGCACATCTTCTTTAAATAGGATTACTTAGTGTCAGTGAAAATGAAGTGTAAGGCAACATGTATTGTGTTAGTGATGTGAACTATCATGTAGGAGTTCTGAGTTTAGAGCAAGTTTTCATTCATTCATATTTCATACTGAGTCCAAACATTATTCGTAAGTCAAGGTAGTTTTTAATGTGAGGTTATAATACGTATGGAAACATGTTAGGTGTTACTTATGACAGTAGAATTACATAGTAACACAGCAGAGATTAACATGCCATTTAATAATGTGTACATTTATTTGTAGAACATGATGATGAGGATGATGAGGATGATGATGATGATGCCGCCATAGACACACAAATACAAGCAAGTGACCATGAAGAGGTTCCAATTGAAACTGTTTTACCGCCAAATCGTCCAGCAACTACCACATACGATGCAATTGTAGCTTCTGAGGGAAAAATTGTGGAGGCAGAAAATCGTCGCCATTCTGACCTGATGACAGTGCTGGAAAGGATGATTGCACTGCAGGAAGAAACAGTATCACAATTGGCACATCTCCACAGAGTCTTCATTGAAGTGCCTAAACAGTTGCAAAAAATCAACACCTCATTCGAAGCATTAGTTGTTCAGCAAACCCAAGCAAATTACTTGAGAATGACTAATGTACCACAATTCAACTTCAACACCTCACAGGCAGGATCTGTTCATGCTGGTCAGTTTTCACCACATGCATCTGATCTTCATTCACCAGGTCCGAATGTTACCGGTCAAGTAGCAGACATTGCTGTGCAGGTTCCTGATGACATCCTACCGCTGCCATCTGTACAAAATCAGCAGCTGACACCTACAAAGGAGGCCACAAAAACAAAACAGCACAAGCAGTTACTACTGACCAGTTTTTGGTCAAAAACAAAAAAAGACACACATGAAACACACCAACCATCACTTGTGCAGTGTCTACCAACTTGCTCACGTGTCAGTGGGCACAAGCCCTGTCCTTGAACAGTCACTGCCCAAAAGCCCTGTAGGTGAGTCACTGGCCAAAAGCCCTGTAGGTGAGTCACTGCCCAAAAGCCCTGTAGGTGAGTCACTGCCCAAAAGCCCTGTAGGTGAGTCACTGCCCAAAAGCCCTGTAGGTGAGTCACTGCCCAAAAGCCCTGTAGGTGAGTCACTGCCCAAAAGCCCTGTAGGTGAGTCACTGGCCACAAGCCCTGCCCGTGAAGTGCCAGAGGCCAGTCAAAGTGGCTCTGTTGTGGCTAAAGTAGTTGGGAAAAAAAAAAGGAAAATGCAAGAGACAACAAGCAGGCCTGTTACTTGCTCTCAAAAGGAAAAAAAAAAAATGTTATAATTCACTAAATATGTCTTTGCCCTTGTTTTGTTGACTTCAGATTATCTAATTAATATTGTATGTATGCTGAAGACTGTGTTGTTTCCAAACTTTCAAGTATGTTCTTGTACACGTGAAGTTTTGGAAATGTTAACAGTCATAATTAATGATGAATGTTATTAATATTTATGTATGAATCGTGTATTCAGTAATGGTCCACCAGGAGCCAGTTGCTAAGTTTAGAGAAACTGACATTGACTTTGCAGTAAAACATTGCATTTGGGTGTGTTACTTGATGTAATCATTGCATGTGCATATTATTCACATGCTATTAAAAATACACCTATTTAACTGCAAACATCTTTCTTGTACGTGTACAGCAGGATTATGTGTTAAATATTACTTACCTTTGCCTTGGTTGGGCATTGTAATGTTGTCCTTTAATCATTTATGTGTTCTTGTTTCAAGAACATCTCTGAATGTATACTAATATATATATATATATATATATATATATATATATATATATATATATATATATACACACACACAATATACATATAGTACAATATATATACACACAATATACATATAGTACAATATACACTTTATATATATATATATTTATGAGAGAGATATATTTATATATATATAGATACACGTATTTAAACTCATGCAGACAGGGAGTTAACCAGACTTTCAAATATACACAGAAATGTCTGCGGGAAAGAAACATTTCATTTTGCAGGTGTGTGTATTTCCTGATATGGCTGTCTAAGCACTATTTTCACACAGTGCTCTTTGTTATTTTTCAAGAAAACTCAATGTTACTTAATTAAAAGTGTAGGAATGTTTTCAGAAACGAGATAAAAAAAAGGATACATGTTTGTCACACAAGCGGCTATCAGAAACCACAAATGTTCAACCAATTAAAACTACACATCCAATTGGCGTTTGAAATGAGGAGTAAAAGTTTATACTTTTGTTGACCTTGAAAAGGAAACACAGCAATCTGTTAGCCATTGAGCAGTTTCATTTCTATGAGCAAAGGACAGATACCTGCACACATCTTTTGTGCTAATCTGCAATGGCTGATGAATTCGTTAAAAATCAGAATCCGCAGTTAGGGTATAAATACATGGTATCAGAAGCTATTTTATCAACTTGCGGACACAAAGCGAGCACACGCCAAATCTATGATTTGATTAGAGCAAAATATCCTTATTACCAAGACCGTGGGCATGCGCGCAATTTTAATTCCTCAGTAAGATTCACTTTATCAACTAATGACTGTTTTGAACGTGTGCAGGATAAGCTAGAAGACAAGTATGGTTTCTGGAAGATTGCGAAGGAAAAACATTTCACCGTGAAAGAGGGCACACATATTGTGCTTAAAGGCATATTTATTCCTAATGCCAATAGCAATGGATCCGCTACTACTGTTACGTGTGAATCGATACCTGCTGCAATATCTGCACCCTCCATTCCTGAAACCCACATTGTACAAGAACAAAACTACTATGATTATGTAGCAAGCCTTTCAGCTGAAAATGCATTCGAATGGGTACCCGAAGAAATGAACCTACTTCCGGACCAATTGTTTGAAGAAAGCAGTGGCGATTCCTATGAGCGCTTCATGGAGGAGATGTGTGTCATAATGGATTCAGCGTTTGGGTCAAGCGTGGATGAAAATGCCTTGCATTTCTGGAGCGACCAGTTGCAGGCAGACGAAGAGTTAATTCTAGAAGAATGGTAAATATAACAATCGTTATGCGTTGACTCTGCGTTTACATTTTTTTTTTTTTTAACCACCATTTTCACTTTAAATGCGTGGATACAGCGTAACATTGCAGACTGCATAACATGTAGCGATCACAAACAAATTGTTTCCTAATACAATATAGTATAACCTGAAAGAGTAGTACACCATTGCTGACGGAATAAATATACGTACTTTCGTATCCCTTTAAACATATTAGCAACATTTTACCATAACTCTAACACATACCTGTTTTGTTATCATGCAACATCTACAACATTTAAAACCGGGTCCACCACGTATGACGTGGGACCCTTGTCATGGGCCAAGGCGTCCTTAAAAAGGATTACGGATCAGGCGCATGCGCGCAGCCAGAGTAGATGGAAGCTTAGGTTTCTAGCTCTGCTCGCATCGACAATATAATCAAATAAAAGCGGCAATCAAAGTGACCCCCCACAAAGCAGACCAGCAAGTTTAAGAAGGGGAACACCTGGGGATGCCGGCACGAGGGAAAGCAAAGCTGAAAGACCCCTCGGTCACTACATATTTTAACAAAAAAAACCCAGCAGCGGGAGATAGCCCTGATCCCCCTTTGGCAGGGATGGCAGCAGAACCGGCCGGGAGAGCGGATGACAGCGAACTAGTCACCAGAAAAGACCTCAGAGAGTTCTGTGCCGAGATGAAACAGTTCTTCAACAGAGAGCTGTGGAATCTGAGGAGGGACCTTGATGGACTGGGGGAGAGGGACCGGGTCCCTAGAGACCAAAATGGACGCCACACGAGGGCCCTGCAGCAGACAAACAACACAGTAGCCCAGTTACAGGAGAAGATCCGAGACCTCACTGACAAACAAGAAGACACTGAAAACCGGGACAGACGGAACAATGTCCGTATCCGTGGGGTCCCAGAGACAGTAACGGACGCTGAGGAATTTGTACAGCAGTGGCTGGAACACATAATGCCTGATAAATCTGCCCAGGACTTACACCTTGATAGGTGTCATAGGGCCCTCCGCTCAAGACAGCAGGCGGGAGCCCCCCCTCGAGATATAATAGTTCGCTTTCACTATTATAAAATAAAGGATGCAGTTTGCCGAGATCGCCAGGGAGGCCAGGGTCCATGGAATATGAAGGCGCCAAGCTTCAGATCTTCCAGGATCTATCCCCGGCTACCCTCCTAAGAAGACGCAGTTTGGGTCCAGTAACTAAAACCCTGGCAGGACAGAGGGGTCAGATATAGATGGCTGTTCCCTTCGCCCTACTAGTCGTGAAGAACGGGGTTGCAAATACTCTACGGAGGGCCGAGGACGGAAACAGCTTCCTCAAGAAGCTGGGACTTGCAGCAGAACCCATCCAGCCCTGGCCCCTCTTGTCCCCCTCACCTGGAATCCGAGGCTGATCCGTCCACATCCACGTCCTGGAACAGAGTGGAGCCGCGCCGGAGGAAGCCACGTGAAACCACGAGGTCTACACAGCTCCGCCGGACCGGTAGAGCTCTTAAAGGGGCCTGAATCAACTCCCCCTCCCTCGTGTCAAAATGTCCGGCCATAGGTACTCCCGCGATGTCCCCCCCTGGTGGTCTTCCTCGAGAACTGCAGCTGAGAGACGCCGGATCCCCTTCTTCCCTGACAAGCGTAGAAGATGAGAGCGGGAAAGCAAGCAGAGAGCGCGAACAGGAGGAGGGAGGAGCTTCCGACCGGCATACCAGACGTCATCTCAAAGACTCCCTGGCACTCGGGCACTTCCGCCTATAGGAGGGGACTTCCGGGTAGCGGGGTCGGGGGGCGGTGGATATGAGAGGCTAGCCTCCCCCGGGGACCCGAGGCGGGCCTCAGAATGGGGGCAACCCTGTATCGGTGGACCAAAGGTTAGGTGGAGGTGCCCCCCCCCCCCCGCGCCATTCCCCCCCCCTCGCAGCCGCCCCCCCCCCCTCCTCATCTGGCCCGTCTGATCCCCCCCCCCCGCCGCCTTCCCGCCCCTCTGTCCTTTCCCCCCCCTCTCCATTCTTCCGGCTGCCTCCCTCACCCCCCCAACCTTTCTGTCACTCCCTCCTCCGTACATTACTCTCTCCTTCCCCCTCCTCTTCTTCCCCCCTCCTCTCCTTCCCCCTCCTCTCCATCCCCCCTCCCCTCCTTCCCCCTCCTCTCCTTCCCCCTCCCCTCCCTTCCCCCTCCCTCCCTCCCCCTCCCCTCCCCCTCTCCTCTCCTCACCCTTCCCCTCCCTCCTCTCCCTCCTCCTCCCCTTCCTCCCTCTTCTTCCCCCCCCCCTCTCCTCCCCCCCTCACCTCCCCCCCACCCCTCCCCCCCACCCCCACTCCCTCTCCCCTCCCCATCCCCCTTTCTCCCCCCCCACCCCCCCAATCCCCCTTCCCCCCCCACTCCCCCTTCCCTTCCCCCCCACTCCCCCTCCCCTTCCCCCTCTCTCCCCCCTCCTCCCTCCCCTCCCCCCTCCTCCCCCCCACCCCCCTCCTCCCCCCTCCTCCCCCCGCCCCCCTCCGCTTCCCCGCCCCCTCCTCCCCTCCCCCGCCCCCCATCTCCCCTCCCCCCTCCTCCTTCCTCTCTCCCTCCTCCCTCCTCCTCCCCCCCTCCTCCTTCCCCCCTCTTCCCCTCCCCCTCCCCCTTCCCCCCTCCGCCTCTCCCCCCGCCTCCTCCCCCCTCCCCCCTGCCGCCCCTCACTCCTGCCCCCATCCCCTAGGTTGCATTCACGTTAAACAGAGGGAGATGAGCAATACGCCTTGTGCTGGAAGGGTCAGGTAAAGAAGAGAAGTTTCACCAGAGGGGGGTTCATATCGTGGCCAGATTGACAGAGATATAGCTTAAAGGGGTGTTGACTATGGGGGACATTACAGGCTCAAGGGAGTTGGGTTATAATTGGGTCCATGTTTGAGCCAGGTTTGTTCGTTTAACCTTTATGACTTATGCTTCACCAGAGGACTAATGTTTAATGCAATTTGTCAGCTGCAGGGTCAGCAATTGGTCACGGCAGTCGGCTGGCGGGGTATCGGGGTGCTCGGGGGCACCCTCGGGGGGCCCCACTTCGGTGGACCGAGCCTTGACCGCGACACAGGCCCCCACTCCGCATGGGGTCCATGGACGGGGCGAGCGAGGTTACGTAAGCCCCCGACGCTGAATCCCACGGAGGCATCAACACCGGGAGTGGGGAGACACCGGTCCGGGGTGGCCCCCGAGCGCTGGGATGCGACCGTGGAGCCGAAGCTGAATTAAGCTAAGTCTACAGTTACAGTTAATTTCTTTTGAAGTTGCAATAAAGATTGTTATGTTATGCCGCAACACACACACAAAGTTCAATGTCGGTGCGAGACACCTTTGGTCTTCGCCGGCGCCTCACAAGGTATCCCATGGAGGTAGTCCATGGGAGCCAACATGCCCTACAGAGGACACGCCCACAACGACTGACACTCCCGATTGAAGGGTGCCAGTTGGCGGTCCGACAAACAGGGCACAAGAGTCGACTCTGGATCAGCCCAGACAAGGCTCTTCCCTTTTTCTTTTTATTTACTCAGTTTTTCCCCCTCCCCTCCCCCTCCTCCTCCCTCCCTCTCCCTTCCTGGGGGATACGGGCCTACCATCAGAGCAGGGAAAGGCCAACCCAGTGTCATATACTTATCTCAGGTCACACTGACGACACTAGGAGGCCCAGTTCGGGACCACCTCAGAACCATAACATCTCTAAGCAGATCCCAGACACTAACCCCCTTCTTCCCTGACAAGCGTAGAAGATGAGAGCGGGAAAGCAAGCAGAGAGCGCGAACAGGAGGAGGGAGGAGCTTCCGACCGGCATACCAGACGTCATCTCAAAGACTCCCTGGCACTCGGGCACTTCCGCCTTGGCGCTGAATTTTGTATCTATAAACGTAAAGGGATTTAACAACCCTAGGAAAAGAAAGGTCGCCTTTACGGATCTTAAGGCAAAACAGGCGGACATCCTCCTAATACAGGAAACTCATTTTAGCCGTACCAGTGTCCCCAAATTCCTGGATAGACAATTCTCACAATTCTACTTAGCGTCCGCTACAGAAAAAAAAAGAGGGGTCGGAGTTCTCTTTCACAATAGGGTTCCATTCACTCTTGACACGATTAGGAGGGACAGTGAAGGCAGATACTTAATAGTGGTGGGATCAGTACAAGAACAGCCACTGACAATAGCATCGGTGTATGCCCCGGGTGAACAAGGCCACGAATTTCTTAAGGATTTTTTCCAGAAACTCACGCAGGTAGCCAAAGGCCAGATAATACTATCGGGAGACTTCAACCTTACCCTGAACCCGAAGCTAGACAGATCGGGAATCGCTAGAAACTGTCGTAAGAAAGTAATCGACACCCTAAAAGCAGGTCTCAAAAAAACCCAGCTGGTAGATATCTGGAGAGAACTCCACCCCACAGAAAAAAACTATACTTTTTACTCCCACCCCCACGACGTTTACAGCAGAATCGACTACTTCTTCATTTCTAGTAGACTGGTCCCCTTGGTCGCTCAGGCTTCGATCCATGATATTTCATGGTCAGACCATGCGCCTATAGAGCTGAGGTGCAACCAAATTCGCCCTGATAGACCCGGTGCAAATTGGAAGTTAAACGAGTCTCTACTCAAGATCCCAGATATATGCGACTCAGTCGGAGAGGAGATAGATCAATTCTTCACGACCAACTATGGTTCGGTGAGCAGCGACCTCACCCTCTGGGAGGCCCATAAGGCAACCATAAGAGGCACATTAATTAGCATCGCAGCCCGTAGAAAGAGAGAGCGTAATAAGAGGATAGCAGTCCTCCAATCCAAATTAAGTTCCCTCACATCAAGACACAAACTGACACAAGATCCAGGGGTCCTATTGGAGTTAAAGAACACCAAAATCGCACTAAATCTACTAATGGTCTCCCAGGCTGATAAGTCTATGAGTTGGTCACAAAGGAAATTTTATGAAAAGGCGAACAGGCCGGATACCATGCTAGCGCGCAAACTAAACACTAGACAGCCTAATTATAACATACAGGCGATACGTCTGAAAGACGGCTCCTCCACATCCAACCCAAAAAGCATAGTCGAGGAATTTAAAGCATTCTATGAAAATTTATATAATGGAGAGAAAGTGGCACATAATCACAAAACGGCAAGGGCCATGGAAGATTTTCTAGCACGGTCCAACCTAACAGGGCTGAGCGCGCAGGACAGGGAGGGGTTAGAGGCTGATTTTACATTAGAAGAACTTACCCAGGTCATCACCGACCTCAAACCCTCCAAGGCCCCGGGGCCAGATGGGTTCTCGGGGCAGTATTATAAGGTGTTCGCTGAGAACTTAGCCCCATGGCTGCTCCGAATGTATAATGCTGTTTTAGCAGGAGCCCCGTTCCCGGAGCAGATGCTTCAGGCGTCAATCTCAGTTATTTATAAACCTGGGAAAGATCCGCAGGACTGTAAAAGTTATAGACCAATCTCCCTAATTAATACAGATGTCAAAATATATGCCAAACTACTGGCCAATAGATTAAGTCTTATCCTGCCCAGACTCATACATCCAGATCAAGTCGGCTTTATAATGGGTAGACAAGCTGCGGACAACACCCGACGCATCATTGATCTGCTAGAAATAGCCACTAATCAGAAATTAAACATTATGATGTTGAGTCTGGATGCCGAAAAAGCGTTCGACAGGATAGACTGGCCATACTTAAAACAGACGCTTGGGGCATTCGGCTTTGGGGAAAGGGTGAGTGGTGCGATAATGTCGCTATACTCGGGCCCCGCAGCCAAGGTCATACATCAGGGTTTCCCCTCTAATCTATTTCAAATTAAAAGCGGCACACGACAGGGGTGCCCGTTATCCCCCCTGTTATTCGCCCTATGTATGGAACCCTTAGCTGCGCAAATCCGTAACAACCCGGATATTTCAGGGATAACGGTGCATTCACAGTCACATAAGATTGCCCTGTATGCAGACGATATACTGCTGCTGATCTCCAAGCCTCTAACCTCCCTGCCGAACCTATTTGACCTGTTAGATAAATTTAATAGAATATCAGGATTCAAAATCAACCAAACCAAATCAGAGGCCCTAAATATTAGCCTCCCAAAGGAAACTGAAAAGCTACTGAGTCTGAACTTTAATTTCAATTGGCAACCAAAACATATTAAATACCTAGGGGTCTACATCACCAAAAATTACAGGGACATCTATGAGGCTAATTACCCCAAGCTAATCAAGACACTAAAAGCAGATTTTAAAAAATGGATGCCCTACAAGATCTCCTGGATAGGTAGGATACATAGTGTAAAGATGAATCTCCTCCCCCGTATCCTATATTTGTTTCAGACTCTACCAGTGCCACTTAGACTGAAGGATATACTCTCACTTCAGTCTGATATCTCCGAATTTATCTGGGGAGGGAAAAAACCGAGAGTAAATAAGACAATTATGAGAAAAACCACGCTTACAGGAGGCCTAGCGGTACCTTGCCTGGTCTCTTATTACAAAGCGGCGCAATTGTGTCAACTCACACAATGGCAGACCAACCCTGATCTGAAAAGATGGGTGGATCTGGAAAAGAGGGCTTGTGCCCCATTAGAGATAGAGAATTTGCTCTGGTTACCCAAAACAGCTATTAAATGGGCTGAACGGCCGCTCTCCTCGGTGGCCAACTCACTGTCGGTATGGGAGACCACGAAATATAAACATACCCTGACCTCAAGGCGCTCTAGGATGGCCCCTTTATGGGGCAACCCTGACTTTGCACCGGGACTAGTGGCAAATGCCGCAGGGCCTTGGAAAAGATACGGATATCTTAGGTTAAAGGACCTGGAGGGTATACCGAACAAAGTTAAATCATTCGAACAAATCCGATCTGAAAAAAACGTCCCACACTCCGAATTTTTCCGCTACCTCCAGGCCAGAGCGTTCTTCACCAAAAACTCCCCCTTCCCGCCACTAACCACATTTGAAAAGCTCTGTCTGACGAAAACAGACACGCAGGGACTTACATCGCAGATCTATAGAGAAGTGGTCGGTTCTGGGAGCTCACAGCAACGACAGAAACTGACGTACCAAATTAGTTGGGAAACAGATTTAGGGGAGGAACTGGAGGAGGACGAATGGACGGCTATTTTAGAGGCTACTGCTAAGAGCTCCATATGCACTACTTTGAAGGAGAATGCATATAAAGTATTGATGAGGTGGTATCTCACCCCACTAAAATTATCAAGGTTTGTCACAGGATACTCCCCGCTGTGTCCCAAACAGTGCGGAGAATCGGCGGACCTGTTACACATGCTGTGGTCTTGCCCTCGGATCTCACACCTGTGGGATGAGATTAGACATTGGCTCCGGAGGATTTTTGACCTCGCAATTCCCCCTGATCCGTGGCTGTTCCTATTGAACAGACCATGGAAGGGTCTTTCAAAAGCAGGTAATAAACTAGTTGCACATTTTGCAACAGCAACAAGGTGCGAGATCGCAGCTATGTGGAAACAACCAGAGATCCCAAATATCCCAAAGATTCGAAATCGATTATGGTACATATGCCAGATGGAGAAATTGACGAGTCTGGTCAATGACACTGGCGAAAAATATATAAAAGTCTGGACGCCTTGGCTGGAACAGACAGACATCCCAGGGGTTGAGGTAGCCACGATATGGCAGTGATTATTCCAAGTGCATTCTCGTACAAAGTAAGCGGAACGGACTACGAGACCTAGTTGAGGACACGCCATGTGAACACCTTGGGTGGCCCTGGAAGTCGGCAAACAATCGTGTAGAGTACATCTACCAGCCACCTATGGGAAAATGGCAGTGCTGCGTGCCCACGCCCCCCCCCCTTCCCTCCTTCCCACCCTCCCCCGCCTTAATTTACCCTTTTTCTTTTTTTTCTTTTTTATGTGTTGTGCCCCCAAGTTTAAAATACATAAATATCCCAACTGGTTATAGAGATATCATGTTCAACGCATGAACACTTAGGGCTCCAGAAGGAAAATGTAGCAGTATCGTACATGAATGTAATACTGTGAATGTTCGTGTTATTTGTATTGCGATGCTATTTATATTGAAAATCTTCCAATAAACTTGAAGTTATAAAAAAAAAAAAAGGATTACGGATGTAAGACCCGCCCCCAAGCGACGTGCGCGCCTCAAAGCCTATTGGCTGTCATGTTTTGTTATAGTAACGGTAACTGCAGTGTGTCATGCGTGCGGTTCAGTGTTTGTAGGCGTCAACTGGGCGTTAGCCGAATGTTAATTGAGTGGGAGGAGTGTTAGCGTGCGTTTCACGCTGGCTTAACATGACGTCACACGTATTGCATTTGCGCATTGTGTTATCGGCCGTGCTTTCTGTTCAAACACGTCTGTTTAAAAAGAATACAGATGTACTCGTTTAGAACGAATGTAGTTTCGTCTTCATTGTATTTGAAATAAAGATTTTATGTTTACTGGTATTTTCAACATGTATTGAACGCACAACGTACGCTTTGTTTTGCGCATGCGCTAACAGTTAGTGGAGCCAAGCGTGAAGTGCGTGCGCACACAAAGATGTGCGCGCACATTTTTCAGTATACAGGCAACGTTCACTTCATATATATAGTTATGCCTGCTACAAATTTAAAGAAACATTACATACTGATGTACACTTGTACTTCTAACATATAAGTGAGTGACGTGTGTATGTACACAATCATATAGAGCTGTGTAACGCGTTGTCACGGATACATATATAGTAAGGTGCCATCTTTGACCATCATGTGTTTGCTGTATTTCAGAGATGTCGGGGAAGATACAATCGGATCAATGTATGATTTCAGAAGAGTCTACCTTTATATGAGATGATTGTGAGGAGGAGCCACCGACTACTATACTACATATGGAACTAATTTTATATTGCTTGCAGCGCTTATTAACAAACAATTAAAAATGTGATACCCTTATGCCTATATTGCATAAGCACTTAATTAACATAATGATGTTGCAAAAGAGTGCCTCTTGAATTTTTATTGAGTGTTCTTTAATTACTACTAGCATTTTATGTCATGGTGTGTTTTATATATAACAACCATTCCCACTCTGCTAACACATTTGTGTATTCTATTGTGTAATGGAACGTATGACTGTCGAAACTATGTAACAATAATAATAATTATAATATGAGCATGTTCATGTATAGCGCTGCTAGTTGTACGCAGCGCTTTACAGACACGTTTTTCAGGCTGAGGTCCCTGGCCCGTGGAACTTACAATTTATTTTTTGCCGCCTGAGGCACAGGGAGATAAAGTGACTTGCCCAAGGTCACAAGGTGCCGACACCGGGAATTGAACCAGACTCCCCTGCTTCAAACTCTCAGTGCCAGTGTGTGTCTTTACTCACTGAGCCACTCCTTCTCCCAATGTAAAGGACACTTACAACCAACTAGCCATTTATTGTTAAAAATCTCTTGTTACATGGGTATGTTGATAAAATGGTTTGGGGCTGTAGCAAATAATGTTATTGCCCAGATGTTGTGGTCCCCTACAATGCATGATGTTCTGAATATTACATCAACATCATGTAATGAAGTACGTTTCTGTGTATATTTCATTAACCTAACTAACTATAGTTTACTGTGTTTATTAAACGTTCTAAAAATAAATAGTATAGTCAATATGATCATATAAGCTACCATAATAAAGCTGCTGTTATCATTTGTCGGTGTTATACATGGATCCTACACAAATTGATACAGACACAAACAGTTGTCTTAAAAAGTGTGTCTATGCTAATGTGCACGTGATTGACGTTACAATTGTGAGAATACTTGATAATTATCATCATGATAATGATGAAGTGACGTGATTGACATTCCAAAAATATTACCAACATTGTCATATTGGGAAATTAGAAATGCTAAATGACAGTAACATTTGCGACAAAATTGTGTTTTCTGTTAACAGTTTGACACTTGGTACATGTAGGACACATCCAGACACGTGTGACTTATACATACACATGTCACAAATTTAAATTAATGTTGACTATTAATTCCTAGCATTAATAAACACCTACATTGCTAAATATAAGATGTAGTACACATTGTTGTGATTACAGGCATTCATGCATGGAGTGTTATGATCAGTCAATTTCATCCGTGATGAATGATCTCCCGTAAGTAAACAAATAAGTACAGTTATCCCCTTTTCTCCAAACACCTCTATATTACATTAATGGAATTTATAAGGAAACATACATAAAATGTGATGAAATGGGAGTAATCATTTTCTAATACAATGCACATGAAACCTCAAGAGTTGCTAAATGCATATACATGATACAGAAAGTACATGTATGTTACATTTGTGTTTAAACCAATATGTTGTGTTTTTACTTCAAATAATTATAGGAAGATTGAGCTAGGCACATCTTATGAGAGATGTCAGCAAATATACATACCATGATCAGTCATACTGGAGATATACCTATAATGCAAAGGAACAATATATAAATTGCAAACATTGACATGCCATCTTCAGTACCGTAAACAACACAGCAAAGTGTGTATTTGGTGTTAAATGTGCAACACCATGTATATTTAATGACATTCAACATGTTAAGCAGCCTGGTGTACACATCATATGGATGTACATGTTACACTGCACCAACAACATTATATGTAAGCATACTAGAAGAATGAATGAGTATGGGCATACTATGGGTATTGTGTTTGCATAAGGAACAACACAATGCTAAAATATTAGTGCTTTGTTACCCCAGTTGTATTCACATACACACAACTAAAGTACAATTGAAGAGGGATTATATAACCTGTGCAACAATAACATACCGGTGCCACATCCCTTTGTGCACACAGCAGAGAAAAGAAAGGTGTGCAACCCATATTCATCTGTGTCCTAACAGAAGGTTATATAAAAAAACATTATTGTTAATATAACATAATTAAACTATAAAAGTAGTACTAGGAACATATCTGTTTTTACTTACAAGAAAAAAATGAATTGATGAGATTCTGGCGTGTCTGGCCACCACTGGCTGTTTGTTCATTTTCAGCAGCTACATGGGTGGGATGCTCGTCTACCAAAGGCTCAGCTAGGTCTGATTGTACATTGTGCCTGAGTGCAACATTGTGCAAAATGCAACAGGCAAGGATAATATCAGACACTTTTTGAGGCTTGTATAGAAGAGCCCCACCAGTTCTGTCCAGACACCTAAATCTGGTCTTGAGTTGGCCAAATGTCCTCTCTATAACAGATCTTGTAGATATATGGGCTGCATTGTACCTCTCCTCTGCTTCAATTTGAGGGTTTAGCACCGGAGTCAAGAGCCACGGCCTAATTCCGTATCCTGAGTCACCTATAATGAATGGAGCACACATAAGCTGACATTAGTGATGAAATTCTACAATGCCAACATTCCTAAAGAAAAATGTGTTTTGTGTTAGAACATGTAAATGTGTACTCACCCAGCAGCCAACCATATTCAAAATGTCCCTCTTCGAACGCATGGAAGACTGAAGAGTTCCTCAGGATAGAGGAATCGTGACTGGAACCAGGGAATTTGGGTACCACATGCATTATCCTCATCGTCGCATCACATACCACCTGTACATTGAGTGAATGGTAGTGCTTACGATTGCGGTACACATGCTCACTCTGACTAGGTGCAATCAAAGCAACATGTGTGCAATCGATTGCACCCAGCACACATGGTATCCCTGCTATATTATAAAAGCCAGTCCTGACTTCCAGCCACTCTGTTGCCTCTGTAGGAAAATGAATATAATTCCTAGCGCGTCTATTGAGTGCATAGAGAAACTGGGTAAAGGCCCGCGAGAATGTAGATTGCGAGACCCCGCCCACTATGCCCACAGTTGTCTGGTATGACGCGGAAGCAAGATAATGTAATGAGCACAGCATTTTAACAAGCCCAGGGACTGCACGACCTCTGGCTGTGAAAAAATCTAAATCTCCCCTTATCTCCTCATAAAGAGATAAGATTGCTGCTGAACTCAAACGATAGCGACTTACAATCTCCTCCTCACTCATCCCATCTAACAGGGTTCTCTCCCTGTACAGACGCGGACGAGGCACAACTTGTCTCCTCTGTCTTCTCCTCTGATCTCCTGTCCCTCTACCTGTCCCTCGGCCTGTCCCTCTCCCTGTCCCTGTCGTATCCGTGTGACTGTCCCTGTCACTGTCCCTCGGTGTGTCCCTCCCTTGCCCTATATCATTATCTTGATCAGCAAGCATGTCATAGAAAAGAATGTTCCTGCGTCTCCTAAACAATCGCAACATTTTGAAATGAGTAGCTGTGAATGAGCAGGTAATGGGCGTCCTTTAAATAGGTATGTGATGATGTCAGGTGACATAGTAAAATGCAAGGTGTTACATTAACATAATAAAGTACTTGTGTGGCAAGCTGTGTGCAGTTGTTCTTAGAAGTATTTGTTGTGTGTATTCTGCAGGGAATGATGATACTTGGCAATGATGTGACGTGAAGCTTTGTACAAAGATTGGTTGAAAATAAATAGTGTAATGTGCAATGCATGTAACACTTGTGAACGCAACAGTCAGTCATGTAATGAGACAAAAAGGCTGAGATTGACGTGGGAAAAGTTTTGTGTAACATGTGTAATTAGCCATGTTATTGTCACATGTTGACAACAATGAATAGTCGTGTGCATATGCATGCATTTCTGTAATGAGGATAGTTGCTATAGAATGAGTTTACAAGGTGTCCCAATGATGAATTACTGTACATGTGTGTATAAGTTAGGTTGAAGTGCTTGTAATGCTACGGTTACAATGTAAACATGCAATGTGATTGAGCGTCCAATAAGTGACGTCATGAAAATAGGGAGGACCCAAAACTATATGTAAACATGAGAATACAGATGTACATGAACGTTTAAAGATGCGTGACACATTACAAGCATTGTGTAATGTAAAGGAACATGAATATACGGTGTATGTGTGACATGTGTGACATGTGTAACATCATGTAAATAATTGTCGCTCAGTTCAATAAAATGTGTTATATGATGTGAGGTTCTCCTTTAAGAGTTGAGTATAGTATTTTCCCTTGACACATCATCACATGATGAGTAATGTGACCCGCAAATGCTGAAAACATGTAAAAGGACAATGTTATGCAAATAATACACGTCAGCTGTGACACAATGCAGGGAATGCCCCCACACTGTAATGCAAATCCCCCTTGTATTGTGAGCAATGAAACGTAAACAGTACTATACTGTTATACGTCCCCGCTCCATTGACTCCATTGATGTACAGAACATTTTTTTTTCTAAGTGCCGTTCCTGCAGCCTTAGCGATCGTTCTCCCGTCCAAACTGCCAACTTTAGTTGGCGGGAGAAATTGGCCATAACATCTCAATTTCGTAGTGCCGATCAGCCCCGATAAGCTGATTTTTTTTCTTGAATCCAGCCGATTTAAAAAAGTGGCGATCAGTGGCGAAAACAGGCTTATCGACAGCCGACTGGCCATAACAAAATTATCGGCTCCGAAACCTGCCGAAATCAAGCACTTATCGGCGCTTACTGAATCTCAAACCCAATTTTGGCTATAAAATGCCGAAAAATACCTTATCAACGCTTACTGCATGAGGCCCTTAGTCTTGGTCCCAAATACTATTGTTACAGTCTTGTCAGTGTTTAAAAACAGTTTGTTTTGGGAAATCCAGTTTTCGAGTCTCAAAAAGTCAGACTGAAGTATGTGTTGAAGGTCAGAGAGGCTATGGCTGTGTGCATATAGGATTGTGTCATCTGCATACATGTGTATTGAGGCTTCCTTACAAGCTGTGGGAAGATCATTAATGAACACTGAGAAGAGTAGGGGCCCCAGAACAGAGCCTTGCGGGACACCACAGATAATATCCAGGGGGTTGGAGTTAGAGCCTGAGATGGACACATGTTGGGATCTTCCCGATAGGTAGGACTGAAACCAGTTTAAAGCATGCTTCCCTATTCCAGAGCTCTGGAGTTTGTTAAGCAGGATAGCATGATCAACTGTGTCAAAAGCCTTTGCAAAATCTAGGAATATTGCACCAGTGAGTTGTCCCCGTTCCATTCCACAATGGATTTCATTGCAAACTTTTAGCAGGTTAGTTACGGTGGAGTGTTTGGGACGAAACCCAGATTGGAATTGGCTAGGGAAATTTGTCTTGGTATAGAAATCGGTTAATTGGGAGAGGACACATTTTTCCATGACTTTGGATAGAATTGGGAGAAGTGAGGTTGGCCTGTAGTTTGAGACAGTGTTTTTGTCCCCACTTTTGAAGATTGGGACAACTCTGGCAGTTTTCCAGGTCTTAGGGATATGGCCTGCAGACAGGATAGAGTTGACTATGGACGCAATTGGTTTGGCAATGGCTGGGGCACAAAGTCGTAGGAACCTAGATTGTAGAAAGTCGGGTCTACATTGGCTGCTTAGTTTTAGTTTGAGGAGCGCTTGTATAATCTCCTCTTCAGATACTGGGCCAAATTGAAAATTGTGGGCAGTGTTGGGAGAGGGTGGGACTGTAGAGGTACTCCCAGGATGAGATTCAGGTTTGTGGTTTGGGCTGCGTTTCGCTAATAAGTTAGTGGCACACCCCACAAAGTAATCATTGAATGCATTTGCAATGTCAGTGGGGTTTGTCAGAGTAATATCCCCCTTAGTGATATAACTTGGTTGTTGATGGCTAGGAGCCTGGAATATATTGTTGATAACCTTCCAGAAGTTAGCTGGGTTTGATGTATTCTGGTGGAGATTGTCAGAGTAATATTGTGCTTTTGCGTGCCTTGTTTGCCTTGTGCACATGTTCCGCATGCATCTGTAGTGATTGAGATCCTTGGTAGTGCCAGTTACTTTGTAGCTTTTCCACAAGGCATCCCTGAGCTGGTAGAGTGCTATAAGGTCAGGTGTAACCCATGGAAGGTGGGCCCCCCGTACCCTTATTTTGCGTAGTGGAGCATGGGTATCGCAGAGTTTTAAGAACTCGGATTGGAAATAGTCGAGCGCAGAATCAGGGTCGGGAATTAAATCGATTCTGTGCCATGGGCAGTTGGTAAGGTCATTCAGAAACTGTTGTGGGTTAAAGTTTTCCTCGTCTCTTGTGACTTCTGCTGGCAACACTGACGGCCTCATCTTCCTTCACCACTGACTTCCATCTCCAGTAAACACATGAACATCGCTGAAGACGTTTCACTTCAAAAATATCCTTCGAGGAAAATGTATAAAATCCTGAGCCAGGCAAGGGGGGAACTTAAGGGTTTGCAATTAGAAGACGTAGAGAAATACCCGTCGTTTGATAAACTATGAGAAATTGGTAGAAAATAAACATATAAAAACAACAATGATTTAAAAAACAATAAGACCCATTATAAGCTGAAATTCATTTGAAGAAGATAAATGTATAACAGACACTCAATATGTAAAGGACTAACCACATTAGGGGAGGTAGAGCAGGGAAAAAAGTGTCCTAAATGTCACCAATGGCAGCCCATAGAAAATGGAGGTAGGAAAATCTAATCCAGTTACATACAGAATATACAGGAAATCCCAGTTCTCACCAGATCCTGCTCAGGAGGGACAGCAGCAGCTCATCCGTCAGCTGAGTCTCCTCATCAGGGAGACCACAACTGTGCCAATCCGGATATACAGTAATACCAGCAGCAGCTTATTCACTCACAGACAAACGACAGCCCGGAGGGGGAGGGGAGAGGAGGGGGATGTGGGGAGAGGAGGGGGATGTGGGGAGAGGAGGATGGAAGGGGAGGAGTTGGGGAGGGAGGAGAAGAGGGGGGAGGGGAGAAGCCACACAGCTTAACCACGGTCCACCAGCGTACTTTCACTACTATTTTATCATCTATTCCATGTTGATTTAGCTTATCTTGCCCATGTATATAATGGGCAGTATATTGGCCATTATAGAGACAGGAAAGACAGGGCTAACGCCAGCCTGGAGTAGGTGATAAAATATTTGCGGTATTTCTGCCCTTCATCCCATTCCGATAAATATCGGAACTTGATGTATGGCAGTTTTTACTTGAAAATATAGGCTAAAGATGGTAAATTCTGGGCATTATTGAAATCCCTGCTCTCAGATTGGATAATGCCTGGAATTTTAACCAAATCAGTAATGGCCCGGAATTTTTGGCACCCTGCCAAGTTTTTCAGCCAATCAGCTTTCAGTTCTCATTCACAAAGAGTGAAATTAGCTCTCAGACAGGGGAGGTGATTGGACAGGATGCACCAGCAAATCACCGACTCCTCCACTGTTACGCCGGTGCTGCCCGCAGACCAGACCCGTCCCCTGAGCTGCAGGGGGAAGTGGTAATACACGCACCCGCAGCAAAGGGAGCGTGTCCGGAGTGTGGTATGAAGCATTGCCAGGCCAGGTGTAGTAAGGTAGACAATACTTGCCGGTACCGGTTGTAGAGATAGAGTGAAGGATGCCTTGCCGAAGTCAGGGAGTGGAGAGTGGAGAAAGGTCGTAGTCCAAGCTGTGTTCAAGGGGTTACCAGAGTCAGCGTTGTCCAAGGGGTGCCGAGATCGAGAGCCAGAGGGGGTAGTCGTACGAGCTGCGTCAGAACCTGTGAAAACACTGAGAGAATCCAGAAGTACTTCCATACAGAGACTATGTCGAGCAAAGACTGAGAGCAGAGAGGAGCTAGATAAAGCAGGAAGGTCCAATTAGGAACGGAGGCGGGACAGGAAGAGCTACAGGGAGACACTGCAGATTGGTGCAGGCATAGCAGGCCAGATGAGTCTTGTTGGTAACCTGAGTATGCTCGTGCAGTGTGCGGGGGCGGAGCCTGAGGTCCGAGGGACGGGAAGAAGAGTGTGCAGACTGAGCGTGCTCCGTAACTCGTGTACGCGCGTGAACCGAGCCAGTGGATGGTGCAGGTGTGCGTGCAGGAGGGCGTAGATGCGCGCAGCGCTGTGCAGAGGAATTGCCGAGGGGAGTGATCCCGCGACGGCGGCAGGGGCGGGGAGCCTTGGAGGCCGGTAAGACAGGATTGTTTTGTGTGTCCAGGGGCTCCCTGCGGGGAGGGAGTGCTCTGTGTGGGGAGCGTGGAGAACGCTGATTCCTGACAGTACCCCCGTCTTCAGGAACGGCCTCAGGACGGTCCAAGAACGGTTTCTCTGGAAACTTTTTCCTGAAGGACTTAAGAAGGGCAGGGGCATGAATGTCCTTTGAAGGTACCCAGGATCTCTCTTCAGGGCCAAAGCCCTTCCACTTCACCAAGAACTGGAGCTGACCCCTGGATAGGCGAGAATCCAAAAGAGAGTGAACCTCGTATTCCTCGTTATTTTGTACAGTAATGGGATCCGGTTTACGAGTCTGATCCGGAAAGAAGTGACTGGAGATAAATGGTTTTAAGAGGGACACATGAAAGACATTGGGAATCTTCATACTGGGTGGTAGTTGGAGCCGGAATGCCACGGGATTGATTTGTTCACAAATAGGGAAGGGACCCAGGAACTTAGGTGCCAGTTTAGGAGATGGTACCTTGAGGTGGATATTCTTAGAGGAGAGCTATACCAAATCCCTTGGTTTGTAACTGGGCGCCGAACGACGACGACGATCGGCCTGTAGTTTCAATCTGCAGGAGGAGTTGAGAAGGGTAGACTGAATCTTGGACCATGCGCTTTGTAGGGAAGAAATGCGTTCATCTACGGCTGGTACTCCAGAAGGAATGTTGGGGATGGGAAGACAGGGAGGGTGGAACCCATAATTTATAAAGAAGGGCGACTCCCGGGTGGACTCGTTTTTGGCAGAATTGACGGCATACTCTGCCCAAGAGAGGAGTTGAGCCCAATCATCCTGGAAATCGGATATGAAACATCTCAGGTACTTCTCCAGGGATTGATTCTCTGTTTGTTCATTGGACTGAGGATGATAGGCGGAAGAGAAAGAAGAAGAGATGTCCAATCTCTTCGTGAAAGCTCTCCAAAATTTGGATACGAACTGAGAACCTCTGTCAGAAAAAATGGATGAAGGGATCCCATGAATCCGGAAAATCTGCTCCGTAAAGATATCAGCAAGGGCGGGGGAGGTGGGTAATCCTTTAAGTGGAATGAAATGGGACATCTTCGAGAACCTGTCCACGACCACCAAGATAGTGTTCATTCCTCCTGACATGGGCAACTCCACGATGAAGTCCATCGAAATGTGGGACCAGGGGCGGTCTGGAACTGGAAGGGTTAACAGAAAACCCTGAGGCTTTTGACGGGGAGTCTTGCTTTGAGCGCAAGTGGGGCAGGCGTGGGTAAACTCCAGAATATCTTGAGACATCCTTGGCCACCAGAAATTCCGACGAATGAGATCAGTAGTCTTCTTAAAACCTGGATGACCTGCAGATTTAGAGGAGTGACCCCAAGACAGGACCTCTGGAACAAATTTGGAAGGTACAAAGAGTTTGTTGTCGGGAACGACCAAGTCCTTGGGAATGCGTCTCTGGGAGTGCAAAATCTTGTCAAGATTCTTGAAAGAAGACGTGGCGAGAATCCTCTCATGCGGAAGGATAGTCTCCAAAGATTCCTCTGGCCTCTCTTCAGAAGAATATATTCGGGAGAGTGCGTCTGCCTTTACGTTCTTGGTCCCGGGAATATAGGAAAGGTGAAAATCGAATCGAGAAAAAAAAAAAAGAGGCCAATGAGCCTGTCGTGGACCAAGGCGTCGAGCATTCTCTATGTAAAGAAGGTTCTTGTGGTCCGTGAGAATAGTAAACGGCTCTTTCGACCCCTCCAGCAGGTGTCTCTACTCTTGAAGAGCCATCATCACGGCCAGAAGTTCCCTGTTACCCACGTCATAGTTCCTCTCGGCAGACGAGAATTTCTTGGAAAAATATGCACAGGGATGTAACTTATCTTGGGGCGTGGGTCTCTGAGAAAGAAAGGCACCAGCGCCGCAATCAGAAGCGTCGACCTCCAGGACGAAGGGAAGTTCAATGTTGGGATGACGGAGAATAGGTGCGGATATAAAGGCTTCCTTGAGTGTCTCGAAGGTGGAGATGGCCTCGGATGACCAAGCAGAAGGATCAGCTCCTTTTTTGGTGAGCGCAGTGATGGGTGCCACAATGGTGGAAAAACTCTGTATAAACTTACGATAGTAATTAGCGAACCCTAAAAAACATTGTATGGCCTTGAGAGAGTTGGGTCTTGGCCATTCAGTGACTGCTTGAAGTTTACCGGAGTCCATCATAAACCCCTCATCGGAAATGATGTACCCCAGGAACGGAGTAGAGGTCTGATGAAAGGTGCACTTCTCCAGTTTGGCGTACAAATGGTGTTCACGGAGACAGGAAAGGACGTAGGAGGTGTGGCGTATATGGTCCTGAAGATCTTTGGAAAAAATCAGGATATCATCCAAGTATACAATAACAAAAATATTGAGTACCTTACGAAAGATGTCGTTGATGAAATCCTGGAAGACAGCGGGAGCATTACATAAGCCGAAAGGCATTACCAGATATTCGTAGTGTCCACTACGCGTGTTGAAAGCCGTCTTCCATTCATCCCCCTTCCTGATGCGCACCAGGTTATAGGCACCACGTAGATCCAACTTGGAAAAAATCTTGGCCCCTGTAATTTATCGAACAGTTCGGTAATAAGGGGAAGGGGGTAACAATTTTTAATAGTTATGTGGTTTAAACCCCTGTAGTCGATGCAAGGCCTCAACGACCCGTCCTTTTTCTTGACGAAGAAAAACCCAGCCCCTGCTGGGGAATTGGAGTGACGAATAAAGCCTTTCTTGAGATTCTCCTGGATATATTCATCCATAGTGTGAGATTCTGGTAACGACAAGGGGTAGGTCTTGGACTTGGGTAGGAGTAACCTGGAACTAGATCGATCGGACAATCGTAAGTCCTGTGTGGCGGCAAGAGGTCTGACTGTACCTTATTGAAAATGTCCCGGAATTGATGGTAAAAGGAAGGTAGAATAACTTCTGGAACAGAGGTATTGGCCAGCAGTTGATGAGTCTCGCCTAACCTTGGCCTCCAGGAAATGGGAGCAGAGGAAGTCCAGTCAATGAGAGGATTGTTAAGCTGTAGCCAAGGAAGACCAAGGGTGATGGGTATCCCAGGAGCGTGAATGGCATCGAGAACTAAGATCTCCTTATGCAGATGTGAGGACAGAAGCAAGGGAGCCGTCTCTAAGGAGATGTGGGCCGGGGTGAGAGGGCGTCCATCGATACCGATGAGTGCGATGGGAACCTTCTTTCTCACGAGCGGTATGCGGTTTAACCTGGCAAATTCAAGATCCACGAAGTTTCCTCCAGCTCCTGAGTCAATGAAAGCGGCGGTAGAAGTCTTGAACTTATCGCCTGAAAGGGAGACTGGAAATGTAAGTTTTTTAGGGAGTTCACCTTTAGAAAGGGGACGTGGAGACATTACACCCAGAGAGAGCCCCTCTGTACTCACTGGGTGTTCCTGTTTCCCGGACGCAGTGGACACTCCCGAACCAGATGTTCCATGGATCCGCAGTAGAAACACATTCCCCCGGCGTGGCGGAACTGCCGTATCGGTGTGCGGATGCATTGTACCCCCAATTACATTGGCTCTGGCAACTCCAGTGCAGGCCGAAGAGGTATGGTAGCACTTGGGGGGAGCAGGAGTGTTGCTAGGTGTACTGGAGAACGGAACTTGAAAGTTATGGAAGCGAGTGCGCTGACGCTCTGAGCGGCGTACCTGGATACGTTGATCCACTCGAACAGCCAAATCAATGAGGACCTCCAATTGCTCCGGCCTGGATTGGCGAGAGAGTTCGTCCTTGTGGGATCTGCCAGGCCTTGCCAGAACACGGAGACGAGAGCCTCTTGTCCCCAGTTAGTCTCGGCTGCTAGAGTCCGGAATTCCACAGCATACTGTGTCACCATTCGCCGTCCCTGCGTGATCTGGAGGAGAGAAACAGATGCCATCTCCCGACGAGCGGGGGAATCGAATACCCGTTGAAACTCGGCTTTAAATGCTGGGTAATCTTGGGTAAGGTCAGAACGTCGCTCCCAAACCGGGGAAGCCCAAGCCAGGGCGCTGCCAGTGAGGAGGTTATAAATGTAAGCTACCTTCTTGCGATCAGTATTGTAGAGATGGGGGGCCATTTCAAACTGCACCTCACACTGATTTAGGAAACCCCTACAATCTTGCGGTTCACCTGCATAAGGCTTGGGGGGAGGAATCCTTACATCTGAGCTGCTAACTGCGCTTGCGGAGTGGGGGCTTACATCTGGCGGGGTCGCGGTCGGTACCCTGTCTGAGAGTACTGCGACCTGGCGTGTAAGTGCCACAATTTGATCCGCCATGGCCTGGTTATGCTGAAGCAGATTAGAGAGAAACTGCTGTAGTTCGGTCTGGTCTGCGTCTTGTGGGCTCGACATAATGTTACGCCGGTGCTGCCCGCAGACCAGACCCGTCCCCTGTGCTGAGGTGGGACGTAGGGATATACGCACCCGCAGCAAAGGGAGCGTGTCCGGAGTGTGGTATGAAGCGTTGCCAGGCCAGGTGTAGTAAGGTAGACAATACTTGCCTGTACCGGTTGTAGAGATAGAGTGAAGGATGCCTTGCTGAAGTCAGGGAGTGGAGAGTGGAGAACGGTCGTAGTCCAAGCCGTGTTCAAGGGGTTACCAGAGTGAGCGTTATCCAAGGAGTGCCGAGATCGAGAGCCACAGGGGGTAGTCGTACGAGCTGCGTCAGAACCTGTGAAAACACTGAGAGAATCCAGAAGTACTTCCATACAGAGACTATGTCGAGCAAAGACTGAGAGCAGAGAGGAGCTAGATAAAGCAGGAAGGTCCAATTAGGAACGGAGGCGGGACAGGAAGAGCTACAGGGAGACACTGCAGATTGGTGCAGGCATAACAGGCCAGGTGAGTCTTGTTGGTAACCTGAGTATGCTCGGGCAATGTACGGGGGCGGAGCCTGAGGTCCGGGGGATGGGAAGAAGAGTGTGCAGACTGAGCGTGCTCCGTAACTCGTGTACGCGCGTGAACCGAGCCAGTGGATGGTGCAGGTGTGCGTGCAGGAGGGCGTGGGCGCGCGCGGCGCTGTGCAGAGGAATCACCGAGGGGAGTGATCCCGTGACGGCGGCAGGGGCGGGGAGCCTTGGAGGCCGGTAAGACAGGATTGTTTTGTGTGTCCAGGGGCTCCCTGCGGGGAGGGAGTGCTCTGTGTGGGGAGCGTGGAGAACGCTGATTCCTGATATCCACCACCCTGCAGCCAGGCGGACTTCTCCCCCTCCCTGCCTGCAGCATTTAAGGTAGACAAAACACTCTCCTATTGACACTCCATCACAGTCGAGTGTAAATAGCCGCTTGGCTATTCGTACTCGAGTATAACTAAAATAATACCTGTGTCACGATGGACGCACTTATTAACAAATTTATATTTTGTGGATCCCAATTGAGCAGAACAAGTTGAGCAAAATAAACTGAGATTTATTCCCTTGATAGGCAAACACACGACAACTGCAGAAATCACTTAATAATTACACTTACTGGTATAGGAATAGGGGAAATTGTCCAGTGAACAGAAACCACAGGAAAAATGTCTTTTAAACTTGCTGTCCGTTTGCAGGGGGCGCAAGAAACAAAGCCCATAAATCATTGGAAAACGAAATGTCCGTTCTAAGTCCCTGGGGTTAGTTAGAGAACCCCCAGCACAAACGAATTCCTGAAGATGGGATGTACTTCTTGTTACGCTGGAAATAATTAGTTGTCTTCTGGAATTGCAGGCTGCTGGACTTGGACACAAAACTTTGGAAAGTTTCTTCAGATGTTACAAGAAAAATCAGACCATGGGGATAGCTTGGGGAGCATGTATATAGGGTCTGATAGCTTGGGGAGCATGTATATAGGGTCTGATAGCCTATCTCCAACATAGCCCTCCAACGCCAGGTGTGGGAAAAATCATTTCCCCAATCACCACCTTGCCCATACCTTGCAGTGTGGGCACATTCGGGATTTCCTGTTGCTACTGAGCCTGTGCCAACCTGACATCTGGCCTCTTTAGCATAAGGATACTCCCACCCATAGCCGGTGTCACCCTGGCTAGGGTTTGTCTCCAAGGTGTGAACTAGCCCTGCTAGCTAACAGGATTTCTATTCAGCCAGCATCCTGGCCACCTCGCACCTTGGCAGGTCTGGGCCTTTTAACTGCAACACATTCGGAGACTCAGTGGCACTGCCACCACAGGAGGTCTCTGAAGGTTGTAGAACCCCCAGCTCATAAATGCACCGGAACATATGTGCACATACAGAATACACTTCAAAGGCAGCAGGAAAAATAGTTTCCTGCCTGTCGTTTAAAACCTGCAGCAAAACAGCACTTAATTAAAAAATACATGTTCTACCTATGCTACCGTTACATTTTTCATATGTGTGTGTTTGGAATGTTAGTCTAGGGTTGCATACAAAAAGTCAGGGTTCTAACTCATTCCATTAATTTGCGGCTCGGCTACCGCAGCGCCATCTTGTGCCTAAAAAATAGTATGCAGGCACAAGATATTGTGACAAAAGCGCTGACGTCTGTCTGGGTTCTTCCCGACACAGTCTTCTAGGGTTAATTATACAACAAACAGGAACATGCAATGTATTACGTTGCTTAACTCAGGCTTCTGCCTGCTTTATTTTCATCCAAGTAAGGTACTGCAGCTTTAACAAGTGTAGATTAGAGGTACTCAGATACTTTCATTCAGCAGTTCTCATTTCAGTGTTGTAGTATTTCCCACACTGTTATTTCAAGTAAAAAGAAACCAAATTATAAACAAAATCCTATACCTTTCAGGGATCTAACTACACATTAGAATCAGTCTCTCTAACAGCTGCTGGCCAACTAACCTGGTTCCCCAGCTTAAAACAATGCCCTCTCATTTAGGGTCACTTAGATACAGCACAGTCTTTCAGCAACAGCAGGAAACATTTGTTTTTGTCTTATCTGTTCGTGGTGGGAACTCGGTCCCAAGTGTCCAGGCAAATCCTCTGGTACTGTGGTACTTGGAGGGGCCGTCCACCCCGAAACTGGATACCGGGGAGCAGTGATACCCCCAGCCTCCAGGCTCTTAGGAGAGAGAGTGAAATGCAAAACCTCTCTGCTCTAAATACCTGTGCATGTGATTAGAAGAGCAGGTGAGGGAGAACTAGAGCCATTGTAATCTGTGGTCTGAATTTTCCATCCAGCTGCCTGAGTTAATGGGAAGCTGTGGAACGGATCATTTTTAACTATTCCTGCACTTTCTGGCCTAAAATGGGGCAGAAAGCTGCCTAACATCTTTGGACTATGTCACAATATACTTGAACACTGCAGGCACACACCAACCTGCAAAAGGGGGACAAAAAGGCATAGAAGGGAAAATAATACATGGGTAATGCATATAAAATTAACCCCTTCATTCCCCAGTGCGAGTTAGTGTTAACCAGCCGAGCATATTGCCTTTATTAATACGCTGATTAACCCTATTTTCGTTACAAGCTGCTGATGCGTTTTAGTGAATAAAGTGTTTTAAGGTAGACAAAACACTCCCCGATTGACACTCCAGTGTAAATAGCAGCTTGGCTAATCACACTGGAGTGAAAATAAAATAATGAAAAAAAAAAAAAAATCATCCTAGCCAAGAATTGAATCCTGGTTCGTTCAGTTAATGGGCAGCAGCAATACCACTTAGCTATAGTAATAAAGGGATTTAATTGCCTACCGGAAGGCAAAACACTCCCCGAGCAGTCCAAGGCTTGTTGCATAGTGCCGGGGGCGTGCTAGGTGGGTGGGGTTAATGATTGGCGCTGCAGGTGGGTGGGGTTAATGATGCGCCGGGGTAGGCGGGCCGATGACATCTCCCCCCGCCTGCAACAACCTCTTCCCCCGGCCCAAAAAAACCTCTTCCCCCGGCCGCAAAATTCATCCCGGCCCGACATATCTCCCCTGTCCCGTCCCCATCCTGGCCCCTCCCCCCGAGCTACCGCATGAAAACGTAATTTTCTTGGTATATGTCGCCGTCGGCTTCCTCAACGGTCTGTGCTGTGCTGTGCACGTGCGTGGCACCACAATAGAAGGGCCACCCTTTAAACAGGTATTTAAAATCCGCGCGGGCACATGGCAGAGCACGGCTCGGCACTATGTAACAGCCCTGAGGCCCCGCTCACACAGCGTGCTACACGATGTGCGCGCGGACGTTCATCACGGATTCCTAGCGGACAATGGTAGTGTAGCCCGTTACTCTTTTTGGGGTTCTCCCGGTGCCCCGTTCCCCCTCCTACCTCTGCTGCCGTGGGAGATGTTGCGGGGAAGGTGACGGGATCGCCGGCGGCTCCCTCCACGGGGCGCCGCCATGTACAAGTGCTCACGCATGCGCAGAGCAGTCGCGGCGGCCTTATTGAGATTGGCATGGGAGGTCACGCTTCGGCAGGTCGCACATGCGCAGAGGCAAGTGCGCGCGGGAGAGGGACCTTGCGACGGTTAAGTTTATTTATTTATTTTTTTAAAGGGACCCTGCGTCCGTTATGTAGAGTATAGAGAGAGACCTTGAACAGTTAGTGTGTGTGTGTGTGTGTGTTCCTGGGCAGTTAGTGTGTGTGTGTGTGTGACTGCAGGACCTTTTCTGAAGAGCAGTACATCCTGTCCTATGCAGTGGTAGCAGAGACTGTTGATGGGACAGCTGCAGGACGTCGCCTGAAGTACAAGGCAGCTGCCATAGTGCAGCATTATTAGAGACTCATTTAAAGGGGTACGATCCACTCGGGAGGCCCCTCCAGAGGCATCCGCCGGAGGACTCATCTCTGAAAGGAGCACATTATCACGCCGCGGAGCCACGTCGTGGAATGCTGGTTGCGGTTGCGATCTGGTCTGGACCAAGACCAGGGAGGTATTCACAAAGTGCACCACCGGGAAGCGCTATCCCCACACACTCACACTCTGAATAAAGTGACACTCTGCGGCTAGCGCCTTTACACAGTCAGTGGTCGGGACAACAAAAGGGACCCCGTCCCTATTCCCTTAGGGGGCGGCCCCAGTCACTTCTACAGCGCACGGATCGGCGTGCGCTGTGCTATCAAACCCCGCCCCCCCAGTCCGGCCGGTCCCAGACCCTACCTTGTCGCGCACCTTTCCCCAGCGGTGTGCGACAGGTTTTCAGGGAGGCAGGGGAATTTGAAATTAGAATCCGCGACGGAGGTGTGGCCACGCCCCCGCCAGCGGTTCAGCCAATAAGGGCGAACCAGCCGCGAGACGTCATGGCCACGCCCCCGAAAACCCACAGCCACGCCCCCTCCCGTAGCAAACCTTCCCTCTCCCCTCAGACCGCCTATCGCGGTGCAGCGCTGTGTACGCGCCGCCCCCCCCGCCGGGCGCGCGTGCCACAGTGAAGACTGGGGACTCAGCCTTAGAGGTGGGAAGGGCATGTTGATATATATGTGATATGTCTATTTTTATTATTGAGTAGTAAAGCTTGTTCAATTGCATCTGTGAGTGGTTCGCATGTATATTGTGTCCGGTGTCAGGAAGCAGGGCTCACGTAACACCTCCTTACCGGTCTCGGAGGTTGTTGCTGCCGCACCTTGCCTCCCGCTGGCGCATCCTCGGCGTGGGACTCGACGATCCCGCCGAGCGCTGGCTATTGCAGACACCATCTTGTCGGGGCGCGCCGGAGGATCTTACACAGCGCGCCTCTGTCAGTAATTTATTCACCCCTCTGGGCTTCTAGCCACGCCTCCCATGTACAGCTGCAGCCCCGCTCCGGCTTTCACACTTCACAGCTGATCACAGGCAAGGATCACAGCCTGTACCAGTCACAAGGCGCTCCATGGCACACCTCCGTTCAGCCTCCTTCCCTGGTTGGTCCTTCCACGTATATATTATCCCTGTGCTCCCTGGGAATCATTGCTCTGCATAGCTTTTGCTAGTTGGGCTAGTATTCGTGTGGGCTCTTGTTCTTCGTGTTCTTCAGGTTTGACCCGGCGTGGCTTTCTACTCTTCCTCTGGCTCTGGACCCTGGCTTACTCCTCACGACGCAGTCTCTTTCCGCCCTTCGATCTCGGCTCGCTCCTCTACCTCCCGGACCTCTGGCACCCTCAACCTCCGGCTACGGCAATCACCACGATCCTTCTACCTCCGGATATGCCAAGTACCTTTGGTTCCCTTACTAAAGACTTCTGGCCTGGCAACTAATTACCACACTCCGGACACGCCCCTCTGCTGCGGGTGCGTGGTATTATACTTTCCACCTCAGTCTTGGGACGGGTCAGGTCTGCGGGCAGCACTACCGTGACATTATGCTGAGCCCAACCGACACAGACCAGATCGAGACTGATGAACCTACCTTAGACCAAATTCTCTCGGCCCTGGTGGTACAGAGCCAAACCATGTCCACCCAGATCTCTGACCTAGCTCAGCAGCTAACCAACCTTTCTCTACAGGGTGCACCACCTAATGTTTCCTCCCTGTCTCAGCCCGGATCTCTTGGCGCAGCCACACCAGAGACCAAGATACCCGTGCCGAAACCCTACGCTGGCGATCCGCAGGCCTGCTGCAGATTCCTAAACCAGTGTGAGGTCCAATTCGAGATGGCGCCTCTTCAGTTCTCCACGGGACGTAAGAAAGTGGCGTATGTGTACTCTCTCTTGACTGGTGGCGCCCTGGCGTGGGCTTCTCCGATTTGGGAATTACGGCCAGAGATAACCAGGAGGCACTCATCGCCGTCTTCTGGCAGGGGTTTTCGGATATAGTAAAGGACGAACTCGCTGCTCATCCCAGGCCAGCAGTGTTGGAGGAACTGATTGCTCAGGCTATTCGGATGGATCAGCGCCTCCAGGAGCAACGCTCCGAACGCCAACGTCCTCGTTTTGTGCCTCTGATCGCCCCCTTTCCTAGGTTTCTTCCGGTTCCAAGACCTCAGTTGTCCCGGTTCCCAGCCCTGGAACCACCAGAGCCCATGCAACTGGGTACTCAACAGACCCGGCCACCGATACAAAAACTCCGAAGGGACCGTGGGCTGTGCTTCTACTGCGGATCCCCTGAACACCTGATTTGGAATTGTCCCCTGCGTCCCGGAAACTACTCCACCCAGTGAGTATAAAGGGGCTCTCCCTGGGTGCCTTTTCTCCTTGCCCCTTTTCCAGTGACGACCTCCCCAAGAAGCTTTTCATTCCGGTGACTCTTTCGGGCCCTTCATTCCGCGTCTCTGCGGCCGCCTTTGTTGATTCCGGCGCAGGTGGGAACTTTGTGGATAGGAATTCATGAAGCTCAATAATATTCCACTCATTAGGAAGAGAGTACCCATCGGACTAGAAGGGATCGACGGCCGACCCTTGAACCCGGCCTTCATTTCTCTCGAGACGATTCCCCTCACCTTATCTTCCACCAATTGCCACACTGAAACCCTTACGTTGGATGTGATTCATTCCCCCGGGACCCAGGTAACCCTTGGCCTACCCTGGCTTCAGCAGCACAATCTAGGATCCAGGGCAGGAAGGGAGCAGCATCATCAGGAACACCCAGAAAAAAATACAAAACTCATCATAGTGTAGTATGAAAAATAAATGTCAATATGTGGAACTTGGCTCTTTAAATAACCTACTTACAGAATGTAAGATATATAATAGCAGGTTTGTAATTGTGATGGATCTTTGGACACCTCAGGTTATGGGTTGCAGCAAGCAGCAGCGTACATCAGATAGGGGTGGTGTCAGGCAAGATGGTGTTTTCACTCTGGCAGCAGCTTCCAATCAGTCATATGCAGTCATACAAAGATAAGGGAAACAATAGTGCTTTACCAAAATAACACAGAGTTTTATCGTGAAGACGAGCAGGAAATGTACTCACAATATAATAAATGAGCACATTCACATCATGGTATCTTTAGGAACCAGGGTATTGGATCGGCCGGTGGAAAAATCCCTCACTTCACTCCGCTTCCTTGTCCTCCACGAGGGTGCCCCCTCGTCCGGTGCCAGATGGATGGCGTCTGTCGTCACTTCCTGGCCTGGCGGTGACGACTTCCGGTGAGCGTAAGTAGAGCGGAGAGTAGGGGGAACGCCGGTCCAAGACTATGCCTCCGTGAATACAGCAGAAAGACAGTTCCCAAACGGTAAATACAGCTGGGCTCTGCTAACTGTCTGCAGATTTCTTTAGCTCAACGCGTTTCACTGCATGCCGCAGCTTCCTCAGGAGCAATGATAATGTCCCCTACTGGGTGCTATTTAAATAGCCCATTCAATTAGGGCAATTGGTAATGCAATCATATATAATTGACACAAGATGATTAACATCATTACACACAGAGTCTCCCAAGCTGGGTACATAATCTCTGTGATCCAAAAAACGACGCATAAAATACTTTAATACAATTTATTTAAAAAGAACATAGAACAGAATATATACTAAAATAAAAAATTAAATACTAAAATTAATGGGTAGTCGTTAGGTCGAGATGCTTAATGGAAGGTAGAGAGAGAGAAAGAGACATATGTTAGTTGATCATAAACACAAAATATGATTAACTTAAATAAAAACATATAAAAGTTATACAATGAGAAATCCAAACTGGAAATGTAAAAGACTGGCATGACTAAAAGTGACTTAAAAAGGAGGGGAGAGGGAGGGGGGAGTGTGTGACATAGGGGAAAATTTATTTTAAAAAATAAAATAAAAATAAAATAAAATAATAACTAGAGGAAGGGTGCAATCTCAAAATCAACATTAAGACCATGTGGTGTCAGCGTGTTAAGTTTATGCACCCAAAACATCTCTCTTTTGCTTAAATCTAAATTTCTATCTCGTCCTCTCCAATGTTGTGCCACATGCTCTATTGCGGTAAATTTTAACCCTTTAGTATTGGAGTTGTGAAAAGAGGAAAAATGTTTGGAAACATTATGTGACTGCACACTACGCCTTATATTGCTTAAATGCTCCAAAATACGTATCTTAATAGCTCTTGATGTTTTTCCAACGTATTGGAGCCCGCATGGGCATTTCAGGAGGTAGATTATATAATTAGAGTTGCAGTTCATGTATTGTTTAATTCTGTAATCCTCATTTTTATTATTGCACCTAAATCCCTTTTTGTCTTGCTGTTTGTATTCACAGGCCTTGCAACAACCACAGCCGTGAAACCCTTCCAATTTTTGAAGCCATCCATTTCTATTTGTCTCTACTTTCTTAATATTACTGGGAGCTATTATACCTTTTAGATTTTTGGCCTTTTTAAAAATCACTCTCGGGCGATCTGGGATTTCTTCTTTTAAAATCGGATCATTTAATAAAACATGCCAGTGTTTCTGTATTATTTTCTTTATATTGTTTGACTCTTTATTAAAAGAAGTTAAAAATGCTGTGTCGAAATTTTTCTTATTATTTGAAGATGTTTCTCTATCTTTAGCTACTAATAGGTCAATTCTATTCAGACCATTTGCTTTTTCTAATGCCATGTCTAGGAGTTCTGTTTTGTATTGTTTTTCTACAAAACGTTCTTTCAGTATATACTCGAGTATTAATGTGAATACGTATAACTTACAATTCACCTCTGTGACAAGTAATAGTTCCCTCAATTATTTGGATTTGAATATTTATATAGAGAATGAGATTCTCAAAACTAGGTCTTTCTTTAAGGAAGTTGACAGCAATAATTATATATTACGTACAAGCTGTCACCAGGATATATGGATGGACAATGTCCCATACAACCAATTCAGACGAATGCGGAGAAATTGCACAGACAATATAGTATTCAATGATCAATGCAATATACTGAAAGAACGTTTTGTAGAAAAACAATACAAAACAGAACTCCTAGACATGGCATTAGAAAAAGCAAATGGTCTGAATAGAATTGACCTATTAGTAGCTAAAGATAGAGAAACATCTTCAAATAATAAGAAAAATTTCGACACAGCATTTTTAACTTCTTTTAATAAAGAGTCAAACAACATAAAGAAAATAATACAGAAACACTGGCATGTTTTATTAAATGATCCGATTTTAAAAGAAGAAATCCCAGATCGCCCGAGAGTGATTTTTAAAAAGGCCAAAAATCTAAAAGGTATAATAGCTCCCAGTAATATTAAGAAAGTAGAGACAAATAGAAATGGATGGCTTCAAAAATTGGAAGGGTTTCACGGCTGTGGTTGTTGCAAGGCCTGTGAATACAAACAGCAAGACAAAAAGGGATTTAGGTGCAATAATAAAAATGAGGATTACAGAATTAAACAATACATGAACTGCAACTCTAATTATATAATCTACCTCCTGGAATGCCCATGCGGGCTCCAATACGTTGGAAAAACATCAAGAGCTATTAAGATACGTATTTTGGAGCATTTAAGCAATATAAGGCGTAGTGTGCAGTCACATAATGTTTCCAAACATTTTTCCTCTTTTCACAACTCCAATACTAAAGGGTTAAAATTTACCGCAATAGAGCATGTGGCACAACATTGGAGAGGACGAGATAGAAATTTAGATTTAAGCAAAAGAGAGATGTTTTGGGTGCATAAACTTAACACGCTGACACCACATGGTCTTAATGTTGATTTTGAGATTGCACCCTTCCTCTAGTTATTATTTTATTTTATTTTTATTTTATTTTTTAAAATAAATTTTCCCCTATGTCACACACTCCCCCCTCCCTCTCCCCTCCTTTTTAAGTCACTTTTAGTCATGCCAGTCTTTTACATTTCCAGTTTGGATTTCTCATTGTATAACTTTTATATGTTTTTATTTAAGTTAATCATATTTTGTGTTTATGATCAACTAACATATGTCTCTTTCTCTCTCTCTACCTTCCATTAAGCATCTCGACCTAACGACTACCCATTAATTTTAGTATTTAATTTTTTATTTTAGTATATATTCTGTTCTATGTTCTTTTTAAATAAATTGTATTAAAGTATTTTATGCGTCGTTTTTTGGATCACAGAGATTATGTACCCAGCTTGGGAGACTCTGTGTGTAATGATGTTAATCATCTTGTGTCAATTATATATGATTGCATTACCAATTGCCCTAATTGAATGGGCTATTTAAATAGCACCCAGTAGGGGACATTATCATTGCTCCTGAGGAAGCTGCGGCATGCAGTGAAACGCGTTGAGCTAAAGAAATCTGCAGACAGTTAGCAGAGCCCAGCTGTATTTACCGTTTGGGAACTGTCTTTCTGCTGTATTCACGGAGGCATAGTCTTGGACCGGCGTTCCCCCTACTCTCCGCTCTACTTACGCTCACCGGAAGTCGTCACCGCCAGGCCAGGAAGTGACGACAGACGCCATCCATCTGGCACCGGACGAGGGGGCACCCTCGTGGAGGACAAGGAAGCGGAGTGAAGTGAGGGATTTTTCCACCGGCCGATCCAATACCCTGGTTCCTAAAGATACCATGATGTGAATGTGCTCATTTATTATATTGTGAGTACATTTCCTGCTCGTCTTCACGATAAAACTCTGTGTTATTTTGGTAAAGCACTATTGTTTCCCTTATCTTTGTATGACTGCATATGACTGATTGGAAGCTGCTGCCAGAGTGAAAACACCATCTTGCCTGACACCACCCCTATCTGATGTACGCTGCTGCTTGCTGCAACCCATAACCTGAGGTGTCCAAAGATCCATCACAATTACAAACCTGCTATTATATATCTTACATTCTGTAAGTAGGTTATTTAAAGAGCCAAGTTCCACATATTGACATTTATTTTTCATACTACACTATGATGAGTTTTGTATTTTTTTCTGGGTGTTCCTGATGATGCTGCTCCCTTCCTGCCCTGGATCCTAAACTGTTGTAAGGGAATCAGTGCATATTCCCTGGAAGGTTGAGAGAATTCGTCAGTTTCACAAACTTTTAATTTTATTTTTTTGAGCACTTTTATAGTTGTTAAGCGCCTTTCCAAGTCACTGGGTTTCACATTCAGCAGCACAATCCCCGTATTGATTGGAGGGCATGCACTCCTATACAACAGGACCCAAGACCGAAGGAGTTACTCATCTCTAGCACCATTCCTCCCATGCAACACGCGGGGATTACGGTTCCGTCAACTCCTAAAATCGACCTACCAGAGGCCTACTCCGATTTCCTGGACGTCTTTTGCAAGACTAGCGCTGAAGTTTTGCCCCCCCACAGGTCCTACGACTGTCCTATTGACCTGATTCCTGGCGCCACACTTCCTAGATCCAAGTCCTATCCTCTCTTCGTTCCAGAGACCAAGGCCATGGCCGAATACATCCGTGAAAACCTCGAGAAGGGCTTCATACGCCATTCATCCTCCCCCGCCGGTGCCGGTTTTTTTTCGGTTAAAAAGAAGGACAACTCTCTCCGACATCGACTATCGGGGCCTCAACCGGATCATGGTCAATAACCGGTACCCCCTCCCCCTCATATCCGAACTGTTTGATAGACTCCAGGGGGCTAAGATCTTCACGAAATTGGACCTCCGTGGGGCGTACAATCTTATTCGTATTCGGGGAGGGTGACGAATGGAAGACCGCCTTCAATACACATAGTGGTCACTACGAATACTTGGTGATGCCCTTCGGGCTCTGTAATGCCCCAGTGGTGTTTCAGGACTTCATAAACAAAAAATTTCGAGACGTACTCAATTCTTTTCTTATCGTATACCTAGACCATATTCTCATCTTTTCCAGCAATCTCCAGGATCACATTCGACACACCAGGCTTGTCCGTTCCAATCACTTGTATGACAAAATGGAAAAATGCCTCTTTCATCTGTCCTCTATGCCCTTCCTTGGATACATCATCTCGGACAAAGATTTCTCTATGGACCCCGAGAAACTCAAAGCCATTCTCAACTGGCCACAACCCAATTCCCCCAAGGCTATTCAACGTTTTTTAGGTTTTTCGAATTACTATCGAAGGTTTATTCAGAATTTTCCCACCATAATTGCACCCATCACCGCTCTCACGAAAAAATGAGTCGACCCCTCAGCTTGGTCTCCTGAGGCAGCCTCAGCCTTTGAAACTTTAAAACGTACATTCGTTTCCGCCCCTATTCTTCGACATCCTGACACGAGTCTGCTCTTTATCCTGGAGGTTGATGCATCGGATTGCGGTGCATGAACCCTGCTCTCTCAAAGATCTTCCTCGCAAGACCATTTGCACCCCTGCGGTTTTTCCCCCCAAATTTTTTCCTCTGCTGAGAAGAACTACGATGTGGGCAATAGAGAACTGCTGGCTATTAAGATGGCTCTTCTGGAGTGGAGACACCTTCTGGAAGGGTCTAGAGAGCCAATTTCTATTCTTACTGACCATAAGAACCTTCTTTATATTGAGACGGCACGTCGCCTGGGCTCCCGCCAGGCTCGCTGGGCACTACTCTTCTCCAGATTTAACTACACCCTATCATACATCCCGGGCACCAAGAACGTAAAGGCGGACGCCTTATCCAGACAGTTCTCTCCGGAGGAGTGACCCGAAGAAGTTCCCGAGACTATTCTGCCCAAGGGACTTATAATTTCTGCGGCCTCATTCAACATTCTGGACAAGATCCTTAGGACTCAAAGGAACATTCCGGGTGGTCTAGAGGTACCAGAAAGGAGGCTGTATGCTGCCCATGAATTTCGTCCCAAAATCTTAGAGTGGGGTCATTCTGCCCGCTCTGCAGGACATCCCGGCTTCCGGAGGACCCTGGACCTTATCCAACGTACCTTTTGGTGGCCTAATATGGCTAGAACCATCCGGGAATTCACCAGCGCCTGTCCCACTTGCGCTCAAAGCAAAGCCCTCCGACAGAAACCCTCTGGCTTACATATGCCTTTACCTATTCCGGAACGCCCCTGGTCCCATATCTCTATGGCCTTTATTGTTGAATTACCTACTCTAGTTCTAAAGGTATGAACACCATCTTAGTAGTAATAGATCGCTTTTCTAAACAGGTATACTTTATTCCCCTCAAGGGCCTGCCCACCTCACACCCACCCTCGCGGACATTTTTTCCAAGGAAATTTTTCGGATTCATGGAATTCCCTCTTCTATAGTTTCTGACAGGGGCTCCCAATTTGTATCCAGGTTCTGGTGAGCCTTCTACAAAAGACTCGGTAAAAGGACACGCAGAGGGGAGGGACGGAGCCCTCTTAGGGACACAGCGGAAGAAGGGTAAAGTACGGCAAAAGAAATAAATAAATTACTAAACGCAGCTCCACAGTGCTAGCCCTGGGGAGTCCCAGACCCCCAAAGAACACTCCCCTGACCCCCCCTCCCCTCCAACCCACACTCCGTAATGCTCCCCCCACTGTTCTCCCAATCCCGCTCCAGCTGAATACTCAGTGCACCCCCCCTGCCTAAAACCTCCCCCCCCCACCACCCCCCTCAACGCCACAGACCCAGCTACATGCACAACACATAGAGAACATCTGAACGCTCCATTTCCCCCACCCACACTCCCTCCCCCCCCTCCACCGCCCTAGACAATCTCCATCCCCTACCAGAATCGAGTACCCCAAACATCTCTGCCCCCCTTACCCTTACCTCCCCCACCCCCTTCCCCTCTTCTCTCCCCCCGCACTCGCTCTAACCCCCCCCCCCCCCATCTCCCCCTCTGAGACCACACAGACGCTGAAGAAACTCCGGTCCCCCCCCTACCTACCTGGAGGGCGAAAACTGAAGTCCAGCCGGTGAAAGAACACAGGAGAATGAACAGCACCCAGCACCAGCCTAGGAGTCTGCCGGGTACAGTAAAACTGAAAGGAACAATACATACCAGACTTGACCATGTGAGGGCGCTCTCCCATTAGATTTCAGACTGAGACTTTCAGTCAAAAGAACCTCACAGATATAATGTCGCTTAAACTCTCACATAATAAATACTCCCCCCTCTCTTTACTACTATCACCCCCCTCCCCCCTCCCCCCCTTTCCCCCTCCTTCTTCCCACCCCCCCCTCCTATACCCCCCCTCCTCCACCCCCCCCACGTATACGAACTCAACAGGCGTCCCACCCCTTTCCCCCCCCCCTCCCCCTCTGCACCACCCCACCCCCTCCTCTGCACCTCCCCACCCCCCACTTCTCCCCCCCATATATGAAACAAGAAGTCAGCGACGAGACGACAAAATGCAGAACTAGAGGGGAGCCAGTATATTAAGAGGTCCCCCTCTCTCTCTCAATATTAGTAGGATGGTATACAAATGTACGATACTGTTGAAAATGTTATGTGAATATGCATCCCCTGCGGATTCCCCTCCCCCTCCCTACCCCCCCCCCATCCTCTGCCCTAGTACCCCTCCTGCTCCCCCCCCCCTCCCCCCTCCCTATAATAAGCTATTTAGCGAACTAAGTGATTACATATGCTTAACCCAGGTAAACACATACAGAGCCTCAGAGTAAGCAGATCAAAGAGTCATCTCAGGTACTTAGTATACCAGGACCAATCTAGATAAGGGTACGCCCCTGATTACCACTAGAAACAAAGAAACTACCCATGCCCACCCCCCCAACTAGTGGTCCCCCCCATTTACAGAATGGAGGGTCTAGGGACTAACACAGTGCTCCGAGACAGGCCCATGTCTCCGGAAGTCCCCCCAGGGGCACCCCGCCCCACCTCCTTTTTCACGAAAGTGTCAAAGGTTACTTCTTATAGGCCTACTCAAGGCCCACCCAGTTTTCCCCCCCCTTATATGTGTCCCTCCCCTACTACCCCTATCCCCAGCGCAAACCCTCCCTCCGCGACCCCCTCTACCGAGGGTTCAGGTCTACCCGTAGCTCCCCGGTTCCGAACTCCTGACATGGGAAAAATAGGAGTCACAGGGCCTAGTGCCCTGAAAACACCATAAGAAAAACAATGGCCTCCATTAAACTAATTTCAATCAACGCCAAAGGCCTTAACTCTGTAAAAAAAAAGGAAACTAGTCCTCACAGATCTCAAAAGATCCCGAGGCGATATAGTCCTAATACAGGAAACGCATTTTAACACCCAGACGCCCCCCAACACATTTAAAAATGTATTCCCCCAGGCATACTACGCCTCCTCTCCTAGCAAAAAAAGAGGAGTAGCTATCCTCTTTAGGGCTGGGGTCCCATTTGTCCTGACAAAATCTCACCAAGACCCCGAAGGACGCTCGCTCATACTCCAGGGCACCTTGGCAGGGTCCCCGATCACAATTGTCAATGTATACGCCCCTAATTCCAATCAAATTCAATTCCTGAACAGCCTACTAGAAACCCTAGACCAACAATCTCTATCCTCTCTGATCATTGGAGGAGACTTTAATATGGTGGCCTCATACAAAAATGATAAATCCGGCCCTGGCCAAACAAGCCCAGACCACACACTCTCCCAGAGCAGCACTCAGGCCCAGAAAAAGGCTAAGCAATTCCGGGATATTATGGAAAGTTACTCACTGATCGATATATGGAGGGCTCAGCACCAGGGCCAGAGGGACTACACTTTCTTCTCCACCCCTCATCAGTCCTACTCGAGGATCGATTATTTTCTGGGCACCAGCAACGTCTTCCAGGCCTCCTCCCAGTCCAACATCGGGCCGATCACATGGTCCGACCACGCACCCATTGATCTTTTATTATCCCTCCCATTTATCAAACATGCCCAATATAAATGGAAGCTCAATGACTCCCTTCTTAATTGCCCCGACACCGAGACCTCAATTCGCCAAAAGTTGGTATCTTTCTTTAAGTATAACAAAGGCACTGCTTCAACCCCAGCTATGCTATGGGAGGCACATAAAGCCACTATCAGGGGAGACTTAATTTCTATAGCCTCATACAAAAAAAAAAAAAACTCAAACTCCAAAAAGAGCTTACAGAAAAAATCTCCCAGTTAGAAGCCCAACATAAAATCTCAACCTCCAAGACGACACTAAAGCAACTAACACTAGCCAGAGCTGCCCTCAAACAGACACAGCTAGAGGAAGTTGAAAAAGCCCTCAGATGGTCTAAACAAAAATACTTTGACAAAGGCAACAAAGCCGACAAGCTCCTGGCCTCGAAGTTAAGGGGTGCCAGAGCAAAAGCCCAGATCGCAAAAATTCAGACAAATAAAGGACAGGTCACATATCTAGAGAAGGAGATAACACGAGAGTTCGCGAAATTTTATTCAGACCTGTATAACCTCCATCCCCCAGGCCAGGACCCAGTTAATATCACTAAAATAACCCAATACCTAGAGCAGTGTAGCCTACCCACACTCACCCCAGAAGAGACTGAGAGCTTAAACAAAGCAATAAATCAAGAGGAACTGTCCCTAGCCATACAATCCCTCAAGATAGCAAAAACCCCGGGCCCAGATGGCTTTTCTAATAGCTATTATAAACTGTTTTTACCTATCCTATCCCCCTACCTCCTCCAAATGTACAACTCGTTCCTTCAAGGAGAGCCGATACCCTCTACTATCACAGCGGCAAACTTAGCGATTATTCACAAAGAGGGAAGAGACCCTCTCCTCTGCGGGAATTATAGGCCCATATCCCTGCTGAATACCGATCTCAAAATCTACAGTAAGATCCAGGCAAACAGGCTAAACCCAATTCTCCCTAGACTCATACATGTAGATCAAGTAGGGTTTGTGTCCGGAAGACAGGCCTCCGACAACACACGTAAAATAGTAGATATAATAGACCACGTGCATCTCACTGGGACCAGGGCAATGATTCTAAGCCTCGACGCTGAAAAAGCGTTCGACAGGATCAAGTGGTCCTTCCTAGACCAGACCATGCTGAGGTTTGGATTCTCAGGACCTTTCCTGGAAGGAGTGAGAGCTCTTTACCATAACCCAACAGCATATGTCAAATTGGCAGGTGGGTTTTCGGACCCAATAAAGATCAGAAATGGGACTAGACAGGGCTGCCCACTCTCCCCTCTATTATTCGCCTTAACTATAGAGCCCCTAGCAGCCAAGATCAGGGACGAACCCAACATAAAAGGTATCCAAATTGGAGATAGAGAACACAAAATTTCGCTGTTTGCAGACGATGTGATCTTGACCCTCGCGAACCCCCATACCTCCCTCCCCAACCTTCAACGACACCTAACTCAATTCGGCCAAGTATCTGACTACAAAGTAAACATGGACAAGTCTGAGGCCCTAAATTTATCCCTCCCCCCCCAGGACTGGACCCTTATACAAGCCAACTATAAATATCGATGGAGCCCCACCCACATTAAATACTTGGGTGTTAAAATCTCCAATTCCTACAGCTCCCTATACCAATATAACTACCCACCTCTATTTAACCAGATCAAAAAAGACCTAGAGATCTGGAAAAAACACCAAATATCGTGGTTTGGGAGAATCACGGCAGTAAAAATGAACGTTCTCCCAAGACTGTTATATAACTTCCAAACCCTTCCAATCCCGGTCCCACAAACAGCGCTTAAAAACATGCAGTCTCTAATTCTCCAATTTATTTGGAATGACAAAAGGCCCAGAGTCCCTCGGTCAGTGATGCTCTCGTCTAGAGAAAGAGGAGGTGTGGGGGTCCCCGACATTGCAAAATACTACATCGCAGCACAGCTGAAGCAGGCTGTAGTTTGGAATTGCGACCCGGCCCTAGCTTCTTGGTTAGAGATAGAGTCTCACTACGCCTACCCCCTCTCCTTCCAAATGGCAATGTGGCCCACTGGCAGCAGAGGGGATAAACCACCAAGGTTTGCCCTGGGAGCAATGAGATGCACGTGGGAGGTATGGCTTAAATGTAGAGGGAAGTACGGTCTGGTAGCATCCCCCTCACAGCTCACCCCCATCTTTGGAAACCCCAAATTCCCTCCAGGGTGTTCTCCAAGTCAATTTGACCAATTTCAGGGTCACAACATTAGGATGGTGGCCGATCTGCTGCGGAAAGATGAGATCGCTACTTATCAGGTGATTAGGGACAAATACGAGATACAGGGCCTCCACCTATTTAAATATCTGCAAGTGAGACATTTTCTCCTATCCCTCTCACCAACTTCCAAATTTCCTAAATTAACCAGATTTGAAACCCTCTGCGCCAAAACAACCTATCAAAAAGGCCTGATCTCTCAAATATATAAAGGATTAGTACCCCAGTCTGGCCCACCCAACCATAGATATATGCAACGATGGTCCGAGGAATTGGGCCTCTCAATAGATCCGGAGGACTGGGAGGAGATCTGGGAGCAAGCCGCTAAAACCTCAATTTGCACAACAACAAAAGAAAATATATACAAAATTCTATTCCAATGGTACCTGACCCCCGCTAGGCTGAGCCAGATCTACCCAGGCGCAGTTGATCTGTGCTGGAGGGGATGTGGTCAAAAGGGGGACATGGCCCACATTTGGTGGTCATGTCCGGAGATTCAGAAATTTTGGGCCATGATCCAGAGGCTCATACGAGAGGTCACGGGACTAACCCTACCCCTAGACCCGGTGACCCTGGTGCTGAACAAACCTGTTGATGACCTCCATCCACCGATGTCCAGACTTATAACGGCCATACTGACGGCAGCCAGGTGTTCCATCGCTGCCGCTTGGAAGCAGACTAAAGCTCCCTCTAGAACCACTGTCACTAGCAGAATTAACGAAGTTATGTCAATGGAGAAACTGACCGCTCTGCTCCAAAAGAAAATACCCCAATTTCTAAACACCTGGGACCCGTGGCTAACAAAATAAATATACCCATAGGCAGTCGCGGAGGTAGGAGCGCGCCACCCACCCCCCCCCCCTCTCTCTCCTAGGTTCCCCCCCCTTCCCCCCCCTCCCATGTGAGTCTTCCCCCCTCCCCCTCCTCCCCTCCCCCTCCCATCCAATCACCACTCCCAAGAAAATGGAAAAAGTTATTGGGTCCCTGTCAGATTGTTGAAAGCACCACTGTCATGGGATCATGACACCCTTGTATGTACTGTTTGACATGATTGTACCCAATAAAAAAATTGAGTTAAAAAAATGGTTTATTGTAAACACACTACAGTCCAATGTGAGGTGTGTGTCCCGCTAGGGTAAGAGTCGGCGGGCGGGTGTTTAGTACGGGTGGCGGGTGGGTAGTGAGTGGTGGGTATGAGGTGGCGAGTGGCTGGTGAGTTCCATGTGGCGGTCCCGCTACGGTGGGAAGGGGTGTGAGGCAGTGTGTGGCTGCTGTGTGTTGCTGAGTGCGGGCTGGGAGTGACGTTTCTGCTAGGGTGTGAGTGCCTGTGAGGCGGCGGGTGTCTGGTGAGTGCGGGCGGCGGCTGGTCCGTGATGTCGGTGCGTAGGGGTGTGAGTGCTGCGGGAGGCGCCGGATGGGTGGTGAATGGTTGCGGCGGCTGGTCAGTGACGCCGGTGCATAGAGGCGGGAGGCGACGGGTGTGTGTGGAGTTTGTCTGAGTATGGGCGGCGGGTGTGCAGGGGTGTGAGGCGGCGGGTGGGTGAAAGGCAGAGGCGGGAGGGCGAAAGTCGTGACTTGAGTTTTTGACTGGGTGGGTGAGTTAGTGACTGGGTGGGTGAGTTAGTGACTGGGTGGGTGGGTGAGTTAGTGACTGGGTGGGTGAGTTAGTGACTGGGTGGGTGGGTGAGTTAGTGACTGGGTGGGTGAGTTAGTGACTGGGTGGGTGGGTGAGTTAGTGACTGGGTGGGTGGGTGAGTTAGTGACTGGGTGGGTGGGTGAGTTAGTGACTGGGTGGGTGGGTGAGTTAGTGACTGGGTGGGTTGGTGAGTTAGTGACTGGGTGGGTGAGTTAGTGGGTGGGGGAGTTGGTGACTGTGTGGGTGGGTGACACCCCCCCCCCCACTGCAGCCCCCATACCTCAGGCGGCGGCCTGAAGATAGCGAGCGGCAGGGCGGGCCGCCATCCCCCCCACACCTCATGCGTAGAGGAACCTTTGGGGAGGCGGCAGGGTGGGTGCGAGGTACGGTGTGGGGCGCCCCAGGAGACAGTCAGCCCCGCCGCACCCACCACTGCCCTGCTCCCCCCCGCTGGCATGTCCCGCAGTGCGCGGCAAAGCAGGGTTGCAGGCTGTGAGGAGGGAGGGAAGGAAGCGGGAGACGGTGGTGTGGCTGCTGTGTTGCCCCTGAGGGTTGTGAGGTGATGGGGGCGGCGCTCACCCCCACCCCCGCGCGGCCAAGCAGGGTTAAGGGTGCCGCGAGGGGATGTGAGCTGCGGGTGAGGGGAGGTGATGGAGGGGGTGGGGAGCCGGCGGGAGGTGAGCTTTGGGTGATGGCGGGGGTGATCCAGTGTCCCAGGCCGTGGGGTGAGGAAGAGGAGAGTGGCCGGGTGGTTGTGCGTGTGTGCCTCCCCCCCCCCAGCTAAGCAAGGCAGCCAATGAGAGGCATGCGGGGCCGGGGGGGCTGACGGAGCCATCTGGTTGGTCAGAGGCTGAGTGACAGACCGACGGACCAATCAGATTGCCCATAAGCACAGCCAATATACGTTTTCAAAAATATATATGTGGATTAACAACACTCCTCGCCTATTTATAGTACTGCAGCGGCAGCTGCCGAATATTCGCCCCCCGCTGATGTGCGCATCACCGTTCCTGTTACAAAGCGTGCGCGCACCCGCTCTTTCTATGCACGGTCACTGAGCATAGCTCCGCCCCCTCAAGACGCGCCGCACCTCCACTGTGCGCGGTGCACGCGCATGACGGCGTGCAACGAGCCCCAGCTACGTGTCAAGCTTTGCTATGAGCCTTGTCTCCTGCAGCCTATCCTGGCATCTGCGGAGGCCCCGCCTCCGCTCCCTCCCCTACTGGTTCCTGTCTCCTATATAAGACTGCCTCTTGCCGGTATACCGTGCTGAACATAGACTTTGTGTAGCCTTGTGTGTGCCTGGCTTGTCCAGCCCTGTCTTGCTTTGTTTTCTACAGTTACCTCACGTGTACCGACCTGGCTTTGGATTTTCTCTGGCTCGTGACCCCTGGTTTATGGATTAACCTCTCGTGCACCGACCTGGCTTTGCATTTGGATTCTCTCTGGCTCTTTACCCCTGGCTTACGGATAACGACTACGTGTACCTCTCCTACCCTTGGAACCTGGCGAGTATTGGATTAACCCTTTTTCTTCATACCAGACCCAGCAACACTACAAACCACCTACTGGGCCCGCCTTCGCTACTGTAGGTGTGTGGCACTGTCCTTCCCACCTCAGTGCCGGGGTCAGGTCTTGTCTGTGGGCTCGCACAAGCGTGACAGTATGTTAAGCCCAACAAACATTGACCCCCCTGAGGTGGGTTTAAGCCAGTCTCGGTCTAAAAACCTGCCCCTGTCTGAATTTTCGGCCCTGTCTGAAAGATTCTCCCTAACCTTGGACTGGATCATGAAAGGGGAGGATCTGTCCCTGGTCTCCCTACCTGCTATGTGGCAGTCCCTCTGCGCTTCACGTTCAGCTACAAGACCCCTTGGGGTACCCCGATTTTCTTGTGATCCCCAAGCTGATGTAGCATGTCAGAAGTCAAAGCAGGAATTTTTCAAGTCACCAGTTTCCTACTCAAGTTCCCTTTCCTCTGACTCTAATGCTGTGCCTGATTTAACCCCTGCAAGTCAGCTCTGCGAAGCTCCCATTGCAAATGACTGTAGTGCTCAAGCCAAAGTTTCATTCCTACAGCCAAAAGATGAACTTATTATGCCTCCAGTTTCAGAGTCAAACTCTCCTTTTTCAGACCCTCATGCAGGATCTGCTTTAACCCATGCTACTACTCAACCTTTGGGTTTAAAGACAGACCTTCCATATTATGCTCCTCCTAAAGCTCAAGCTACCGAGCCTGTTGGGATTTACTGTTTTCACCGCTCTGCCCTAACTAAAATTCCCACTCCCGAGACCAGCGTCCCTGTCCCTAAAACCTTTGCAGTACCTAGTGTTACCCCTCTAGTTTCTCAGAAAGTTGAAATCCCTGCCAGTGTCTCTAAATCTCTTTCCTTAGAGCCTTCCTTTCCTGCATTGACAGATCAGGTTTCCAACTCAAAGTTTTCTTTCACTCCTCCCACTGTAAGATTTCAGCTCCCTGCTTCTGTATCTCAGAATCAAGTTTGTAAGCCAAAGTTTCCTTGTTTTCCTTTCCCTGCAAAGTGCCAGATTCCTGTTATTGCATCTAATGATTCTCCAGCACTCCATGAGTTAACCTGTACCACTGGTAAAAACCCTGATGTCATAGCAGCCTTCCCTTTCTCTGACTCCCCAGTAGCATGTGATATGCCTATCACAAATGTTAAAACCCCTGTTTTAAAGAGTACCCTCTCTGAAATGTCTGTTTTCTGCCACTGCACCTAAAAATCCAGTTTCAGAGTTCAGGTTAACCTTGTCAAAGTTTTGAAATCCTGTTGCAGTACTTAGCAGAAACTCTCATACACCCATTTCAGAGACCAGTGCACTTGTCTCTAAACCCTTTACAGTACCAAGTGTAATCACTGCTGCCCCTCAGACATTTGAGATTTCTCCCTTTGACCCCAAGCCTTTTTTCTTAGAGACACCTGCTGTAATTGGTTCTTCTTTTCCTGTTTCTCAATCTACTACTTCAGAGATCAGCCTTTCTGTCTCTGATTCCTTTGCAAGTTTTCAGCCCCCTGTTACTGCATCCCAGTATTTTCCAGCAGTTCCAGAGTTAATTAGTGTAAGTTCCAAAGCTCCTGATGTGAAAGCATGTTTTCCTCCCACTGACTCATGTAGTAAGTGACTTGCCTGTCACTAATACACCTGCTGTAACTCCCAATGGAATTGGTTCCTCTTTTGCTGATTCCCAACCAACCACTTCAGAGATAAGCTTATCTGTCTCTGGTTCCTTTGCAAGGTCTGAGTTTCCTGTTGCTGCATCTAAGGATCCAGTTGCTAAGTCATATTTCTCTCTCAGAGTTCCCTGCTATGTGTGAAACACTGACTCTCTGACTCTCCTGTAGTGTGTGATAGTGCTATTGATAATGATAAGACTCCTGCTTTAAAATCAAGTTTCCCCGACTCACCTGCAATGTCTGAGGTCCCTTTGACTTTTTCTAACACTCCTGCCACAAAGTTTTCTATACTATCTGCTATACCTACTGTGGATTCTCAGACACTCACTTCTGTGACAAGCAGACCTTTCACCAATACCCATTCCGGATTAAACGTACCTAGTCATGCCCTTGCTGTTTTGCAAATACCCAGTACTGACTGCATGACTGATGCTATGAACTCTGGACTGTCTCTCATGGAACTTTCAGCAGTACCAAATGTCTGTACTGATTCAAAGGACCCTGTGTACAAAACAGATTTATTCTGCACTGATTCTTCTGCAATATCTCCAGAAGCCAGAGTCTTTGACTTCCACTCCCAAGTCAACTTCGCTACCCATTGCTCCCTGTGTAGTACCTGATGTGCCCTGTCTGGACTTGTTGGTGCTTTCTTCTAAGGCCTGGGACCCGGCGGCGTGGGCGGCCACATGCGAGTTCCCCACCAGCAAGGGAATCCTCCCGAGCCGGTCCCGGTCCCCCCTGGCTGCACAGCTTACTACACGCTGTGGCGCGTCAGCCGCTATGGGATACAAGAGAATGGTGATCCCTAGCGTTGACGCGTCACGTGGTGTGGCTGTAAGCCAATGGGGAGGGGAGGTTTCGGGAGGAGAGTCTTCGGGGAGCGGGGAGTGAAAGCAGCGTGAGTGCCTGTCTGAGTGCGTGCGTGCCTGTCTGTGTGTGCGTGAGTGCCTGCGTGTGTGTGTGTGTATGAGTGCCTGGGTGTGTGTGTGCCTGTCTGTGTGTATGTGTGTTGCTTTACTTACCTTCAATCAGCAGCCCGAGCCATGGAGGGGGGGGTGGGGGAGAGTAGCGGGTCCCTCCGCTCAAGCCACGCCCCCCCTCCCGCTCAAGCTTCCCACTCCTGCTCCCTACAGACCGCATATCGCGGTCTGTGTATGTCAGCGCCCCGCCTGTATGCAGTGCAGACGCGCAGACTCTGGGAGCGGGGCCTTAGCCTAAGACTGTAGCACTCCTTTTGGACGTTCTTGCCTTGCCTGTGGTGCCAGTCCCCGCTTCTTGTGCTCCCACCGTGGGCACTGGTGTGCTTTTTTCCAGATGCTGTTCGGTGTCCCCTGTAACCTCTGAGGATGCCCAGACTTTGGACCTGATGTTCTCTAAACCTCACCTATCTAGGGGTGCTGACCTTCTATTGCAGGGGTGGGCAACCAATTTTTCAATGTAGCCACAGGTGTGGCGAATTAGATGTGAAAATAGCCACACTATGTAAGAATTTAGGTATTATGTTGCGCATGCGAAAATTTAAAACACACATTGTTTGAACAAGTTTATTGAAAACATGAACACTTTGACTACTCAGTAACAACTGCGTCAGACGCAAATGATGAAAACACACACACACAGTCGGTGGGGTGTCATGTTATTTATATATTCTCGGTCCTCCCCACCCCCCATCATCTCATTTCACCCCCCTCATCTCATTCCCTCCCAAATCCATGATCTGGGGCACAGCCAGGACGTGACTGGGTACATAACAAAGATACAAGCAGCCATTGCCAGCTGCCCGCACGCAGCCACACACACGTCGAGCCAGCCACACACACGTCGAGCCAGCCACACACACGTCGAGCCAGCCACACACACGTCGAGCCAGCCACACACACGTCGAGCCAGCCACACACACGTCGAGCCAGCCACACACACGTCCAGCCAGCCACACACACGTCCAGCCAGCCACACACACGCCACACGCACACACCCAGCCACACGCACACACCCAGCCACACGCACACACCCAGCCACACATACACACACCCAGCCCTTCATCTCCCCCTGCACCCTTCATCTCCCCTCAGCACCCTTCATCTCCCCTCAGCACCCTTCATCTCCCCTCAGCACCCTTCATCTCCCCCCTGCACCCTTCATCTCCCCTCAGCACCCTTCATCTCCCCTCAGCACCCTTCATCTCCCCCCTGCACCCTTCATCTCCCCCCTGCACCCTTCATCTCCCCCCTGCACCCTTCATCTCCCCTCAGCACCCTTCATCTCCTCAGCACCCTTCATCTCCCCTCAGCACCCTTAATCTCGGCAACCTTGAAAGCACCCTCCCCCCGTCCACCACCAATGCCTACCAGATCGCAGCGGCAGCAGTGGTGGCAGGCGGACGGGGGGCAGTGGTGGCGGGTGGCCGTCAGCGCGTCACGCTGGAGCGTGCTCGGGGGGGGGGAGGGAGCGCGTCATGGAGCGGCCTCGCAGGGGAGGGAGCGGGCGTCACACGCCTGCTGGAGTGGGCTGTGGTGTTGGAATGAGAGGAGCGCGTCACACCGCTTGAGCGCGCTCCTTACCACGGAAGGGGAAGGGGGGGGGGGGTTGAGTGTCCCGGCAGCCCTGTTCGCCACAGTTTTACAGCCAATTCGCCACAAGTGGCGAATGGCGACAGGGTTGCCCACCCTGGTTCTATTGATTGCTGTGCCACTGCTTTTTTTCTTTTGAGGAAAGCGCTCGCTGACAAATTCCCTTGCCGCAGATATTCCACTATGCCCAGAGGGTTCAGGAACAATTCCATGTCACCCAGATCACTGAGTGGCTCGCCCGGAGTTCTCGCCTGAAGGGGGGGGGGTACTGTGAGGAATCGGGGAGTGCGTCCCTTACGACGCGTTCCCTCCTCGCCTATTTATAGTACTGCAGCGGCAGCTGCCGAATATTCGCCCCCGCTGATGTGCGCATCACCGTTCCTATTACAGAGCGTGCACACACCCGCTCTTTCTATGCACGGTCACTGAGCATAGCTCCGCCCCCTCGGGACGCGCCGCACCTCCGCTGTGCGCGGTGCACGCGCATGACGGCGTGCAACGAGCCCCAGCTACGTGTCAAGCATTGCTATGAGCCTTATCTCCTGCAGCCTATCCTGGCATCTGCGGAGGCCCCGCCTCCGCTCCCTCCCCTACTGGTTCCTGTCTCCTATATAAGACTGCCTCTTCCTGGTATACCGTGCCGAACATAGACTTTGTGTAGCCTTGTGTGTGCCTGGCTTGTCCAGCCCTGTCTTGCTTTGTTTTCTACAGTTACCTCCCGTGTAACGACCTGGCTTTGGATTCTCTCTGGCTCGTGACCCCTGGCTTATGGATTAACCTCTCGTGCACAGACCTGACTTTGCATTTGGATTCTCTCCGGCTCTTTACCCCTGGCTTACGGATAACGACTACGTGTACCTCTCCTACCCTTGGAACCTGACGAGTATTGGATTAACCCTTTTTCTTCATACCAGACCCAGCAATGCTACAAACCACCTACTGGGCCCGCCTTCGCTACTGTAGGTGTGTGGCACTGTCCTTCCCACCTCAGTGCCGGGGTCAGGTCTTGTCTGTGGGCTCGCACAAGTGTGACATTCTCCCAGTAATGCTGCAACATTTCTCTGACATTTCTACAGAAAGGCTAATGGCCCATCAGATTAACACAGCAGGGATCCCTGGTCAGTTTTAATGGGACTGCCAGAGACCCCCGTTGTGTTAATCCGATGGGCCATTAGTCTGTCTGCAGAAATGTCACAGCATTACTGGGAGATTGCCCCAGATTTTCCAAGGCAGATGTTAGAATACTCGTGCCTGCACCTGTATGTGAGCGTCTTAGTCGCTGGTTATCCCCAAACATGTCTGGCTTTAGAGATAGGTCTCTCCCCTGTGTGTGTCCTCTTGTGTGTGTTCAGGTGGGATAACACTCTAAATCCCTTCCCACATTCCCCACACACATGCTGTTTCTCCCCTGTGTGTGTCCTCATGTGTGTGCCCAGGCTGGTTAACACACCATATCCCTTCACACATTCCCCACATATATGCGGTCTCTCCCCTGTGTGTGTCCTCATGTGTGTGTCCAGGCTGAATAACACAATAAATCCCTTCCCACATTCCCCACATATATGCAGTATCTCCCGTGTGTGTGTCCTCGTGTGTGTGTTCAGGCTGGATAACTGACTAAATCCCTTCCCACATTCCCCACATACATGCGGTCTTTCCCCTGTGTGTGTCATGATGTGTACTTTCAGGCTGGATAAGTCACTAAATCCCTTCCCACATTCCCCACATACATGCGGTCTCTCCCCTGTGTGTGTCCTCTTGTGTGTTTTCAGGTTGGATAACACTCTAAATCCCTTCCCACATTCCCCACATACATGCGGTCTCTCCCCTGTGTGTGTCCTCATGTGTGCCTTCTGGCTGGATAACTGACTAAATCCCTTTCCACATTCCCCACATACATGCGGTCTCTCCCCTGTGTGTGTCATGATGTGTACTTTCAGGCTGGATAATTCACTAAATCCCTTCCAACATTCCCCACATACATGCGGTTTCTCCCCTGTGTGTGTCCTCATGTGTATGTTCATGTGGGATAACCGACTAAATCCCTTCCCACATTCCCCACATACATACGGTCTCTCCCCTGTGTGTGTCCTCTTGTGTGTGTTCAGGTTGGATAACCGACTAAATCCCTTCCCACATTCCCCACATACATACGGTCTCTCCCCTGTGTGTGTCCTCTTGTGTATGTTCAGGCTGGATAACCGACTAAATCCCTTCCCACATTCCCCGCATACATGCGGTCTCTCCCCTGTGTGTGACCTCTTGTGTCTGATCAGGCTGGATAACACACTAAATCCCTTCCCACATTCCCCACATACATGCGGTCTCTCCCCTGTCTGTGTTCTCTTCTGTAGGTTCTGGTCTGATAAACAAGTCAGACTCTTCCCACTTTCTCCAAGATCTTTTCCTGTGGCAGTTGCTATTATATATCTTTTGGGATGAGAAGCAGTTGCATTGTTTATCAATTGCCTTGATTGGTTGAAAGATGCATTTTCTGTCATATTTATTGGAATGTTGCAAGATTGTTCTGTCCTCATCTTTTCCATATACTCATTTGGGTTTTTGAACTTCAGATGTTTGAGGAGGTAATCCTGACTGCTAAAAGCAACCTTGCAGTGTTGGCATCGATGGATTATTGGAGCTGGTCTTTGTACTAGATGAGACAAAAAAGTCACTGTTACACAAACTGTCTTACAAAAGGCCATGCAGGAGAGGTAAGTTGGCATATCACAAAAGGTTCAGGATGAAAGTAAACTGTAGATGTACATTGTAAAAATGAAGGGTTTAGCACAACACGTGCAGCATTAGGGCCCAGAGAGTAGATATGGTGGATCATACATTTTGGGGCCTATGCAGTAAACGTTCATAAGCCACTTATCGCCCAAAATGCCTACTGCTATTCAGTAAGCGGTGATAAAAGACTGAATCGCCCCCACAAAATTGCTTATATAAAAAAAAAAAAATCACTGAGCCCCGTTTTTCGGCATGTTCATAAACTCGCGCAATTCTAGTAGCAGTGATTAGGCTATGAACGCCTATCGCCGCTCTAGAATGTTGATTTTATCACAAAATCCTCACTCCAGAAAACTTTGGTGTGAAGGTGTTAGAAACCTGCAGAGAAGCGGTGAGATGGGACTTAGAAAAAAAAATGCATTTTTCCAGCCCAGGATTGATGCCGGGAATTTCTGTAGCTAATAGCCATTAATATTAGCACCAGAGACCTCTGGCATGAATCCTATGCAATAAAAATGCATTTACAGTAAACTTCATTACCATTGCGGATAGTCTCTGGGACCCCCTACTTCCCGAGATACAGGCCCCGTTATCGGGTGCCGTTATCTCGTATGCATTTACATGTCCGTGTCACCTGAACCGTGGCAATAAAATGCATAGAACATACCGGCACCCCATAACGGAGCATGTATCTCGGGAAGTAGGGGGTCCCGAGCCTGAAACCAATGCAGTTCAGCTCAGGAGACCCCCTGCTCATCTAAACTATTAACAAAATTAAAATTTATACACAAATTTCCAGCGACATTTGCACAGAGAGAGACGGCTCTCTCTGCAGCATATACAACTCGCCGGGAAAGGCCTTTTCAGAGGGTCGTTCATCAGATCACCGGCTAATAGCCCGTTTTGTGAATTTTGCTATGACAGGTAATCAAGGCTTTCTGAATACCATGATAGCAACGCTCATAAAAACTGTGATTTAAATGGCCCGGCGATTTTTTTTTTTTTAGAAACCTTTAGTGCATAGGCCCCTTTAAGTGGATCAAAATATTTAACGAGGTGGATCATAATATTTAACGATTTAAAAGGAAATCTCACTAGCTGCAAAACACCAATTAAAGTGGCAGAAATCTTTTCAAATCCTTTGATAGTTTCTGCTGTGAAAGTATAATTAAAAACTGTTTGTACAATGAATAGAATGCGTCTCATTAAAAGCTCACATATCAGTCATTGGGTGTTCCCATGTAGCAGGTCCCTAATAGTGTGTGTGTGTGTATGTATGTATGCCCAGGACTCCGTGTAGACTCACACACTTCGCCTTTGTGTGACGAAACGCGTAGGGTTGGTGAGGTCATTGCGTTGTGGGTGTGTCTACACGGAGTCCTGGGCGTCCCTGCGATCTTACTAGCTGCATTTTCAAGCGCTGGCAACTATCCTATGCATGAGCAGAGGACGTGGAGGCACTGATTGACTCAGTTTCCTGGCGCCAACTTGTGACAGGAGTTGGTGGTGGCTACAAGCTGTGCAGATGTACCTTGCCTACCTGGGACTCCACTCACCCTCGCAGATGACTACACACAGAGATTTCTCTCCCACGTATGTTTGCTTTTTTTAATCCTGTAAGTGCATTTCCTTTGGGCTGCAGTTTTTTTAATAAATGTACTCCTTAGTTTAAACTTTTATTCTGGACTTAGTTCTTATCACTAACACTTTATGGTTTGTAGTTATATATAGTTAAGTGTGTTGATTTTTATTAGTTAATATTAATAGAATGATATAAATATATTGTCACTAATATCCACCTGAGCGCTACATAATTTTGTGTGTATATATATATATAATTTTTTTTTTTTTTGAGATTGTTACTAGATGTGGTGAATCTAATTGGTCCCTGTGTCCGCCCGCCCATAGTCAGCCTCCCACATGACTCTCATTGGCCAAAAAGTACAATGACATCACTGGTACACACCTACTTCACTGTCAGACACTCACACACCACACCCCCAGAGAACCCCTGCTGAGTCCTTGGTAAGTTTCATCCATCTCACATTGTCACCCCTGTGTACACACACACACCTGAGACTATGACCCCTGTATAATATTTAAACTTCCTGCCTACTCCACACTCCCTCTGCCTGCACTCACGCCCGCCCGGGCTCTCCCTTAACTTTAAAAAATGCACCTCCATCCTCTTTAGCTCCGCACACACGCCCGGCCGGACCGCACACACGGCCGCCCGACACTCCCTGTAGCCGCGCAGCTTGTTTCACCCACGGCCGACATAGGCTGCACTCTACCTTAAGTTGCTGCATACAAAAAAATCGCATTCACGATCTTTACACCAACGAAATCACCATACACAAAATGTCCGCATTCAACTGCCTTCCCGCTTCACATACTGTTATTCCCATTACAAAATGGCCGCCCACCTAGGCCTTCAATTCACATTGCCACGTTCACCTACGCAGTCTTAATATCCATTATAAAATGGCCACCAGCCTATGCCTTACATTCACATTGGCCCTTCACCTAATTCAAAAGCCACCTACTCTTCAAATGTACACATTTCTTCCTTCAACTAAAACATTTTAAACATCACTGCATTTAACCCTTCCCGCGCACGCACTCTTCATTGCCTTCACGTTCAGAACATGTCCCGGTTTGCCACTTACAAATGTTGCCCCTTAATAACATAATAATTTTATTATTTACCTCACTGCATTTAACCCTTCCCGCGCACGCACTCTTACATACAAATTCATCAACTACGTATGTTGTACTTTCATTACATTTTATTCCTATACTTTTTATTTTAAACAACATAAATTTATTTTATCTATTTACATTCCGGGCAACGCCGGGTCTATCAGCTAGTATATATCTGCTTTGCTTTAAAGCTGTGTTAACAGCGAGCATTAGCTTATATGGGCTCCATGTAAGGCTGCGTCCAGGGTTGCAGCAGCCGTACGGAGGCACGCTGAGGCCGAGGGAAATCGGTTGCTTTCCCTGGCCTTGGTTAGGGGGGGAGGGTCTATCAGCTAGTGTGTATATATATCTCTCTCTCTCTCTCTATCTCTCTGCGGGTGCGTCTGTGGGCGTGTCGGGGGCGGGCCAGTGACGTCACGAAGCTGGTTTGCCCTCATTGGGCGAACCGCTCATGTGACCGGCCCTGCGCTCCCTTGAGCGCTTGAATCTAAAATTCTCCTAAGACCCACGCTTCCGCAAGCGTGCGAGCCCCTGCTAAAGCCGCTCTCATTGCGGCTGCAGGGGCTCATTGGTAAGCACCAGCGCTCCTCAGCACGGGTCAGCGCCTAACAATGAATTTTCAGACAAAGTGACACGGTGTGCTCATTTGCATGTAATTTCCCAGAATCCGTTGCTGCAGTGGAAGCACTGTATGCTGGGTGATAATGGTGAAAGGCAGGGTTGCAGACCTGCCTAAGGCCTCGTTCAGGGTGCCAGAGACAGGAGTTGGAGGGCGGGCGTTCGCGAGCGTCAGTCTGTTGGGCGATGTATGCACATCATCCCCAGCAGACATTTTCAAGAGTTGAGGAGGCGGGACTACAGACAGCAGCTTAGGGATCGGTGTTGCTGTCTTGAAATCATTATCAAAAATGATTTCATTGGCTGCCAAAGTACCAGTGACGCTGCTGCAGCTCGAATAAACAACTTGGGTCGTTTATTGAAACTGTAGCCAGCGTCAACTCCGTACTTCGGAGACAGGGCAGCTGCTACCCTGACAACCGCAATTCACTTTACATACATTGTTTCGGAATGCAGCCCTCACGTAAGCACGCCCTCCCTCCGAAAGCCTGCACGAGGCCTAAGGCCGAGTCCATAGAAGGACAGACCGCGCTGAGCCGTGCGGACGCTCAGCGCTGAGCCCCTACATCCTCAATGAGGATGCCTTGAGAGGGGGCTCACGCAAGCGTCCGCAGGCGCTGGAGTTTTCAGCCGACAGCCAAGCTGTTTTTCAGCGCGCTGTCGGCTGAAAACATCCAATCAGCGCGAAGCTGCGTCAACGTCACGGCGCCTCGACGTCGGTGCGTAGCGGGCGATTGGCCCAGCGACGTCACTGCCCCGCCTCCCTCGCTCTCCCCCCCGCCTCTGATCACGCCCGCTGGCTCGCCTGCATGGGCATGAAATCGGGCAGATTTCAGCAGGCGAGCCTCAGCGTCAGCGCGGCCCAACCCTCTATGGCCCCAGCCTAAGACAAGTGAATATATATATATATATATATATATATACTGTAAATATTACTGTATGTTCATTTGCATGTCTTAGACAGGTCTGCAACCCTTTCTTTCCCCATTGTCACCCAGCATCCAGCACTTCCACTGCAGCAAGGGATTCTGGGAAATGACATGCAAATGAGCACTCAGTGCCACCTTTTGTCTCAAGCTCGTATTACACAAGCCAATCCTCAAGCCAATGCATGCTGTTTTAAACACAGCTTTTACCTAGTCTAGTCTCAAACCTGCTTGCCATTAAGACCAGCCTCACACTGATGATACCCATCAAGGTTGAAACATGTATGTGAGTAGGTCTAATGGCTTTGCATCTCATCCCAGCCTCTGTTTAAAAGCTGTGTTTAAAACAGCATGCATTGGCTTGAGGATTGGCTTGTGTAATACGAGCTTGAGACAAAAGGTGGCACTAAGTGCTCATTTGCATGTCATTTCCCAGAATCCCTTGCTGCAGTGGAAGTGCTGGATGCTGGGTGACAATGGGGAAAGACAGGGTTGCAGACCTGTCTAAGACATGCAAATGAACATACAGTAATATTTACAGTTGCTTTATGCTTTACTGTGTAGGGTTTTTGTCACTTTTTTTTACCCACCATAACCTTAATGACAGTATATACATATATATATATACATATATACATATATACATATATACATATATATACATACATACATACATACATACATACATACATACATATATATATATATATATATATATATATATATATATATATATATTGGGAAAGGTGGTGAAGTTATGGATGGGAGGTACATAAACCCTGCATTTGCAAATTATACCTATCCCTACTAAGGGTTAAAGGCCAGGGAGGGTTTTGCAAAAGAAGCCAGGTGCAGATCACTTGGACTTAATTAACAGAGTGTAAGGCCCAGGACATAGTGGAATCAGCGTCGCTGAGCCGCGCTGAACAGATGCACAAAGTCCCTGCATCTGTAATCAGCGCGGCTATAGTTTCTGCCTCTGCATGCTTGCTGATGCGTGCAGAGGCTGAGAAAATCAGAAGAGACAGAAGAGTTTGAAATACATATGTCTGAGGGTATAAAACTACTTCAAACTCAGCATGGAGGATATTGTCAAGGCATTGCTCCAAAATACATCCACACAGCAGCAAGCTATCACTGCACAACAAGAAACTAATGCTGTCCAACAGCAGACGCACCAGCAGGCTGTCGCTGCACAACAAGAAACTACCGCTGCAATTACCGCTGCACAACAGCGAGCTGTCGCTGCACAGCAATAGACAAACAGGATACACGCTGAAGCACTAAGAGTGACCCATGCGGAACAGCAAGGTGCCATCCATGAGCTGCGACAGGAGATGCAGGCTATGTCTGAGAGGCTGAGCGGGGATCATGATGCAAGATTCCAAGGACCCAAGGCAATTCGGGCCAGTCATTGCCTTCAAAAGATGACTGCGACAGATGATGTTGAGGCGTGCCTTCTGGTGTTTGAGCACACAGGAGAAAGAGAGGGATGGCCGGCAGCTGAGTGGGCAAGCATACTGGCACCGTTTTGAGCGGAGAACCTCAAAAGGCCTACTATGGCCTAGAACCAGCGCAAGCCAGCGACTACAACAAGCTGAAGGATGAGATTCTGGCACGCCTGGGAGTGACTGCTGAAGTACGGGCGCAAAGGTTCCACTTATGGTCGTATTCTACTGACAAGGCTGCAAGATCCCAAATGTTTGCCTCACACACCTTGTCCGGAAGTGGTTTCAACCTGAGGTTAACTCGCCAGCCACATTGTGGAGCTTTTAGTGATGGACCTTTATTTGCGGGGCCTCCCTGCTACTCTGCGTCGGTGGGTCAGTCAAAGCGACCCCCATACAGCGGATCAGCTGATTACTTTGGTGGAGAGATATATCGCTGCAGGAGAACTCCTACGCCCTGCTCCAGCTGAACAAACCCGCAATTCCAAGGCCCAGGATCCTGCAAGACCTGGTAAGACTGTTCCGGGTTTAAGGGAAACTGGAGAGCCACAAGTATATTCCCAAGATTCCAAGGACACTACTCCAGGAGCCAGGGGCACGTTCAGACATAATAGATCTGGAAAAGGAACTTATTGGGGGTCAGATTATGTTATAACATGTTTTAAATATAATGAGGTTGGTCATACAGTCAAGGACTGCCCACTTAAAGATGAACTCATGGAATGCAATATGGATGAAAAGATGGGACCATACTCATTTTGTGGGTGTAGTGGGTCTACTAATAATGATGGTGGTAATAGTTTTCATTTGTGCTACGTAAAGGTGAATGGGAAAATGTCTCGAGCACTGCTTGATTCAGGAAGCATGGTCACCTTAGTAGCAAAGCCTGTAATACCGAATGTGAAAATAGAGAATATACAGAAGATGGAAATTATTTGCATCTATGGTGATAAAAGGGAATATCCCACAGCTCGAGGTAAATATTGGAACCCAGTGTGGTACCCTAAATTACTGGGTGGGGGTAGTACCCAGATTAGCCCATGATGTGGTGCTCGGTAGAGGTTTCCCCAACTTTCTAGAGTTATGGTCATTAACAGAGAAGGCAGCCCAAGGCTCATCAGAAAAGGGTCAAACTAATGAGGAACATGTCTTTCCATTTTCTGAGGTTGATTTGGAGAGTGACCAGGGTTGTAATGGGGAAGGGAAAAATCAAAATGACTGCCCTTTGCCGGTGTTAGTAGGGGACAACCCTGTTGACAGCAGTGAAGAGCCTAGTACTAGCACAGAGAAGGAGGATGATTTGCTGGACTTAGGAGTCAGTCCTATTAATTTTAAGAGCGCCCAATGGGAAGATCCTATTCTAGTCCCTGCTAGAGATAATGTCCAGGTTGTGAATGGGGTTGCTACGCAGCCAGAAAATGTGTTGCCTAATACCTACTTTGAAGTGATAAATGACCTAATTTATAGAGTAGGGGGAAAGGATTCAGCCATCACTAAGCAGTTGCTGGTTCCCCAGACGTTCCGTAACACTGTACTAAACCTAGCACATAGCCACATACTGGGAGGACATCTGGGAGTTGAGAAAACGAGAGATAGAATCCTTAGGGGTTTTTACTGGCCTGGGGTGCTTGCTGCAATAACAAACTATTGCTCCTCATGTCCTGACTGCCAGCGTGCAGACCCTTTCAAGGCTTTCCGTAGCCCTCTATTACCCCTACCTATAATTGATGTACCTTTTGAAAGGATAGCTATGGACTTTGTGGACCCTCTGGTAAAATCCGCTAGAGGGCATCAGTATATACTGGTTGTTCTGAACTACGCAACCTGCCATCCAGAAGCAATACCCCTACGTAATACCACTGCAAAGACCATAGCAAAGGAACTAATGCTTATGTTTAGCAGGGTGGGTATTCCCAAGGAGATCCTGTCAGACCAAGGAGCCCCTTTTATGTCTAGGGTCACAAAAGAATTGTGCAAGTGTCTTCAAGTAAAACAAATTATGACCTCAGTATATCATCCCCAGACTGATGGCGTAGTGGAAAGATTTAATAAAACCCTTAAAAGTATGCTACGGAAGGTAATTGACACAGATGGGAAAAATTGGGACATTGTTACCCTACCTAAATGTTCTCCATTAGAGAAGTGCCCCAAGCCTCTACAGGATTTTCCCCTTTTGAACTGGTGTATCGGCGACATCCTCAAGGATTACTAGATATAGCTAAAGAGACCTGGGAATAGCAGACAACACCTCATCGTAGTGTGATTGAACATATATCTCAGATGCAGGATTGAATGGCAGCCATCATGCCTATAGTCAGGGAACATATGCAAAAAGCCCAAGAAGCGCAGAAAAACAGCTATAACCGTGATGCTAGGGTCAGAGAGTTTGAACCTGGTGATATTAGTGTTGGTCCCTACAGTGGAGAACAAGTTTCTTGCAAAGTGGCATGGCCCATATGAAATCATTGAGAAAGTGGGTGTTGTTAATTACAAAGTAAGGCAGCCAGGAAGAAGAAAACCTCAGCAATTGTATCATATAAACTTGTTAAAACCTTGGAAGGATAGGGAAGTCCTGGTTGCTTTAAAGCCCTTAGAACTTCCCACCACTGATCCTGAGGTGAACATACCAGACACTCTGCCTGTACATAAGGAGGAATAGGGATGTTTTCTCTGTGACCCCCAGGGAAAACTAATGTCATTAAACATGACATAATAACAGAACCTGGAAAAAGGTTCATCTTAAACCCTATAAGTTTTCTGAAGCCCGAAGGGAGGCTATAAACTTGGAGGTGGAAAAGATGTTAAAACTTGGGGTAATTGAAGAGTCACATAGTGGGTGGAACAGTCCTATTGTGCTGGTTCCAAAACCTAATGGCACTTTAAGATTTTGTAATGACTATCGCAAGTTAAATTGCGTTTCCAAATTTGACTCAGACCCAATAGGGTTGATGAGTTAATAGAGAGACTGGGCAAAGCACGTTACCTGACAACTCTAGATCTAACAAAGGGTTATTGGCAGGTCCCTCTCACTGAACAGGCAAAAGAGAAAACTGCTTTCTCAACACCCAAAGGCCTGTTTCAGTATACAGTATTACCATTCTGGCTAAATGGTGCCCCTGCCATATTCCAAAGAATGATGGACAGGGTTCTAAAATACCATACTAGATATGCGGCGGCATAAATTGATGATGTTGTTATCCACAGTGAAGACTCGGAGTCCCATCTCCCAAAAGGTACAAGCAGTACTTAATTCCATTCGTGCCGTTGGTTTAACTGCTAATCCTCCCAAGTGTACCATTGGTCTGGAGGAGGCAACGTATTTAGGTTATTCAATTGGGAGAGGATTGGTTAAACCACAGATAACAAAGGTGGAAGCTATAAAAAAAACTGGCCCCAGCTACTTACCAAGAAACAGGTAAGAGCATTTTTAGGTCTGACGGGGTACTACAGAAGGTTCATCCCAAATTTTGCCACAATTGCTGCCCCTTTAACGGACGTCACAAAAGCAAGGTCCCCAGTTACAGTTAAGTGGTCTCCAGAAGCAGATCAGGCTTGTAAATCATTGAAAGAAGCTCTCTGTGCCCATCCTGTCTTGATAACGCTAGACTGTTCTAGAGAGTTCATAGTACAGACGGATGCTTCTGATGTGGGCTTAGGGGCTGTCTTGTCCCAAGAAAATCAGGGTGAGGAACACCCCATTTACTTTTTGAGCAGAAAGCTAAACCCACAAGAAAAGAACTATTCAATAGTGGAAAAAGAATGTTTGGCAATTAAATGGGCTCTAGAGGCTCTTTGGTATTACCTCTTAGGGAGAAAGTTCAGATTAATTACAGACCACGCTCCACTAACTTGGATGTCCCAGAGTAAAGAGAGAAACTCTAGGGTGACCAGGTGGTTCCTTAGTCTCCAGTCCTTTAATTTCACTGTGGAACAGAGGGCAGGTCTGAAATAGGAAAATGCTGATGGGCTTTCTAGGGTACACTCCTTGATGTCCATGGTCGCTCACCCCAGTAGGAATGAGCTGGGGGGAGGAAATGTGAAAGGAAAGGTGGTGAAGTTATGGATGGGAGGTACACAAACCCTGCATTTGCAAATTATACCTATCCCTACTAAGGGAAAGGCCAGGGAGGGTTTTGCAAAAGAAGCCAAGTGCAGATCACCTGGACTTAATTAACAGAGTGTAAGAAAGGGCAGGCTGGATCAGTTCTCCCCTCATTCCAGCTGAGAGAGCTGGATGCTACAGACAGGCACTGGCCTGCAACAGGTATTGCTTCATGATATTTGTTTTGTTGTTTGGTAAGTGGGAAGCCACCCAAAGATAGCTAGAGAATTACTGTCTAGTTAATGCTCAGATAGAGCTAGGATTTATTTTGGATTGATTTGGTGTCCCTTGATTTTGTCTGAAGTGACAATGAAAATAAAGCCTTTAAACCAGATCTGGATGGTCCTGTGACTGTGCTTACCCTAAAAGGCAGTGGGTTTTAAGATTCCCAGACAAGAACCCTGCAGACAAAAAAGGTATTTTGTCACAGTGTGTATATGTATTATATATTATATAACCTCCTGCGGCCGCAAACGCGGGATTTTTAAAAACGCGGGCGGTGCGGCGTCATTAGCGCTGCCTGGGCAATGCGGCTGGCGCGCGGGAAACTACGTTACAAACGGAGAACATCCCCGCATTTTTACGGGCATGTAGGAGGTTTAAAGGGGCCGCGGCTGTACATACTTACATATACACACATATATATATATATATATATACATATATATATACACTGGCGACACACTTTATTCGAGCTCGGCTAGTCCCACGATTTCGGGTATACCCGGGTGTATTGAGGTTTGTGACTGTTTTCTGCCCGAGTGCATTGAGGTATTTTCCAAGCAGGGATTGAAGCATTTTATTCCCGCTGGCTGCAATACTGCACAGTATATATATATATACTGCATTACAATTCATGAATTTATGCCATCTGGTAGACACGCGAAGCATTGCAGCCTATTAAATCCTAATCATTATCATTTAACAGATCAGCCGCCCGTCAGCCAGGCATGAACCCAGGCTGGGAAGGCAAACGCAACGGGGCTTGTCAGAGGTGAGGAGCGGCGCATTCCAGGTATCTGCCAGGTACATACTGGGTATTTGCTCGAATAAAGTGTGTCGGTGCAGTATATATATATATATATATATATATATATATATATATATATATATATATATATATATATATATATATATATATATATATATATATATATATATATATATATATATATATATATATATATATATATATATATATATATATATATATATATATATATATATATATATATATATATATATATATATATATATATATATATATATATATATACACACACACACACGTGTGTTTGTATATATAGATACATATACATATACACACACACACAAGGGCCCCACTAATACGGCGGGATCCGTTCTCAGGACCCGCCGTAAAGCGAAAATCGCCGTGTAACCGGCGATTTTTGTTAGGTGCACTGTAACAGGGGCCTTCCCTTGTTCAGAAAACTTGCCTCTAATCCAGCAGTGTGCTGGTTAATTGACCAGCACCTGGCTGGTTAGAGGTGTTAGAAAAAGCCTACCTCTGAGACAGGAAGTGAGACTCCTTGGCACATCTGTGAGCTGAACAAGGAGACAGACGTCTTGAGCCTGCACGCTGCCAGCAAGACACAGGGGAAAGTACTTCTAAACCTGGAGAACAAAGAAGCCTTCCCCTACAAGAAACAGATAAGACTTTCCTTTCTAAGACTTTTTGTATATCTGCACATATCAAGAAATATGTTTGGGGCTGGGAGACATGCTAATCTAAAGGGAGTTGTGGACTGCATAGGTTTCACTAGAAATACTCCCAAGTAGAACAGAAGCTTTGTTTGACCCCTTATTTGCATACGTTTGGATGAATTTTCTTGTGTTAAAGAAACAGGCGCAATAAAAGCCTATTTAATTTCACCTTAAAAAAAAGTCTCCATTGCATACCTCTGCACACGTCCTCTTACATATGGTGTCAGAAGTTGGGATTGAGGTGGCCCTTGAAGTTAAAAGGGATCCCCGGAGATTGCCTGTGAATTTTTTTTGTGCTTTTTGCCTACAAACAGTCTGAGCAACATAAACAAAGAATCACATGCAGCAGAGACCAGAATTAAGTGGATACACACCCAGGCAGGAAATCTACACTGCACTGAAGAAAGCCACAAAACCACAGATGGACTCTTCTCCCCGTTTCCAAGAGGAGAGAGTGACTGTGCTGAAGCAGGTAAACCTTACTTGCCTATCACAATAAAGTGTAATATGGTCATTGAAATAAGGGTTTTGCCTTCCAGCCGTAGTCAGGGTTCAAGAAGTAAGTTAGCCCTTAAAAGGGATAGGCGTTTGTTGTTTTCAAATGTTTCGCTGAAGCAGTTAATACAGATGGTGACCCACGAGCGGTACTGATTCTGCAAGTAAAGGCTGCCACACCGCATAGGACTACCAGCTGTGAATGGAGTATACAGTATGCAGAAAAGTGTGAAAATTGATGCAAGACTGTGCTGAAGCAGGGGAATTTTCAGCAAACAAATGCTGTGTGTAAAATTGCCCCGCCGGATAAAAAGGGATTGCTTAACTGTGTAATGGGTAACCCAAAGCCAATTGCTGAGTTAAGTCGCCCTGCCCAGAGTGAAAGAAAGTGAAAAAAAGAAAAGAGAATATTTTTTCTGCAAGTAAAGTCTGTATGTATCTTGGGAGTACAACATGCACCCAAAGTAGGAAGTGTGAATGCCCTATTCCCTATTACCCAAAGATGAGACTGAAAATTACTGAACTCAAGCAGAAAACCAAATGCCTTTGCTGACGCCAGAAAATGGGCAGCTAGCAAGCATTGTGTTTAAAGAAATGGAACCCTGGGAATTTAAAATGGCCACCCAGCTGAAGTCAAATACAGACTCTGCAAAAATAGGGAAGAAAATTTGATCCTGGTGTAAAGAACCCCACCAAACGGAGCAGTGTCCCTTCAGGCCTTATTCAGACGATGAGAGTGAATGCATGCACAGTAATGCTAATATTGTAAAACTTACCCAAGGGAAGAAAAAGTCTACAGAGAGGCCTGTGAGAGCTACGATGTCTACAAGCAAAATATGCCCACCTGTAGGACTACAACCATTTGGGGTTCTAGCAAATACAGTGGCAACAGCTGCAATAGCGCCTCCTGATGTCAGGAAGAAAAATACACCTGATGATAGCCCCAAAATGGAGGACAAGATGCAGCGTTCCTGTAATGAACCCTACCCCATGGAAGAGTGGCCCTTCAAGTTCGATGAGGAGGAAGACATCTCTTATGGGGAACCCAAACCGAGTCACACCCACAAAACACCCCAAGAATGGTGGGGGTGCCTGAACACGGTATGAACCGAAAAGACCGCTCCCTATGATGACAAATATGATCGGCAGGAGAGAGCGGGAGCAGCGGATCACCGAATATTTCCGTCAGCTATTACAGTTGCAAGAAAAGCAGGGTGGATTCAGTGACGCTGCTAAAATTTCAAATGAAGATGGAGACCCCAGTATCCCTGAGGGGACGGTGTCATCCAAAACAAAAAGGCGAAAAAAGAAAAGTGGTTCTTCACTTACCGTGGAAGGAACAGACACATCTGCAGATCTTGCGGAGGAAGAGGGGTTCTGAAATGCCCTGCAGCCTAGAGAAAATGGAGAAGTCGTCCCGCGGATGACCGAATATCCAGAGGGCCCAAGGCAGAAATAGTGTACCCCAAAGAAGTGTCGGTCCGGTGCTAATAGTGAGAAACCCTCAACCAACCATCCCAGGGAAGCGGAGCCGGAACCAGTGAGTGACGATCCCTTGACCAGCCCTGGGGATGCCCTGAAGGATGCCAGGCGTGACTGTGATCTGCTCCAGGAACAATTGAAACTGAAGAAAGATGATTACACAGAGCTACTGAAAAATAACGTGAAGCTACAGAAAGATGTGCTCATAATGCACTCTTTGGCCAGGACAGAATTGGACTATCTCAAGACTGAGCTAGATACTGCAAACGCTACTATTACCGTCATGGATGAAAAGCGGAGCCAATCTGATAAAATGATGGCTAAGCTGAAGCATGAGGAGGCACTGAAGGAGATGACAGTCTTTCTGCAAGAGGTTCACACTCTTCGCGTAGAGCTGAATGCCTCACAACAGGAGGTCAGCAGTGTCCGGATAGAGGTGGATGTATCTCAGAAGGAGGTTCATACACTCCGCAGAGCACTGGATGCCTCACATCATGAGATCAACAGCTGCCGCACAGAACTGGAAGTCTCCAGAAAGGAACTTCACAGTCTTGCTGAGGAGCTGGACATTTCAAAGAAAACTATCCTACATCTTAACTTAGATCTCAAAGTCTCTCAGAAGGAGCTTCAGAACCTAAACCTGGAGATGGAAGTCCGCCTCCAAGCAGGTGTGCAAAAATGGAAGGTGGACTGCAAGGAGGCCCTGAATAGTACAGAGATGGAAAACAGGAGAAAATGTAAGATTAAAAAAAGAAAATTTGGAGTTGACAAACCACGTCAATGGAAACAATGAAAAGCTGCACGAGCTTGAAAAAATAAAGAAACGGTTGGAAGATGAAAAATTTGAAGCAGAGCACCGACTGCAGAACCAACTGCAAGGTCTGCGTACAACACCTCCAGAATGTCGAGAAGCAGCGAACTCTGCAGGAAGAAAATCTGCAGGCTACTAAGGAAATACAAGTGCTGCAGGAACGTCTGATTACCCAGTGCGTCCTCGCAAAGCAGCAGGATAAACTGAAGGCTACCCTGACCATCACCAAAGCATCGCTAGAGGCTAAGCTTAGAGGCCAGGTGACTCGGTACAAGAGGGAGCGCAAAAAGGTCCAGAAACTGAGACGAGTATCTGCGGCCCAAGCGAAGAAGTTCACAGTGCTCCACAAAATAAAGAATGATAGGTGGAAGCAAGCTCAGAGAAAGCACAGGGAAGAAATAAAGACCCTGAAAGGAGAATGGCAGGAAACACTCAAGAAACAGAGTGAGACTCTGCAGCCCAGTAACTTACAGATTCCTCCAATACGGGAAAAGGTATTGGCTCTGCCCAAGCATCGGTATCCCACAGTAACTAATGCCCGTGAGGACAAGGGTGCAGTGAGAGCTGGGGACACCACTCACCTTCAAAACAAGATTCCGAAGTTTGAGCCACCTAAGAAAGCACTAGCCAAACCTGCAACCGCCCAACAGGCAACAAACAGAGGTAGGAGTGCAGAATCAAAGCCAGAAGAATCCTTAGCTGAGGAAGCTGAAAAGATAGGACATTCTCTGGAAATGGAGCTGAACTCGCAACTCAATCCCAAAGAAGCTGAACTGGTGACTACATTGAATGGTAAAAGTGCAGGAAGACAGCTTCAAGAACTGAGGGCTCAAGTGGATGTTCTTGGGCGCTCTTGTGATACCAGGAAATGGACATTTGGTGCTTAAGTGGAGCACATAGGAAGGATGGCAAGAGAGAGCGATTTGCATATGCGCTCTGCATACAGTCTGCCTACAAAAAGAGGAGTGCCCGACACAGGGGAAAGCTCAGGACCACTTGGTCAGTAGAAAGACTGTACTTGGGAAAAGGACTGCTGATCTCAAGCACCTTCTGGAGGAGACACTACTAATCTGGAGGAAGGGCTCCAATCCCAGCAGGACTGAGGGTTCTCCTCCATCCACTCTCATTCAAGTCACAGAGATATCTCGAATGAGAGTGGAAGGATGGGCTTTGGCCGTGGCAAGCCCGAGCTTCCCACAAACAGGGGAGGTATGTAACAAGGGACTTACCCTGTTCAGAAAACTTGCCTCTAATCCAGCAGTGTGCTGGTTAATTGACCAGCACCTGGCTGATTAGAGGTGTTAGAAAAAGCCTGCCTCTGAGACAGGAAGTGAGACTCCTTAGCACATCTGTGAGCTGAACCAGGAGACAGACGTCTTGAGCCTGCACGCTGCCAGCAAGACACAGGGGAAACTACTTCTAAACCTGGAGAACAAAGAAGCCTTCCCCTACAAAAAACAGATAAGACTTTCCTTTCTAAGACTTTTTGTATATCTGCACATATCAAGATATATGTTTGAGGCTGGGAGACATGCTAATCTAAAGGGAGTTGTGGACTGCATAGGTTTCACTAGAAATACTCCCAAGTGGAACAGAAGCTTTGTTTGACCCCTTAGTGCATCCTTTTGGATGATTTTCTTGTGTTAAAGAAACAGGCGCAATAAAAGCCTTATTTAATTTCACCTTAAAGTCTCCATTGCATACCTCTGCACACGTCCTCTTACATGCACATACGCAGACTGGCAATGCGCCGTTCTGCACACGGCGGACACGGCGGCCCCCTTCTCAGCAACACCGTTATGGCGGATCGCCGAGAAGCGGGGCCCTGCTGTATACATACACATATATATATATATATATATATAGAACACACAAAAGGAGAAGTTGCTCAACACATAATATATAAAGTTAACTCAAGCCCTTTAATAAAACTAACTAGAAGGGTAAAATAAAATATATATCCCAATTAAAGTCAGTATATAAATTAAATAGGACCTGATGGTGCTAGGGGATAGTGAAAACTATATAAGACACACAGATGAAAAGAACAAAGACAATCCCCTTAGTAGCACTCTAAATTACACCTAAACTAATCTATAAGATAAAGATGGTAAAAAAGAAACAGATGCTCCGCCAATTCAGAAAAAATGAACAAGATTTTATTGATTAAACAACAAGACACACTAACACATATATACATTATATATATATATATATATATATATATATATATATATATATATATATATATATATATATATATATATATATATATATATATATATATATATATATATATATATATATATATATATATAGGAAAAGAGAGGAGAGAGCGCACGCCCATAGCGTATAAAAGTATATTTAATGAAGGGGAGGGGGGAGGGAGGGGTAAAAAACGCACTTACAAGAAGTACAATAAAATCAAGCATATGTGATAATAATCACCACCATCCGGTCTAACTGCAAGCACTTGGGGCAGTCCCAGGCTCCGTTGGTGAAGGAGCAGCGTCTCAGCAGATTCCAGGACTGATGTAGGTCATCCGGTCAAAATGCAGACTTTGGGGGCATTCCCAGGCTCCGTTGGCAAATGAGCAGCGTACCAGCAGTGTCCCAGGGCTGGTGTGCTGTAAATAGTCCCAGACAAAAGTTCTGTATGGATAGTGCCTGCAGCACTAGCGCTAGGATCAATCCGCTCCTGCGCTGGATGTAGACTTGAATGTCAGTGCGTCTGACGTCACGACGCTCCCTGACGCGTTTCGTCAGTCTCGGCTAACTTTTTCAAGATCCCTTTGAAAAAGTTAGCCGAGACTGACGAAACGCGTCAGGGAGCGTCGTGACGTCAGACGCACTGACATTCAAGTCTACATCCAGCGCAGGAGCGGATTGATCCTAGCGCTAGTGCTGCAGGCACTATCCATACAGAACTTTTGTCTGGGACTATTTACAGCACACCAGCCCTGGGACACTGCTGGTACGCTGCTCATTTGCCAACGGAGCCTGGGAATGCCCCCAAAGTCTGCATTTTGACCGGATGACCTACATCAGTCCTGGAATCTGCTGAGACGCTGCTCCTTCACCAACGGAGCCTGGGACTGCCCCAAGAGCTTGCAGTTAGACCGGATGGTGGTGATTATTATCACATATGCTTGATTTTATTGTACTTCTTGTAAGTGCGTTTTTTACCCCTCCCTCCCCCCTCCCCTTCATTAAATATACTTTTATACGCTATGGGCGTGCGCTCTCTCCTCTCTTTTCCTTTTTAGATATCCTGTGGACGTGGTAGATCCACATTGAGAGCTGCCGGAGACCCTACATACCAGCACCCATATTCATCATCGGAACTATCTGAGGACTGGTTTATCCTTTCAATTGCTTTTTTTTCCATGTGTACATGTTTTATGTTTGTAATGGGCCTATCTTATGGTTATAGGTCTGTATACCTACACATTATTGCTTAGATTATTAGGTTATACAATAGATATATTTTTACATAGACATACATAGTTTATATGTTCCTGTAAGGCGCAGCTTTTTTCCTTCTATATATATATATATATATATATAAATAATATACATACATTATATATATATATATATATATACATTATATATATATATATATATATATATATATATATATATATATATATATGTCACAGCAGCCGGCACACCTATATAGAATAAACTCCAGATGCTATGTCCCGTAAAAGATAATAAAGATGAATATTACCAGATGATGCTCCAGTAAGGAGAGACAGCACACACAGAATGAGAATTCAAAGTACTGTATTGCAACACAAAAAACAACGGAACCTTCCTCAGGGTTGTACGTACACACACTTAGTTAAGTTATGGTGGGTAAAAAAAGTGACAAAAACCCTCCACAGTAAAGCATATAGCAAATGGAAATATTTTACGGTGTGCTCATTTGCATGTATTGGACAGGTCTGCAACCCTGCCTTTCACCGTTATCACCGTTATCACCCAGCATACAGTGTTTCCACAGATATATAATCAGGAACCGAAAGTATTTGTCAATGACCATTGTTTTTCTGCAAAGAATTGCTTGTGGCTGCTATGTAAATGAATGTAAACACATTCTTCTGTTATCTTTTACGATAGGCAGGAAACTGCCCTTAAGGATGAAAGGAAATTAACCAAGTAACTGCTACAGTATTTAATCAAATGCCATGTATTGTTTGAAGTCCTGTGTTAAAAGGACATATTCATTTCAAGACTACGCCCTGAATTAACTATATAAGTTGGATGCGTTCTGTAATAAACCAGAGAAGTAACTGAGCAAGGCTACTGCGTGTCTGAACTTATGTGCTTCTCTCCAGACGTCTGAGTTTCCTGAAACAGCGCACTAGATGTCGTAGGGTGTCCTCCCGGGAGGCTCTTGGACCAAGGGAGAGGGTCGCAACCCTATGGCGGAAAGCGAGAAATTTATATCTGGTGTCAGAAAGCGGGATTCAGTGCGATCGGGTAAGTACGTGATATTATTTGTCCGTATAAACTCCCGGTGTCCCTGAATCCAAAACTACCCACTTTAGTCATACCTCCTGGTCGAGAGTTATAGGCTTATATGAGTTTGAAGTCTCATATAGTGAGTCCGGGTTAGAGTCCCCGACTGAAATAAGTAAAAAAAAAAAAATAATAATAATAAAAATATCTAGTGTGTCTGAGGAAACTATATTTGTGTGTTTGAGTGCATAAGGCTTTTTATGAATTGCATTTGAATAACGCTGTGCCGCTTATTAGAAAGTGTTAAGATAAGAAATTGTTAAGATACGGGGTCTATTTCTAGTAGAAATGACAAAGGGGATAAAAGTCATAAAACCAAAGTTAAAGAGGGTACTCCTGAGCACCCTAGACCACCCCCTGTTGAAATGCCTCTTACGCAGAGAGGGGGGGGGAGGAGATGGATTCTAAGCAGAATTAACTAAGGAAAATAAAGTATTTTTTCTCTTGACAATCTGTCCCCCTCAGTTAAGCAAAAAGTTATGTTGAAGAAAAGGAGGGTGTCGGGGAACTAGCCCCAATCTTTTTTTTTTTTCTCTTCAGTGATTGTTACACAGGAAAGTTGTAGGAGTGTTGATTGAAGGTTTAGTGACAGGAGACTGAGAATGGTAGAAAGTGTCAGAAAGTCAAAGAGATAAAAGACAGAAAATGTAAATTTTCTAATTTAATTTTAAAGCTGCAGTTCAGTCTTTTTTTTTTTTAATTTTTTTTTTTACTTCAATAGTTTCATGTGTGCAATCTCTAATTACCTAAAGAACTGTATAGCTGCAGGTCAATTCGTTCTCCATGTATTGATCGGTGAAATTTGGTGACATCATTAGTGAAGGGATCTGTTTTTCTTCTGCTTCTGTCTCTCAGTGGAAGCTCATGAATATTCATGAGCACTCCTGCACTGACATGTGCTAGAGGGAGGGCAGGGCTGACAAAGGGGTGTGCCAGGGCTTGTGACAGGACATGAAGGGGCAGTGACTTAGCAAATGCTTGTTAAAATAGAATACAAGAAAATTGGTCTTTCAAAGTTGTTTTTTTAAAAACAGAAAATGCTAAAAGTATTTTTTCTTACTACAGAACTGATTTATTAAAAAAAACACATGCAGGATATTGACTGAACTGCAGCTTTAAGACATGCAACCCAAATTATTTGTGCCAAATTGACAGATTATAATTGTAAATTGATTTGCATTAATAATATTTTCCGGTCTGGATTGAAAAATTTAGGGAGTTTTGATGTATTGTGAAATTTCAGCAAGGAACATAGTAAGTATAGGGTTTTTTTTTTTCTCTCAGAATGTTTTATTAGATTTCCAGGCATGAATATGGTAAAAGGGTTGATTGAATGAATAACCCCTGTGTGTGTGTTTGTAAGAAACTATGTGAATCCTATCTATGTGAAAGTTTTATGTTTATTGAATAATAGGAATATATGTTTATTGTATGTATATAAAATTACTATCCAGGAACTTGCAAGTGTTTCTAAATTAAGAATATAATTAATTGCTCATGTTGAAATTTAAAATTTTAAAAGGTGTACACCCCCACTATAATATAAACTAATTAACACTGGGCAGAGGACAGTTTGGGTATCTGTGGAGAAAAAGAAGTATAAAGAAAGGACAAATTTGGAAAGGTCATTTGATCTTTACCATCTTTTTGTAAACAGTCCAGTCACTAGAATAATAAGGATGTTTATCGTACTGGCCAGGCGATTTATTTCCTTACCCAGAATTACAATTCTTTTCCTCTAAATTTCCACAGATAGAATCAGGTGAATATGTTACATAGAAATAACGGGCAGTATTTTCAAATTAGTTTTAAAAGGTTTGTTATAATATGGGGGAAAGGGACATTTTTATTCATTTAGTTTGCAGGATCAAGGGAATCAGGTGATTCAGACATAAAGGTGGCATTAAGAAAGAGGAGCTTACAATCTAATTGGTAGGTAGAGAGAATGTATAGAGACAGTAGGGGGGAATTCTGGCAAGTGAGGTTGCAGGGGGCCCAGCTCTATACATCATGTGCCCAGTATTCGGTGTGAGTTAGATTTGTGCGTGCTGATTAATGAAGGAAAATAGGTTTGTTTAACTTGAGAGAGGGTAGAGTTGAAGCAGGATAGCATAAATTTGTAGTGAAGGAAGGTAGTATGCGTGTGTAGGAATATATTGTGTGTTTATAATTTCTTATGCTACAAGTTGTTTTCTCAGCAAACCAGATGTTATTGTGTATTTTAAAAAGTTTCTGTCAGAATAATATAGCAGAATTAGGTTGAGGTTTTTTTAATGTAAATTTTATACTTAAAAGGTTTTATCGTTAATTTTGCTATAGATCAGGCAATTATATTTAGGCCACTAAAGTAATGTTTTAAATACTGTTATCCTTTGTGAGATATTGTTCACATGTAATAAGATATAAGATGTGAACAAAAGGAGGGATGTTATTGCTGTAATTTATTGCTGTCTATCAGAAAAACGTTTCTCATGGGTAGACCAATGGTCACCCAGGTACCTTGTAGACTTAATGTTGTATGATTATGCTCTAACAGACGGTTTAGTCAGCGTCTATTGTGTGAAACTAATGCAATTGTTTGAGTGTCTCATGTCCAGGTGCAGTCCTTCCAATTAGATGAAGCAACATTATCTAAATAAAGGTGACTGGCTCAAGCACATTCTACACAAAAGCGCTTTTTATCTAATGTGGAGCGGCCCATTCCAAATTCTACTCAGTCAGAGTATTTTTCCTGGATCCATGTTACGCAAGTGCACATACAGTCGCTTCAAATTAAATCTCAACACAGGAAGGAAGGCCTAAAGACACAGCCGTTTTCAGTTGGTGGTTTGGGTCATAATAAAACCCGGCACTAACCAACGAGGGAGAAAAGTTCATAGGCAGGAATCCGGACCTCAACACAGGAACTTTGAACTTTTTAATAACCTTTTTTCTTTGCAGGTTTTATTATTTTAATTACAATGTATATTCTATTAGGTTTGTGTAAGTAGTGTACACACGAAGACGATAAGGTAGTAACAGGTATAGTTTGTTTAGTAATATTTCTTTTGTTTTTATTATACTGTGTATAGCATATGTGCACACTCTTGTCATATAATGGAATCCTGGTAAACAAAGACCAGGTCATGTTATTTGGGAAAAATGGTTCCAGCGTTTAAAGTTATAGATGAGGGTTGGGACTTGGTGGTTGGATTGTTTTCGCTGGGAACAAAGCTTGTGAATGCTCTGGTATGTGTGTCAGCAGTACTCATCGTTGCTCGGTATGTATGTGTCATGTGCAGTAAACTTTGATCCAGAAGTGCGTTGCACCCCCCCCCCCCACCGATACTATGCCACTTTTCGGTGATGCGGCAGACCCCCAGAAGAAAAGACTGAAGAAGAAGTCAACTGGGCCGATACAATGGTCGGAAAGGAATGAAGTGATGCACAATTGGACATCTTGGTCCAGCAGGACTCTGAAATGGTTAATAAGAGGGGACTAAGAAGATTGGATATGAGGCTATGAGGAAAGTGGGAGGTCACCAAGTGGCGCGAGTCAACCACAAGGAAAGGATCACAAGTCAGCCATTTTGACCATAGCAGCCCTTTTGCTGTTTTGCCATTCTGAGTAAATGCAGTATGAAAGATGTGTGCAAGCAAGATGTTTGTGCAGTCGCTCCTAGTAGAAATTAGCCCCCACCAATTCTCAGAAATTTTTAGCCGCCATAATGCGCTAGTTATAGAAGAGCAGTGTGACTAGTAATTTTGTTAATTGTTCTTTAGAGAACAAAAAGGAGGGATTGTTAATGTATATATGAGGGGTAGTGTTAATATAAGTATAACAGTAGGTCCTCCATTTTATTATAACAGGCATTTTGATATAAAAGGTGTGTCACAGATCTATAATCAGGAACCGAAAGTATTTGTCAATGACCATTGTTTTTCTGCAAAGAATTGCTTGTGGCTGCTATGTAAATGAATGTAAACACATTCTTTTGTTATCTTTTACGATAGGCAGGAAACTGCCCTTAAGGCCAAGGATGAAAGGAAGTTAACCAAGTAACTGCTATCTAATCAAATGCCATGTATTGTTTGAAGTCCTGTGTTAAAAGGACATATTCATTTCAAGACTACACCCTGAATTAACTATATAAGTTGGATGCGTTCTGTAATAAAGCAGAGAAGTAACTGAGCAAGGCTACTGCGTGTCTGATCTTATTTGCTTCTCTCCAGACGTCTGAGTTTCCTGAAACAGCGCACTAGATATTGTAGGGTGTCCTCCCGGGAGGCTCTTGGACCAAGGGAGAGGGTCGCAACCGTAAGCGGAAAGCGAGAAATTTACACACTGCAGCAAGGGATTCTGGGAAATGACATGCAAATGACCACAGTGCCACTTTTTTAAGGTCGAAACAGCTGTCTGTGGGTAGGTTTACGGGCTATGCATCTTAACCCAGGTTTATTTGGGGCGAAACGCATAGAGTGGGAGGATCTCCAGAACATAGAGCGGCAGCCGGTAAACACGCTGACAGTCTCCAGCTTCAGGGGAGTTATCGGAGGAACGGGACGTCATAGCCGTGACGAGCGCGACGGACCAGGAAGAGAATCACCTCCACGAGCACGCCGAGGAGTTCGATTTCCAGAGGCGGTGAGACCAACATCAGTGTGATATACCTGCTGTTTGCTGTTTGAGTCTATTTGCTTGGCTTTTACAGCACTATTGTAAGAGCGCTTTTTATATAATACATAAAGGATTTATTTTGAACTCATTGATCTGCACCATCGAGTTCCTTTCTCTCCGCATGTACCTCTCTCCTCAACATCATGCGGAGTGTGACATCCAGGAATATTGCGCCCAACAGTTGTGTCTGCACCATCTTTTACACATTGCCTAGATACCTCCTGCTTCTTGTAAGTAGGCTGGGTATAGGGCCAAGTTTGCTTACCTGTATTTTGGTTCCATATACCTCTACACTTAGATTTTGTGCTTTTTGTCTCTATTGCCCATATGCTCCCCCTGCACTGTTAGAACACATTCTTGCCTTGCGGAACCAGTGAAGACAGGTCCCACCAGAGGATTTGAGCTGGGAACCTAGACCGTATTTCATATTTATATATTGTTCATGAGTGTATTTGCACTTTTACAGTTTGCACTTAACATTGTTGTTTATGTGATATCACTATTAGTAGTTAGCGCCTATATAAATCACTTTTACTTATATACATAGGGAGGGGATTACAGGATATCTGCCTTTTGTTTCCGCCAGACATATAGGAGCCTTGACAGCAGGGGGTCTGGGACTAGCTAAAAACGGCCCTGTCAAAACTCATAAGCACGGTTTCCATTGGCAAGTTTGGAATTGATCCCTCCTATCAGTGAATGTGTAATCTCAATTCCTGCTGTAATTGGCTATCAGACCCCTCAATGATTTAGATATGAATCAAGCCTATATAAGTGTGCAATAAAGCAGCTCTCTCTCGCCTGCCTGATTTCCTGATGAGAAGACACGCTGCTGCTGGGCCTCTCACCTGTGCGTCTGAGTGAAAGAGCTATTCACACAGAAAAGCATGGGGGAGGAAAGGCCTAGCCAGCAGGCTGGATTTCTGTCCAGGAGCCCAGAACCGGAGTCCTATCAAGGTAAGCCTTTGCTGAAGCAGGCACCTTGCAATTAGGAAAGGGCTAGATTTCATTCCCCCAGACCCCCGTAAGTGTGTATGTTCTCTCCATCTTGTATTTCTGTGTGTTTCCTAGGTCTTATCCGAATAAACCGCAATTTATTTTACTGCCTGTTTTGCCTTGTGACTGATCCCTTAAATATAAAGGTGTATTTGGCCTGGTCTCCCGTGACAATAAGCTTATAGGGGACCATTGTTATATGGTTTTGAAGCAAAAGGTGGCACTGTGTGCTCATTTGCATGTAATTTCCCACAATCCCTTGCTGCAGTGGAAGCACTGTGTGCTGGCTGATAATGGTGAAAGGCGGGGCTGCAGACCTGTCAAGACATGCAAATGAGCATACAGTAATATTTCCATTATATATAACAGAAAAAGACAAAGCAGCGCTAACATATACAGATGCAAGCACAAAAATAACACTAAATGTTAGAATACCAATTTGGTTCAAAGTTCAATCCAGCAGGAACGAATCCAGTAGAAACTGTCCTCATATAGATGTCCCGGTTTAGCCGGGACAGTCCTGTTTTTTTTGTGATTTGTCCCGGTGGGCTGACATACCTGGAAATGTCCCGGTTTTTGCTGAGTGTCCCGGGTCTCACAGAGCAGGGGATGCCGGTGGGGAGAAGAGCAGCTGAATGGCGTAGCAGATGCCGGTGTTGGGGAGCAGAGCAGAAAGATGATTGGCCTGACAGAGAAGAGTGGGGTCTGGGTTAGCAGCAGAGAAGGGTGGGGGAGGGGCTAGCCGCAGAGCAGAGAGATGATTGGCCTGACAGAGAAGAGTGGGGTCTGGGTTAGCAGCAGAGAAGGGTGGGGGAGGGGCTAGCCGCAGAGAAGGGTGGGGGAGGGGCTAGCCGCAGAGAAGGGTGGGGTCTGGGTTAGCAGCAGAGAAGGGTGGGGTCTGGGTTAGCAGCAGAGAAGGGTGGGGGAGGGGCTAGCCGCAGAGAAGGGTGGGGGAGGGGCTAGCAGCAGAGAAGGGTGGGGTCTGGGTTAGCAGCAGAGAAGGGTGGGGGAGGGGCTAGCTGCAGAGAAGGGTGGGGGAGGGGCTAGCCGCAGAGAAGGGTGGGGGTGGGGTTAGCAGCAGAGGAGCCTTTCAGTAAGCACCGGAAGCAGTGAGTACTTCCTCTGCTACCAGGGCTAAAGATGGACTCCCCCCTGCTCCCGTCACAGGTAGGGTCTGGAGAGACAGAGTTGAGAGAGGCACAAACACACACAGACCTGGGGAGAGAGACACACACACACAGACCTGGGGAGAGACACACACACACACAGACCTGGGGAGAGACACACACACACACAGACCTGGGGGGAGAGAGACACACACACACAGACCTGGGGAGAGAGAGACACACACACACAGACCTGGGGAGAGAGAGACACACACACACAGACCTGGGGAGAGAGACACACACACAGACCTGGGGAGAGAGACACACACACAGACCTGGGGAGAGAGAGAGACACACACACACAGACCTGGGGAGAGAGAGAGACACACACACACAGACCTGGGGAGAGAGAGAGACACACACACACACACACACACACACACACACAGACCTGGGGAGAGAGAGACACACACACACACAGACCTGGGGGGAGAGAGACACACACACACAGAGAAACCTGGGTGGAGAGAGACATACACACACACACACAGAAACCTGGGTGAAGAGAGAGATACACACACACACACACACACACACACACACACACACACAGACCTGAGGGGAGAGAGAGATATACACACACACAGACCTGGGAGGTGGGGGAGAGGGAGAGAGAGACACACACCCACAGACCTGGGGGGGGAGAGAGATATACACACACAGACCTGGGGGGGGGGGGGGAGAGAGAGAGACACACACAGACCTGGGGGGAGAGAGACACACACACAGACCTGGGGGGGAGAGAGACACACACACAGACCTGGGGGGGAGAGAGACACACACAGACCTGGGGGGAGAGAGAGATATACACGCACACAGACCTGGGGGGAGAGAGAGATATACACACACACACAGACCTGGGGGGGGAGAGAGAGATATACACACACACACAGACCTGGGGGGAGAGAGATATACACACACACACACAGACCTGGGGGGGAGAGAGAGATATACACACACAGACCTGGGGGGGAGAGAGATATACACACACAGACCTGGGGAGAGAGAGATATACACACATAGACCTGGGGAGAGAGATATACACACACAGACCTAGGGAGAGAGAGATACACACACACACACACACACACACAGACAGACCTGGGGAGAGAGAGATATACACACACACACACACACACACAGACCTGGGGAGAGAGAGATATACACACACAGACCTGGGGAGAGAGAGATACACACACACACACACACACAGAGACAGACCTGGGGAGAGAGAGATATACACACACACACACAGACCTGGGGGGGAGAGAGAGATACACACACACAGACCTGGGGGGGAGAGAGAGATACACACACACAGACCTGGGGGGAGAGAGATACACACACACAGACAGACCTGGGGGGAGAGAGAGATATACACACACAGACCTGGGGAGAGAGAGAGATATACACACACAGACCTGGGGAGAGAGAGATACACACACACAGACCTGGGGAGAGAGATATACACACACACACAGACCTGGGGAGAGAGAGAGAGATACACACACACTAACACACACACACACAGACCTGGGGGGAGAAAGAGATATACACACACACAGACCTGGGGGAGAGAGAGATACACACACACAGAGACCTGGGGAGAGAGAGAGATATACACACACACACAGACAGACCTGGGGGAGAGATATACACACACACAGACCTGGGGGGGAGAGAGATATACACACACATACCTGGGGAGAGAGAGAGATACACACACACACCTGGGGGGAGAGAGAGATATACACACATACACATACCTGGGGGGAGAGAGAGATATACACACATACACATACCTGGGGGGAGAGAGAGATATACACACATACACACAGACCTGGGGAGAGAGAGAGATATACACACATACACACAGACCTGGGGAGAGAGAGAGATATACACACATACACACAGACCTGGGGAGAGAGAGAGATATACACACACACACAGACCTGGGGAGAGAGAGATATACACACACACAGACCTGGGGGGGAGAGCGATATACACACACAGACCTGGGGGGAGAGAGAGATATACACACACACACACACATACCTGGGGGGAGAGAGAGATATACACACATACACACAGACCTGGGGAGAGAGAGATACACACACACACACAGACCTGGGGAGAGAGGGATATACACACACACACACACACAGACCTGGGGAGAGAGGGATATACACGCACACACAGACCTGGGGGGAGAGAGTGATATACACACAGACCTGGGGGGAGAGAGAGATACACATACACACAGACCTGGGGGAGAGAGAGATACACACACATACACAAAGACCTGGGGGAGAGAGAGATACACACACACACACACACAGACCTGGGGGGAGAGATACACACACACACACACAGACCTGAGGGAGAGAGAGATACACACACACAGACCTGGGTGAGAGAGAGATACACACACACAGACCTGGGGAGAGGGAGATACACACACACAGACCTGGGGAGAGGGAGATACACACACACAGACCTGGGGAGAGAGAGATATATACACACACACACACACACACACAGAGAGACAGGCTTGGGGAGAGAGAGATACACACACAGAGACAGACCTGGGGAGAGAGATACACACACACACACACACACACACACACAGACCTGGGGGGAGAGAGATACACACACACAGACCTGGGGAGAGGGAGATACACACACACAGACCTGGGGAGAGGGAGATACACACACACAGACCTGGGGAGAGGGAGATACACACACACAGACCTGGGGAGAGAGAGATATACAAACACAGACCTGGGGAGAGAGAGATATATACACACACACACACACACAGAGAGACAGGCCTGGGGAGAGAGAGATACACACACAGAGACAGGCCTGGGGAGAGAGAGATACACACACAGAGACAGACCTGGGGAGAGAGATACACACACACACACACAGACCTGGGGGGAGAGAGATATATACACACACACACACACACACACACAGAGAGACAGGCCTGGGGAGAGAGAGATACACACACAGAGACAGACCTGGGGAGAGAGATACACACACACACACACACACAGACCTGGGGGGAGAGAGATACACACACACACACACAGACCTGGGGGGAGAGAGATACACACACACACACACAGACCTGGGGGGAGAGAGATACACACGACACACACACAGACCTGGGGGGAGAGAGATACACACACACACAGACCTGGGGGGAGAGAGATACACACACACACAGACCTGGGGGGAGAGAGATACACACACACACAGACCTGGGGGAGAAGAGATACACACACACACACAGACCTGGGGGGAGAGAGATACACACACACACACAGACCTGGGGGGAGAGAGATACACACACACACACAGACCTGGGGGGAGAAGAGATACACACACACACAGACCTGGGGGGAGAGAGATACACACACACACACAGACCTGGGGGGAGAGAGATACACACACACACACACACACAGACCTGGGGGGAGAGAGATACACACACACACACACACACACACAGACCTGGGGGAGAGAGATACACACACACACACACACACAGACCTGGGGGGAGAGAGATACACACACACACACGACACACACACACAGACCTGGGGGGAGAGAGATACACACACACACACACAGACCTGGGGGGAGAGAGATACACACACACACAGACCTGGGGGGAGAGAGATACACACACACACACACACAGACCTGGGGGGAGAGAGATACACACACACACACACACACAGACCTGGGGGGAGAGAGATACACACACACACACACACAGACCTGGGGGGAGAGAGATACACACACACACACACACAGACCTGGGGGGAGAGAGATACACACACACACAGACCTGGGGGGAGAGAGATACACACATCACACAGACCTGGGGGGAGAGAGATACACACACACACAGACCTGGGGGGAGAGAGATACACACACACACAGACCTGGGGGAGAGAGATACACACACACACAGACCTGGGGGGGAGAGAGATACACACACACACAGACCTGGGGGGAGAGAGATACACACACACACAGACCTGGGGGGAGAGAGATACACACACACACACACACAGACCTGGGGGGAGAGAGATACACACACACACAGACCTGGGGGGAGAGAGATACACACACACACACACACAGACCTGGGGGGAGAGAGATACACACACACACACACACACAGAGACCTGGGGGGAGAGAGATACACACACACACACAGACCTGGGGGGAGAGAGATACACACACACACACACAGACCTGGGGGAGAGAGATACACACACACACACACACACACACAGACCTGGGGGGAGAGAGATACACACACACACAGACCTGGGGGGGGAGAGATACACACACACACAGACCTGGGGGGAGAGAGATACACACACACACACACACACAGACCTGGGGGGAGAGAGATACACACACACACAGACCTGGGGGGGGAGAGATACACACACACACAGACCTGGGGGAGAGAGATACACACACACACAGACCTGGGGGGAGAGAGATACACACACACACACACACACACAGACCTTGGGGGAGAGAGATACACACACACACACACAGACCTGGGGGGAGAGAGATACACACACACACACACACACACCTGGCGGGAGAGAGATACACACACACACAAAGATCTGGGGGGAGAGAGATACACACACACACAGATCTGGGGAGAGACACACACACACACACAGACCTGGGGAGAGAGACACACACACACAGACCTGGGGAGAGAGACACACACACACAGACCTGGGGGAGAGACACCACACACTAAAGGACTAGTGTGTAAAGGACTAACCACATTAGGGGAGGTAGAGCAGGGAAAGTGTCCTAAATGTCACCAATGGCAGCCCATAGAAAACGGAGGTAGGAAAATCTAATCCAGTTACATACAAAATATACAGGAAATCTCAGTTCTCACCAGATCGTGCTCAGGAGAGACAGCAGCAGCTCATCCGTCAGCTGAGTCTCCTCATCAGGGAGACCACAACTGTGCCAATCCGGATACACAGTAATACCAGCAGCAGCTTATTCACTCACAGTCATACAGACCGGAAGGGGAGGGAGGAGGGGAGGTGGAAGGGGGGTGGAAGGGGGAGGAGGGGAGGTGGAAGGGGGAGGAGGAAGGGGGAGGAAGGGGGAGGAGGGGAGGGGAGGTGGAAGGGGGGGGGGAGGGGAGGGGAGGTGAAGGGGGGGGGGGAGGGGAGGGGAGTGGAAGGGGGGGGGGGGAGGGGAGGGGAGGTGGAAGGGGGGGGGGAGGGGAGGTGGAAGGGGGGGGGGAGGGGAGGTGGAAGGGGGAGGGGAGGTGGAAGGGGGGGGGGAGGGGAGGTGGAAGGGGGGGGGGAGGGGAGGTGGAAGGGGGGGGGGAGGGGAGGTGGAAGGGGGGGGGGGAGGGGAGGTGGAAGGGGGGGGGGGAGGGGAGGTGGAAGGGGGGGGAGGGGAGGGTGGAAGGGGGGGGGGGGGAGGGGAGGTGGAAGGGGGGGGGGGAGGGGAGGTGGAAGGGGGGGGGGGGAGGGGAGGTGGAAGGGGGGGGGGGAGGGGAGGTGGAAGGGGGGGGGGGGAGGGGAGGTGGAAGGGGGGGGGGAGGGGAGGTGGAAGGGGGGGGGGGGGGGGGAGGTGGAAGGGGGGGGAGGGGAGGTGGAAGGGGGGGGGAGGGGAGGTGGGGGGGGGAGGGGAGGTGGAAGGGGGGGGAGGGGAGGTGGGGGGGGAGGGGAGGTGGAAGGGGGGGGAGGTGGAAGGGGGAGGAGGGGAGGTGGAAGGGGGAGGAGGGGAGGTGGAAGGGGGAGGAGAGGCCACACAGCCTAACCCCGGTCCACCAGTGTACTTTCCCTACTCTGGGACCTCACACTCCCTCATAAGGAAACCTCTTTACTTAATGATCTGCCAAGGCAGTGACTGGGTGACTCACTTTGATCTCCGCTTGCAGGATTTATCAGCCACACGTTTTTTCTGCAAGCTCCCTCCCTTCCTGCAGTGTCTGCTATGTGACACCTCTGCAGCAGTTGATGGGTTCTTTAGCATTTAGCAATGTAACTATAGTGATTTTGGAGGTTATAGTGTCTCAGATAGTCCCCACCTCCGCCGAGCAAGCCCTCCCGCCCCCGTGAGCTGCGAGCAAGCCCTCCGCCCCCCCCCCCCCCCCCCGTGAACCGCCGAACAAGGACTCCCCCCCCCCCCCCCCCAGTGAACCACAGACATAACAATTGGATCTATTATGACTGTTTGCACTATATCGCATCCATTCAAGCCACAAATTGGTGTCAGAGAATCCAGTTTCCGTGGCCATAGTATCCTCAAATGTGGGGTTAGCTATTGCCACCATGTTTTTCAATGTATGGAAATGTGTGTTTTAAGGGTTTTTTTCTCTGGCTCGGGGGTTTTTTTTCGCGGTTTTGACATCTGCCAATCTTTGGAATTATACATATCCTGTATTTTGAACTTCCCGTAAGCCCCCCTTGTACCTCCTTTCATCCAAGTCCCTAGAACATATACACCAGCGTCCCCGGGGGTAGGGTTTTCTATAGTTAGTGTGAGTTTCATTATTTTACCCGTCACTGACTAGACATGTACCGGTTTTTAACAAGGCCATCCGACTAATTAGAGACTTGCCATTCTTGTCTTTCCTTGCTAGGCCATTTTGTGGTCGGTATCCCCAATCTGTTCCCGTGTTCCATCCTACTGCTCCCCAGTAATCACATTCCTGTCCCCAGTGGGAATCCGTTACGCATACAGTACATAGGTGGACCTGGAACCGGAATCGCCGTATAGATTACATTGCCAATGTGTTGAGGGGCAGCTGACTATATTACAATAATCAAAAGAGAAGGTAGCTACATGAGTATTGGATGAATTATACCAAAACGTGACTGCCCCTTCATGTTGGGTGATAGCAACTTCTTGTGCCCCCCCCCCAAATCCAACAAGCAAAGGGTATATAGAATCATTTTCCTTCTGAGGTGTCCTTGTTGGGAGCTGGAACCTTCTTGCAATGAGAGGCGTGTATCCAGGTGTTCTTGCCAGCTAGTTTGACTGATGTGGCTGTGGTCAACAGAACTTAGAAAGGACCATCATATCTGGGCTCTAGGGAGTGTTTCCTTACAAATTTCTTCACGAGTACCCAGTCTCCGGGCACGAGTCTATGAGTCCCGGTATCTAGATCTGGATCTGGAATAGAAGAAAACACCCGACCATGTATATTGGTTAGTTCTTGCGCTAGGGCAGTTACATATTTGGTCAAAACATCAGACTGCATTTGTAACTGCTGTGGGTAGTAACAACCAAGTTTGGGGGCAGTACCAAACAGTATCTCAAATGGGGATAGAGCATGTTCCCCTCATGGGGTGTATCGAACACTGAACAAAGCAATGGGTAGACTATCTGGCCAGGGCATATTTATTTCCTGGGCCATTTTTAACATTCTAGTTTTCAGTATGCCATTCATTCTTTCTACCTTTCCGCTACTCTGGGGATGGTATGGGGTGTGGAACGCAAGGGTGGTCCCTAGCGCGGACCAAATTTCTTTAGCTAACGTAGCAGTGAAAGCGGGGCCTTGGTCGCTTTCTCTTACTTCAGGTACCCCATATCTACAAACCACCGCTGTCAGGAGTTTTTTTTGCTGTTGTTTTTGCAGTGAGATTGGTGACAGGATAGGCTTCTGGCCATCCTGAAAACATATCTACAATTACTAAAGCATATTCAAAACGGCCCGACTTTGGCATCTGAATATGGTCAATCTGGATACGTTGGAAAGGGTATAAGGGCCTTGCAAGTTGTTTTTGCGGTGGTTTTTCCACACGTCCCGGGTTACACTTTGCACAAATTGTACATGATTTGCAGAAATTACTAGTCATTGGGGTAATTCCAGGCGCTACATAGTATTTGTCGATCAGTGCAGTCATAAGAGTCTTCGAGAGATGTGCTGCTCCATGTGCCCATTGTACCACAGCAGGATACAGTGCCCGTGGCAGGCAAAGTTTCTTTATGTACTCATAAATTCCTTCTTGGGGTGATGCACCTCTTTTCTTCCAGCTTTCCTTTTCTTCCTTTGTTGCAGATTCTTGCAACTTCTTCAGATATTCTCGATTCACTGGGAGGTTCTGCATTAACGGAACCATCCTTGTCGTGTCCACTCAATCTTCCACTTCTCGTATCCCGCTGGCAGCTTGGTTTGCCGCGGCATCCGCCAGATAGTTTCCTTTGGCTTCTTCTGTGTTCAGTTTCCCATGGGCTTTTACCTTTAGGATGGCCACATGGCTTGGAAGGAGTAGGGCGTCCATCAGAGCTTGTATGGCTGAGCTGTGTTTCACTGGTGTTCCTGCTGCTGTCAGAAATCTCCTGGTTTGCCAAATGACGCCAAAATCGTGTGCTACACCAAAGGCATATCTAGAGTCAGTGTAGATATTCGCCGTGTGTCCTTCTGCCAGTTTACACGCTGCAGTGAGAGCTTGTAGTTCGGCCTCTTGTGCAGATGCTGTTGACGGTAGTGTGCTTGCCAGTAGGACCACAGAGTCCGTGGTGACAGCATAACCCATATGGTAGGTGCCTTGTTGATCAGCATATCGAGAATCATCCACAAACAGGATAAGATCTGGGTTCTGTATCGGCGTTTCACTCACCGTGGGCAGATGAGCTGTTTCTAGCTTCATGAGTTTGAAGCAATCATGGGGTGGGTCGGCTCCAGCTGTGCTTTGTTCTTGTTCGTGTCCCTGCACATCTCCCCCCTCGGGAAGTGGAAGAAGAGTGGAGGGGTTAAGCACTTGGCACCGGAGAAGGGTGACATTGTCTGGAATGAGAAGCGAGCATTGTAACCTGAGGTGTCTGGCAGCGGACAGATGTTTTGGCTGTGTCTGATTGAGAATAGCAGCAATGTCATGTGGTGCCAAGAGAATGAGGTCATGCCCTAGAACGATATCCGAAGTTTTATCCAGCAGTGCTTGAGCAGCAAAGACAGCACGAAGACAGGACGGTCCACCACGAGCCACAGCGTCGAGACGGCTGGAGTAATAACCAATAGGTCGACATCGGCCAGCGTGTGGCTGTGTTAACACTCCAGTTGCATGTCCATTTCGTTCTGATACGAAAAGCTTGAAGGGTAAATCATAGTCTGGGAGGCCCAAGGCAGGGGCCGAGGATATTGCCTGTTTGAGAACAGTGAAATTCTTGGAAGCCACTGGGGTCATCTGGAAAGGATTTGTTGTTAAGACATCGTACAATGGTTGCATCAACAGCGAGGCTTCTGGAACCCAGGAGCGACAGTACGAAATAAGTCCAAGGAACGCGTGTAGCGGTTTCTGGCCTTGTGGCAAAGGTATGTCCAGTATGGCTGTGACTCGATCGCGAGTGAGATGTCTTGTTCCGTGTGAGAGACAATGACCGAGGAATACAACAGAGGTGGAGCATCACTGGAGTTTGGGGAGTGTCGCCTTGCATCCCTGATCCGCCAGATAACATAGTAGACTTTCGGAGGCTTGTTCGGCCAACTTGTGATCATCTGCACATAGGAGTAAATCATCAACATATTGTAACAGGGTTATAGAAACGTTCTCTTTCTGCCATGTGTCTAAAATGGTGGTCATTGCCTTGGCAAACTGGCTGGGAGAGTTCTGTGCCCCTTGTGGCATTACGGTCCATGTATACTGTTGGCCCTCATGAGTAAATGCAAAAAGATACATACATGAAGGGTGCAACGGAACGCTGAAAAATGCGTTCGCCAAATCCACCACTGTAAAGTATCATGCTGTGGGCGGAACCCCTGCAAGGAGTGTGTGTGGGTTGGGAACAATGGGAGTGTCTAAAACAGTTGCATCATTTACTGCTCGAAGATCTTGAACCATTCTATACTTATCAGGTTCACCCTTCGCGGTGCGTTTCTTCACAGGGAAAAGAGGGGTATTGCAGGGTGAGGTGCAAGGTATTAATGCGCCATTTGCAAGAAGGGCCTTAACATGTTTCGTGATAGCGTCAGCTTGTGCTATCTTTAGTGGGTATTGCGGTTTACGGGGAAGCGGAGCCCCTTGTTTGAGCTGTACAACAATGGGCGGTACCGTCAGGTGCCCGATAGCCTCAGGGCCTGTGGACAATAATTTGGACGGGATCCTATCCATGACAGAGGACGGTATACTGGCGGCTGAGGGTTTGTCTGCTAATGCCAAAAGTATCGGAAGGGAACAAAGGGCAGAGACATCTGACTCCCAGAGCCGGGAGGTTACATCAATGGTGCCGTCCTTGGAGAATATTATGGAGGCCTGTAACCTGGACAAAACATCAGCGCCAAGCAGATTAAGCGGGCAGGTAGAGGAAACTACAAATCGTGCAAATAGTTCAGGGTAGGGACCTATCTGCAGGGGTCGTGTTAATGGGCTAGAGCGCGGAGTGCCATCTACCCCCACACATGAAACATCAATATCAGACAAATAGGAAGGGTCGAATATGTCTGCAGCTCTAATTACGCTCCTGGCGGCACCTGTGTCTACCAGGAAGGGGGTGAGGTGACCTTCTATGGGTATTATAACCTGGGCTAGGGGACCTTCTCCTTCCCGGGCGGCTACGGCTAGAAGGGGGGTTGACACAGGCTTGCCGTATTCCTAGCGGGGCTGGTCCCCACCATGATTGGTGGGCTGAAAGGGCATTTGATGGGGAGGTAGCTGTTCATTGGGGTAGTGATTGTCCCTGCCCTGATTCCACTGGGAATTACTGTTTCCGGGGTTATATTGATTCCTGTGGGGGCGTCTAGGTACCGTGCAGTTCTTTTTAAAATGGCCGGGCTGGCCGCAATTAAAACAAGTGGGAGGTGGTCGTGGCTCATACTGCACATGATTGTAACCTTGGCCATAAGTATGTACAGTATGTATGTCTTTATTTGTATAGCGCCATAAAATGTACATAGCGCTTCACAGTAGTAATACATGTCATATAAATAACAAATATAAATAACACATCATGGGAATAAGTGCTTCAGACATACTGTAAAAGTAACATTAAGGAAGGAGTCCCTGCTCCAAGGAGCTTACAATCTAATTGGTAGGTAGGGAGAACGTACAGAGACAGTAGGAGGGAATACTAGTAAGTGCGTCTGCAGGAGGCCAAGCTTTGTGTCATGTGTCCATGATTATCCAGTGCTACTCATATGCTTCTTTAAGCAGATGTGTCTTAAGGTGGGTCTTAAAGGTGGATAGCGAGGGGGCTAGTCGGGTATTGAGGGGAAGAGCATTCCAGAGGTGTGGGGCAGAAAGTGAGAAAGGTTTAAGGCGGGAGAGAGCTTTAGATACAAAGGGGGTAGAAAGAAGACATCCTTGAGAAGAACGCAAGAGTCGTGATGGTGCATAGCGAGAAATTAGGGCTGAGATGTAATGAGGGGCAGAAGAATGTAAAGCTTTAAAAGTGAGCAGTAGAATTGAGTGTGAGATACGCGATTTAATCGGAAGCCAGGAGAGGGATTTCAGCAGGGGAGACGCTGAGACAGATTTAGGAAAGAGTAGAGTGATTCTGGCAGCAGTGTTTAGGATAGATTGTAGGGGAGACAGGTGAGAGGTAGGAAGGCCGGACAGCAGGAGGTTGCAGTAATCGAAACGTGAGAGAATGAGGGCCTGAGTCAGAGTTTTAGCAGTTGAGTAACAGAGGAAAGGGCGTATCTTTGTGATATTGCGGAGGAAAAAGCGACAAGTTTTAGAAACGTTTTGAATATGAGAGGAGAATGAGAGAGAGGAATCAAGTGTGACCCCTAGGCAGCGTGCTTGGGCTACTGGGTGAATGATCGTATTTCCAATAGCAATGTGGAAGGATGTAGTAGGGCCAGGTTTGGGAGGTAGTATAAGGAGCTCTGTTTTTGCCATGTTAAGTTTCAGTCGGCGGATGGCCATCCAGGATGATATTCCAGAGAGGCATTCAGAAACTTTGGTCTGTATAGCAGGTGTAAGGTCAGGGGTTGAAAGGTAAATTTGTGTGTCGTCAGCATAGAGGTGATATTTAAACCCAAAAGATGTGATTAGGTCACCTAGAGAGAGTGTGTAGAGAGAAAAGAGAAGGGGTCCCAGGACAGAGCCCTGGGGTACCCCCACAGAGAGATCAATAGAGGAGGAGGAGGTGTTAGCAAAAGAGACACTGAAGGTACGATGGGAGAGGTAAGAGGAGATCCAGGATAAAGCTTTGTTCCGAATACCAAGAGTATGGAGAATGTGAAGGAGAAGAGGGTGGTCCACGGTGTCGAATGCTGCAGAGAGGTCGAGTAATATGAGCAGAGTGTAATGACCTCTGTCTTTGGCAGCGTGGAGGTCGTCAGTTATTTTAGTGAGGGCTGTTTCAGTAGAGTGAGCAGTGCGGAAGCCAGATTGTAGAGGGTCTAGTACAGAATAGGTGTTGAGAAAGTGTAGCAATCGAGAGAATACAAGACGTTTAAAGAGTTTGGAGGCAAAAGGCAGGAGGGAGACAGGTCGATAGTTAGAAGGACAGGTAGGGTCAAGCTTGCTGTTTTTGAGTAATGGTATAACGGTTGCATGCTTGAAGGATGAAGGAAAGGTACCAGAGTAGAGGGAAGAGTTAAAGATCTGTGTGAGCATAGGGATTATAGAAGGAGCAAGAAGTTTTAGGAGATGGGAGGGAATGGGATCAAGAGGGCAAGTGGTAGAGGGAGAAGAGGAGATCAGCAGTGATACATCCTCCTCCGAGATAGCAGAAAAAGAGTCAAGAAAGACAGGAGGAGAGTTGGGAAGCATTGTGGGATGGGAGGAGGCAACAGATGGGATGTTCTGCCGTATGGACTCCACCTTTTTCTTAAAAAAGTCAGCAAAGTCCTGAGGTGAGATGGAGGAAGAAGAGGAGGCAGCTGAGGGTGGTCTGAGTAGAGAGTCAAAGACAGAAAAGAGACGGCGTGGGTTAGACTTGTGTGTGTTGATTAGTGATGAAAAGTAGGTTTGTTTAGCCTGAAAGAGGGCAGAGTTGAAACAGGATAGCATAAATTTGTAGTGAATGAAGTCTGCGAGCGTATGAGATTTCCTCCAGAGGCGTTCAGAGGAACGAGTGGAGGAACGCAGCATGCGTGTGTGGGAGTTTAGCCAGGGTCTGGGGTTAGAAGGGCGAGGACGGCAGAGAGAAAGTGGGGCATGAAGATCAAGAGAGGAAGATAAGGCAGAGTTGTAGTTCCTGACCAGGTTGTCAGGGTCTGAAGCGGAACTGAGAGAGGAGAGGGAGGAGCGTAAAGTGGAATCAAGAGCTGGTAGGTTAATAGAGTGCAGGTTTCTGCAAAAACGAGGGCGAGATGGAGATGGAGATGGAGAGAAGCGAGAGAGAGAAAATGAGATGAGGTGATGGTCAGAGAGAGGAAAAGGGGAAATGGAGAAGTCGGAGAGAGAGAAGTTTTTAGTGAAAACCAGGTCTAAGTAGTGGCCATCCTTGTGGGTGCTGGCTGCAGTCCACTGTTGAAGGCCAAAAGAAGAGGTTAGAGAAAGAAAGCGGGAAGCCCAAGGGAGAGAGGGGTCATCAATGTGGCAATAGAAGTCCCCAAGGAGAAGAACAGGGGAGTCTGAGGAGAGAAAGAAAGAGAGCCAGGATTCAAAGTGAGAGAGAAAGGCAGAAGGGGGATGAGTAGAGGAAGGTGGGCGATAGATGACCGCCACATGGACCGGGAGAGGAGAGAAGATCTGGACTGTGTGAGCCTCGAAGGAGGGAAAAGCAAGAGAGGGGGGAATAGAAACTGTTCTGTAACGGCAGAGAGAGGAGAGCAGGAGCCCCACGCCTCCACCCCTGCCATCAGGGCGTGGAGTGTGGGAGAAGGAAAGGCCACCGTAGGAGAGGGCAGCTTCCAGAGCAGAGTCAGACTGAGTGAGCCAGGTCTCAGTTATAGCAAAGAGAAGCAGGGAGTGAGAGAGAAAGAAGTCATGCACAGAGAGGAACTTGTTAGAGAGGGAGCGAGCATTCCAAAGTGCACAGGAGAAAGGGAGAGAGGAGGGAGGGTGGCATGGGATGGGTATGAGGTTAGAGGGGTTGACACCAGAAGGAGTAGAAGTTGCATGTGGAAGGCGAGGACGAGAGCAAGTAGAAATAAGGCAGGGACCAGGATTGGGAGAGATATCCCCAGAAGCAAGGAGGAGAAGCATGGACAGAAAGAGGATGTGTGAGGATGATTTGTAGGGGTGTGTTTTAGTGGGGGCAGAGACATTCTCCACCAACATAATAGGGGTGGTTTTCTTCAGGGCCTGACTTGATTCAAGACCCTTCGCTACCAACAAAAGGGTATCTAGAGGGAGTACCCGGAATTCTGGTCGTGCCATAATTAAACCTTTCCGAATGGGTGCCTCGAGTCCGGCTACAAATGCAGCAGATAACATATGACTATGGGCTTTGTTGTAGGGGGTAAAGCCTAAATCGGAAAAAACCTGGGATAGTCTGATATGGAATTTCTCCACTGATTCCTCTTTTTCCTGAGTCACATCCTGTATATTGATGGCTTGGTCAGCCAGCTTTTCCCTGGCCCAGTCACGTAATTGGTCACAAAAGTCCACCCCGGAGGCATATGTATCATCGCTTGTCACCATAGCGTCCGTCAGGCTTTTTTCCATTATGGGCCAGTATGCTTCCCCCGCCTTAATTTCGCATAAGCTAACCAAATCCTGTCGAGCTGCCGAGTACGTTTTTTGGATCTGGGCCACTCTACGATAAAAGGGCATAGGTTGTTTCTCCGGGTCTGGTAGGGTGGTTGGTAGGGATCATCAGGAAGCGCAAACATGTGAAAAACAAAAACATATACTGATGGTGCAGTATTGTAACAATAACGTGAATAAATGATGGCAAAGTCATTGGTCAGAATACTCACAAACGTGAGATGCAACTGGACACGTAATGGTATCTTTAAATGGTATAGTGGCAGTGATGTGATCAAATGGGCACAGCACTCTCGATCTGGTAAATCTTTCCAGTGGGCCCTTAATATTGAATAAAACAGGACATAGTGCAGACTGTACAAGAAATTTTATAGGAGTAGATAAAATCCAATAAACTCACATGGTGTAAGATATAAACAAGCATATAGATCTCAATCAATGGATCTCTGCGGACCGGATGAGTGGTGTCTCAGCTGTTCCTCTGTACTGGCGTGCGTGTCATGGATGCGTCTCACCGAAGACCGGAAGTGACAACATCCGCTTCCAGAGGTTCCGGTTAGTCCTGCAACATCACTCTACGCGTTTCACCTTGTCGGTTTCTTCTCCTGATCCGACCTCGCAGTCGGGGTGTAATAGGAACCGCCCGCCTGCAGCACAGGATATAGTGGTGCTACATGGGCAGTCGAGGTTGGTTTGTCATCCGTGGGCGGGATAGTGGGTTGTATAGGCGGGGGGGCTGTCGGGGCCGGGAGCGAAGGTAACAAAGGAGTGAGTACGGGTGAATCAGTCACACGGGGGCGCTGCGCATCACAATTATAACAATCTTCCCGCCATTGGGGATTTCGGGTGCCACACCTCAAACATGTCCAGGGGGGTGGGTCAGCACCAGCATAGGGTGGGGGTTGGTCTTTTTCAGGGGGGTTACTGGTACAGTCGCCGCAAGGGTGATAGAGAAACACAACCTTCCCTCCCTTTTTTATCTCCTGCTCGGTCCATTTTTCTCTGTGGACAACCATGGCGACATTAAACCAGGCTTCCGCTGTCTTCAGCAGGTTGTTATCACTCAAAATTCCTCTCTTTTCTTTCAATATTTTTCGCCACTCTTCCGGCTGCAATCTGCCTTTCCCTTTGCTAATTCCACATACTTTAAACAGCCTACTTGCTTTCTTAACATGCTCCTTTCCCTCTCTCTCGGCCACTAGGTGGCAGGCTAAGACTCCTTTCTCTGTCTTACTCGCCTGTGCTCCCATGTTTTACACTTTATGGGCCACCCAACTTGAATCCGAGTTTCTTCACTCTCTCTTTCTCACTTTCTTTTTAACTGCAAAGCGTACGTTAACGCGGAAAACCAGGAGTTCGGGCAGCTTAACGTCTAGGTGTTGTCGCCCAAGTAACTGTGGGCTATATCCTTCCTCTTTTCCTCTCAACAATCCCCACCCGTCCTCATGAATTCCCAACATTAATCCACAAATACATTTTGGACATAACATACCACTTGATTACGAGAGAGAGGAAAAGGTTGTTCAGGAATTAGTCGGCAGAGTACCGCGCTGTTACCAACTGTAACGCGCACCTCAACACTCCTCCCTCCGCAACGCGCACACCGCGCTGTCACTACCGGGAAAAATCGTGTTCCTCTCTCTCCGACTTTCCCTTACTTCCCCATTCCCCTCCTTCCACCAAGTTTATAACGTACAATGACAAGACCCCTAGTCGGCCGGCAAAAATCCCACTCCACTTCGGGCTCCCACTTGCGGCACCGACTAACACGTATAAACATATACCGGGTGACAGATAGTCTAGGTAACAGGTTTGAGTTTAAAACGGGCTCCGGGCAAGATATCTACCTGTCTTTAGGTGACCTTCGGAGAGCCGTATAAGACACAGAAATAGACCAACAGCGGAGACAGTGCGTATCGGTAGATAATAAATGTTATCTTACCGTACTCCAGAGGTGATCAATCTCCTGCCGCGTCCGTATTTGGTCCACCTCGGTCACTCTGTCCACGGCTGTCTGTTGGTTCACAGCCCGGAGCCCCACGTTGGGCGCCAACTGTGTTAGATCAGACCAAACGTCTGCAGAGTATCTGTCCCCGTCCAAATTGTTGCTATGTAGGTAGTGCATGCACGAGAAGAATCACACTGACACCAAGTTCAGAATGATAATGCTTCCTTTATTGTTACAGCCCGCGTTTTCTTTTATAGGGGCTCAGGGGAGAGATTGTATGCAAAAAGGGGCTGTCTTATCTAAGGGTTGTGAGCAAATGCACATGTCAGTGTCTCATTGGTTCTTGTTAGGTCATGTCCTTGTATGGTCTTGTTATTGTAGTTTAGTGGACACATCAGCTTTGGGTGTAGTTCCGGGTTGGGCGCCATCTTCCATACTCGATGGGACGGGGAGCTGCGGTAGCCATTTTGAGTAAGGATCATAGGCATAGTGAGGTACACATTACAGATGAAGAAATAGGCATTTTATCCAATCCATCACAGGAGTGTGTGTGTGTGTGTGTGTGTGTGTGTGTAGGGGGGGAGAGAGAGAGAGTGTGTGTGTGTTTGCTTGTGCGCATGGGAGAGTGTGTGTGTGTGTAGGATACCAGAAGTGTCACATCACCCCCCCCCCAATCACCCCACCCCCCCAATCACCCAATCACCCCACTCCAATCAACCCCACCCCAATCAAACCCCCCCAATCACACCCCCCACCCCCCAATCACCCCACCCAGTCACCCCGTCACCCCACCACCCAATCACCCCGTCACCCCACCCAATCATCCTGTCACCCCACCCAATCTAGCCCTCTGTCTCTCTCGCCCCCTCTGTCTCTCTCGCCCCCTCTGTCTCTCTCGACCCCCTCTGTCTCTCTCGCCCCCCTCTGTCTCTCTCGCCCCCCTCTCTCTCGCCCCCCTCTCTCTCTCTCTCTCGCCCCCTCTCTCTCGCCCCCCTCTCTCTCTCGCCCCCCTCTCTCTCTCTCGCCCTCTCTCTCTCTCGACCCCTCTCTCTCTCTCTCTCGACCCATCTCTCTCTCTCTCTCGACCCCTCACTCTCTCTCTCTCTACCCCCTCTATATCACCCCCTCTCTCTCTCTCACCCCCTCTCTCTCTCTCACCCCCTCTCTCTCTCCCTCACCCTCGCTCTCTCATACCCCTCTCTCTCTCACCCCACTCTCTCTCTCTCACCCCCTCTCTCACCCCCTCTCTCTCTCTCGATCACCCCCCTCTCTCTCTCTCACCCCCCCTCTCTCACCCCCCTCTCTCTCTCTCACCCCCTCTTTCACCCCCTCTCTCTCTCATCCCTCTCTCTCTCACCCCCTCTCTCTCCCAACCCCCTCTCTCTCACCCCCTCTCTCTCTCACCCCCTCTCTCACCCCCCCTCTCTCTCACCCCCTCTCTCTCTCTCTCTCTCACCCCCCTCTCTCTCACCCCCTCTCTCTCTCACCCCCTCTCTCTCTCACCCCCCCTCTCTCTCTCACCCCTCCTCTCTCTCACCCCCCCTCTCTCTCACCCCCTCTCTCTCTCACCCCCCCCTCTCTCTCTCACCCCCCTCTCTCTCACCCCCCCTCTCTCTCACCCCCCTCTCTCTCACCCCCCCTCTCTCACCCCCCCTCTCTCTCTCTCACCCCCCCTCTCTCTCTCTCACCCCCCCCCTCTCTCTCACCCCCTCTCTCTCTCTCACCCCCTCTCTCTCTCTCACCCCCCTCTCTCTCACCCCCCCTCTCTCTCACCCCCCCTCTCTCTCACCCCCCTCTCTCTCACCCCCCCTCTCTCTCTCTCACCCCCCTCTCTCTCTCTCACCCCCTCTCTCTCTCTCACCCCCTCTCTCTCACCCCCTCTCTTTCTCACCCCCTCTCTCTCTCTCTCACCCCCCCTCTCTCTCACCCCCCCTCTCTCTCACCCCCCCTCTCTCTCACCCCCCCTCTCTCTCATCCCCCCTCTCTCTCTCACCCCTCCTTCTCTCTCAAACCCCTCCTTCTCTCTCTCACCACCTCTATGCTGACAACACACAAATATATTTCTCAACACCCGACCTTACACCTGCTGTACAAACCAAAGTTTCTGAATGTCTCTCTGCTATATCATCCTGGATGGCCCTCCGCCCCCTTAAACTCAACATGGCTAAAACAGAGCTCCTCATACTTCCTCCCAAACCTGGCCCTACTGCACCGACACACTTTATTCGAGCAAATACCCAGTATGTACCTGGCAGATACCTGGAATGCGCCGCTCCTCACCTCTGACAAGCCCCGTTGCGTTTGCCTTCCCAGCCTGGGTTCATGCCTGGCTGATGGGCGGCTGATCTGTTAAATGATAATGATTAGGATTTAATAGGCTGCAATGCTTCGCGTGTCTACCAGATGGCATAAATTCATGAATTGTAATGCAGTATATATATATATACTGTGCAGTATTGCAGCCAGCGGGAATAAAATGCTTCAATCCTTGCTGGAAAATAACCCAATGCACTCGGGCAGAAAACAGTCACAAACCTCAATACACCCGGGTATACCCGAATTCGTGGGACTAGCCGAGCTCGAATAAAGTGTGTCGCCAGTGTACTACCTCCTTCTACATTACTGTTGTAACTACTATCATTCACCCAGTAGCCCAAGCACACTGCCTAGGGGTCACACTCGACTCCTCTCTCATATTCGCCCCTCACATTCAAAACATTTCTAAAACTTGTCGCTTTTTCCTCCGCAATATAACAAAGATACGCCCTTTCCTCTGTTGCTCGACTGCTAAAACTCTGACTCAGGCCCTCATTCTCTCCCATCTTGATTACTGTAACCTCCTGCTTTCCGGCCTTCCTGCCTCTCATCTGTCTCTCATCTGTCCCTACAATCTATCCTAAATGCTGCTGCCAGAATCACTCTACTCTTTCCTAGATCTGTCTCAGCATCTCCCCTCATGAAATCCCTCTCCTGGCTTCCGATCAAATCTGCATCTCACACTCCATTCTCCTCCTCACTTTTAAAGCTTTACACTCTTCTGCTCCTCCTTACATCTCAGCCTTAATTTCTCGCTATGCACGATCCCGACTCTTGCGTTCTGCTCAAGGATGTCTTCTTTCTACCCCTTTTGTATCTAAAGCCCTCTCCCGCCTTAAACCTTTTTCACTGACTGCCCCACACCTCTGGAATACCCTTCCCCTCAGTACCTGAAGGAAGACCTAATTTCCTCGCCTATGCT
>NC_134497.1:46970090-47025090 GCF_040206685.1 Ascaphus truei
GCCCACATGCCACACAACCAATATATATATATATATATATATATATATATATATATATATATATATATATATATCATTAAATATTTCTATAGATTAGAATATGTCACATAATCTAAGGGTCAGCTATTTGTGAGAATTGGTGGGGGCTAATTTCTGCTAAGAGCGACTGCACAAACATTCTTCTTGCATACATCTTTCATACTGCATTTACTCAGAATGGCAAAACGGACCAAGATGGCTGCTATGGTCACAATGGCTGACGTGATCCTTTCCTTGTGGTTGACTCACTTCCCTTTGTGACCTCCCACCTTCCTCATATCCAGTCTTCTCAGTCCCCCATATCCTTAAGAGACAGTCTATTTAAAGAACAGAACAGTTAACCGTTTCATAGTCCTGATGGACCAAGATGTCCAAGTTGTGAATAACTTCATTCCTTTCTTTTCCGGCCATTATATCAGCCCAGTTGATTTCTTCTTTGGTCTCTTCTTCTGGGGGACTGGCGACATCATCACCGCAGAGAGGCATAGCATCGGTGGGGGTTGCAACGCACTTCTGGATCAGAGTTTTGCTGTACTTAATACATAGAGAGCAATGAGTAGGACAAACACACACATACAAAAACATTCGCTAGCTTCGCTCAAAGCAAATCAATCCAACCACCAAGTCCCCATGGTCCCTAAATCCTGGATAAATACACAACATTGCGCTTAACTAGGGCGCATACATGCCCCTCCTTTTGAGGCAAAAATATAGTCTAGAGCTATTTTATTCTGCGGGGTCATTAATTTAAACTAAACCTATTCTTGGTTAAGTGAGTAAATGTCTGTGGCTGTATGATTTAGGATATCCCTGTAAACCTGTCATACAGTAACCCAACTCCTACATTTGGGAATAAATTCCTTGAAACTTATTCTTCCCATAGACTACTTTTTAGCACTTGTGTATTGGGTGCATCTCTTCTGTTTCTAACTCTACCTGTGAGCAATTAACATAACCGTGTGTTTGACTGATAAAACATTCTCCCACCGGGATATCATTCTGCAGGGAGATTCTATTAACCTAGAAATCCAAACAAAATAAACAAAGTTAAACAAATAATACCTTATACTATTTTGTCATCCTTATGGGACGCCATTTACACAAACATAATGGAGCATACATTGTAACTGAAAAATAATAAAAACCTGTAAAAATAAAAAGTTCAAAGTTTGTGTGTTGAGGCCTGGACATTTTTGCCTATGACCTTTCTCCCTTGATGATTAGTGGTCAGAGAGTATTGTGTCCATCAAAACACTTATTTGCAGGCGCTGTGTCTTTGTCTTTATTAGCTGTTTGTGCCTAGGCTGGAACTATTTTGACGTGCGTGATGTGTATCCATGATGATAAGAAATTTTTACTGCAATGCTGGTGATGAGTAGTATTTAAATGGCCTTTTCATCTGGGATGAAGAGCGTGCTTGCGTAGAAAATGCTTGACCATTAACCCGTCTTGCGTAGGTGCACTTTCAGCTTTAACCTGTGCCTAGAAAGACTCAAAAATATATATTAGTTGCATGCAATACTTATTAATTGTTTTATTACCAATAACATGGTCCTTAATTAGTTACTTTGAACTACTGATGGTCATAACTCATCCCATAAGTGTCTCATAGGGAGAGAATTTATACCTAGAAATAAATTCTTGTATTAATATGGTTACTACTATTATTAGCATCCACAATATTAAACAGAGATATTCCCTATTAACGCTCCTCAAATTTTAAATTAAGCAATCAATATGGACTTGACTTTGCTACAATCCAAGTTCCTAAAACTTGGTACCTCAGCCTTTGCCAAACCAATTGCTTCCATAATCAATTCTATCCTGTCTGCAGGCCATAGCCCTAAGACCTGGAAAACTGCTAGAGTTGTCCCAATCTTCAAAAATGGGGACAAAAATACTGTCTCAAACTACAAATCAATCTCTCTTCTCCCAATACACACTTACTCTCATTCATACCTAACTGCCATCTGCCATTTTCTCTGATGCAAATGGTGTCAACCTTTTATTCATTTAATACTAACTAACCTTAAAACTCGCCCCACAAATCAAGCATCCCAACAGCCTGCACTCATGGCTATTGTCCCACACCCACAGTCACTCCTGGCTTTCACCTCAAACAGTCCACTGTAACTATTCTGCTAAAAAATGTGAAATGCCTTGTATATAATATATATATACCCTGTTCACTTATGCAATTATATACCCCCTGTCCTTTAACTCTATTTCCATGACATACCCAAAAACAAATAAATGGTTACAAAATTATAAATTTGGCAGATATGATATATCCCTCAACATAGGGACGGCTTGCTACCTGCTTTGCTGTGACATCTGCAAAGGTATTATTATTTACCAGGGGCCTGTCAGCTCTTGGAGTTAACATTGCTATAATAAATTCTGAACCTGCTGTGCATTGTGTATCATTTACAACATATCAATTTCTTGACCCTCTATAGGGATTTCAGAAAGACCTTCAATAACCTATGTATGTATCTCCCCTCTTCTGTTCATATATTATCTATACATGTGAACAAAAATACAAAAATACTAAAAATTATGAAAACAGGTTGCTTTGATATATAGCAAAATTAAACTGGTAAATAGATTTGTATGTGTAGTGACTATAAAAATATTTACTGCTTGTGTTAAAAGAAAAAGCCTGCAGTAGGTCTTTTAACAACTGTGGCATTTACAATATAAGAAAAAATCCTGAAATCCTGAACAAAAGATTTCCTTTTAAAATAGACAAATAATTTTGAACTCTTTGCAAAGTGCTGAGCACACGGCCAGCATTAACTTCAAAAGACACTCTGACTTTAAAAAGAAAAAAATAATAATTTTCAAAGCGCTTTTTTTTTTTTTTTTCTGGGAAAACAGCCAGAAATTTCACAGTACAGATAACGGGTTTCGCTGTCTAATTCATATTAACTGCTGGATTAATCTTCACGCAGGGGATTCTAACGTTAGTTTAATGTTAAATATGAAGCTTTCCACGCTGTCCTAAAACTGCATTTTGTATGGTCTTTCAAAGATTAAATAACGGGAATATTTTAAATTACTTATAAACACCAAGTCTATGCCAACAAGAGCATGCAACATTCTTTCATTCATTCACCTGAATGCCTTCTGCAAGAAATCTCATATTCCTGCAAACTTCCATCAATACAATTGCTATCCCGTTTTAACTATGCCCTCTCTTAAACTAAACAAAATATCTTCAAACATGCAACAGTTATACCATGACTAAAAAAACAGCAAGCTTGACCCTACCTGTCTTGTATGGCTTCTACACTGCTTATTTAACGGAGACAATTCTCGCTAAAATAACTGACCTCCATGCTGCTAAAGGCAGATATCATCACACTCCGCTCACACCACGGACACCCTCCTTTTGAAGCGCTATGTACATTAATGGCGTTATATACATATATAATGCAATATATTAATTCAAACAGTGCTTATGAGCTCTTACCATCATTTTAAACAAAAAACATCTTAATCCTGTAGAAATAAAATTGAAATGTGTTATCTTACTGCTTTACGGAAAAGAAGACAGTTCTACATTACCTTGTTCTCATGAATAAACTGCTTAAGCACAGAGCTAATTATTTTAATGTGAATGCTTCGCATTCTTTAAACTGTAAGAGAGAGGCTGTGCCCCTCCTTTTATTAAGATAGAAATACCACAAACGAAAAGAAATGTGTCCGGTTTAAAAAGTATCCGCCTGGCCAGGACGAATAAACCTTTCAAACTATAACCAGGGACCGAGCTGAATATACTCCCCTTCCGTTGTGAGGTATTTCTCCCTTATTCGGTGTACACCTTTTTAAAACCTTTTAAAATTTAGATTTCATCATGAGCAACTAATATTCATATTTTTGTACAGATGTTAATCAGCATGACCACACAGTGTCTTTCACACAAGAAATCATTCAGGAAAATATTCATCAGGGTTACAAACAAGCTTTACATAAAGTAGCGGTGTTTTTTTTTTTTTTTTTTTACAGAGACTTTCACTCTGAGCCCCCACGGGCAAAGCAGCACTTCCCTGCTTCTGACTCTGATATGGGCACACTCTCTGCCAATGACCAAAACCACCACAATTAAAACAGACACCATTATTCTGCCGAGAACAACCTTCTGCATATTCGACAAAACGGGTAATGACTAGCTGTCTGAGCAACAAATTCCTCAGGAATCAGACCAGATTTACACTCGCATTTAAAATTTGTACATTCCTAGGCTTCCGTCCAGAGTCATTCTTACTCATGTAAGCACCCATTAGTGGCTTAAAGAAAAACAGCTTAATTATGACAAATAATTGTAATATTTATACTTACACAATATACAATGGTCGTTCAGCTAGATCAGAGATAACAGTCCAGTCGTGCACAAAATTTACTGGACTCTAACCAAAAATTTTGTCTAAAGGGACTCTAACCCAATCTTCAGTCACAATTCATAAATTATCTGGACTCTAACCAGCATAATTTAGGTCTTTTTAAATTCCCAGAGGGGGTGAAGCATCATATATAAAAATTTACATATATACTCACCACCTCTGTGAATTTCCCACTTCTAGACACCAAAACTGAAGGAAGACCTAATTTCCTCGCCTATGCTTCAGAACTGAGAGGAGCCTTTCCTCTGCCAAGAAAACTGAAGCCTTGTGACTGGATACACAATCTGCACCATTTTGCAGCAGACTTCCCCGGAGAAGCTTTCACGCCCTGCCACTGTTCTGTTATCTTCGATTTTTGATGAACCTTATCAGGCCTGGGAGACGAACAAAATGAAACGTAACGCACGCCAGGTTTCAAATCCTTTGTCTCAATTTATTACTCATAGGGTAATGATTTTTATACAGAAAAAAAAAAGATATTGGTTAGAGGCGTAACATAGGCGTGTCTTGGGCGTAGCTTTGATTAGAGGCATGATTTAGGGGCAGGACATATTAGTGGCGTGACTTTTGAGACGTGTCTTTTTCCAATACAAGCAATTGTCTGAATACATAGCTTATTCATTGTCTGTTATCAAAAGAGACCTTGAGTCTTAGCAACTTTATTACATTATCTTGCTTCTTTCAGAGAACCATTCTATTATATTCTACTGAAACACCAGGAAATTGACATCACAAAAGTATCTAGTAATATCCTGACCAGAAAGAAAGGAAATGCAATTTAGCAGAGAAACTGAGTGCATTTAGGAATTATATTTCAGCAAAAAGGCTGACTACAGAATCTTAACTAGTTATGACCATACAAAATGGAAGCTAAACATGAGTGCAGACTCTGGCCTGACATACTGGTCCTAACAGTACCCAACTAGCACCCTCTCCATCCACCTTTAAGACCCACCTTAAGACACACTTGCTTAAAGAAGCATATGTAGATATTCTGAACACATGATACATATAGCTTGGCCCCCTGCAGACGCACTTACCAGAACTCCCTCCTACTGTCTCTGTACGTTCTCCCTACCTACCAATTAGATTGTAAGCTCCTCGGGGCAGGGACTCCTCTTCCTTAATGTTACTTTAATGTCTAAAGCACTTATTCCCATGATCTGTTATTTATATTATCTGTTATTTATTTGATTACCATATGTATTACTACTGTGAAGCGCTATGTACATTAATGGCGCTATATAAATAAAGACATACAATACAATACAATATATATGCACACACAGCTGTCTCTTACACATACACTCTGTGCAATTCCCTATATATCAATAGGGACCACATAGTTTCCACACACTATTGTAGTTATGCCACAGCCTCTTACACTTCCACACCTACCCACAACATTGATATACACCCCCACTCCACACACACATTTTGTAAAGCGCTGTGTACACTGTGGACTCTTCACCTATTTATATTCACACACACACCAACACAACTGACATTCAGGGACATTTATCACCTCTAGCCATAAAACTGCATGGGGGAGGGATTGTCTTCCATCACGATCACATTCCAGTATGCACTGTTTTTAAGTTTAAACCCCCTTTTTTAGCTTTATTCATTGTAACATCGCCGGAAGAGATCAGTGTATCTCGAAATCTCGCAGAAATAAAAGCATTGCGTTAGCCACAGAACGGTATCGTCTATTTTTTTTTTTTTTTATTATTATTAAAGCTCGGCTAAAACGGTATTGATACCTCTACATACACACACACACACACACACACACACACACACACACACACACACACACACACACACACACACACACACACACACATATATATATATGGTAAAAAAAGAGAAAAAGAAGGGTCTAAAAGGTGCACTCAAACAATATATATTGAAAAATTAGAAAAAATTTACTTTATTAGCAATGAGTAATAAAAAAACACACAAGACAGACCCAAACAAATACCACATAGTAAATTGCTGTGCGTAAATACTGTGATAAATTCTACACCAAATCACATGAGGGTCTGGTAAAACCCAAAACATAAAGGTTCAAATTTCGTATGGCAGAACCAGGGGAAAATATTTATTCCCCCAGTGATGCAGATGAGATCGGCCGATCTAAGAAAAAATTATTGAACAAACCAGACCACATGAAAAAATGGTTTTACCTCAAATACCTGCTAATGAAGCAGCAAAAAGAGAAATATCTACTTTAAATACTGCATAGAATGACATGAACATGACAGGCATGGTAAATAGGTGTAATAATGAACATAATAAAACACACAGCATAAATACCAAACTGGCTGAGAAAAGAATCATATAATGTAAACAAAGCCACTCAGGTAAACATACAAATGACCCTACAATGTGCTGCAAACAGAATAAATAGACTGATGCCAGTGCTATGCTGTACTCATGAAATGAACAGCAAAGGGAGGGAGTCCAAATGATGTACTAATAGTACTCATAGTAAGTCCCCAAATGGTGAAATCATGCGGGGGATAAGCAGGGGTCAGGTTTAAGCAACCCAGGGACAAAGCGCACTGCCAATGAATATTGAACAGTAGGGGAATCCCACAATACAGACCAGCGTCCCTGGTTCGGGCATCAGCGGTGTCACAGAGAAAAATCTTGAAAGTTTGCAATGCAGCATACGGGTCAGGAGGAGGTAGGGGTGCTGTCACAGCTCTGCTCGACGGCCGTTTCGCCAAGAAGGCTTATACACACACACACACATACACACACACATACACACACACACACACACACACACAGTGAACCAAGTGTCCCAGTGGGAGACAAGAACAGCACTCAGGATATGATGCAAAAATTGTTTTGAAACAACAAACAGGCACAAACAAGTCCAACGTTTCGGTCCTGTATAGGACCTTCCTCAGGGGAGTGCTAGAGAACACTGCCCAAGGAAAACATATATACCCACCACCAACCTGTGCAAGCAATTGAGAACAGCTGTTTATAATTAAAAATGGGAGTACTGTAGACGCCTGGGAGTCCCGTCCTCACTGCGCATCAGTCAGGCTTCACTGCTATTCTGTTTACATCCGGCTGCCAGATGCCATTCACACCGCGCACTAAACCTCTAAGGCGTCCCCCGTTGCCATGGCGACGTTACCGAAGCGTCTTTAACCATGTATGCAAAGGCAGAAGCAGACTGCAGCAGAGAGCAGGAGCACAGAACAGAATACAATTTTTGCATCATATCCTGAGTGCTGTTCTTGTCTCCCAGTGGGACACTTGGTTCACTATTGACTTCTATTGAACAAGCACCTGCCTCTCTGAAGCCTTGGAAGTGCATGCTGCTATCTATATATATACCTATATATCTATATGTGTTTGTGTGTGTGTGTGTGTGTGTGTGTATACACACACACATGTATATAGTGGTCGACAAATCACCAAAAAATCTACTCGCCACCTAGTACCACACGTGTGCTACTTGGCCAATAGGAGCTCGCCACGATGTTAAATCCACTCGCCCGGGGCGTGCAAATGTATAGGTTTGTCGAATATATATTGTATATATTATACAAAATAGAGAGACAGTTGGCACTCCAAATACAAAACAATAGTTGCGGTGCATGTCCCATAGGGATAAAATAGAAACCGGTTGTCAACTCAACAAGAGTAAACAAAGGACAGCACTCAGTGGTAGATGAAAAAACCTGTATTCAAAGTAGACAGCAGCACAAACAAGACCAACGTTTCGGTACTCACAGGGAACTTCCTCAGGGCTATGCTATATACTATATATTATACTATATAACAGGCCTGCACAACTCATAACGTGAGAAGGGCCGAACTGCTCCAAGGAAAAAAAAATTGGCCGCACGGGTAAAATCATCATCAGCATCATCATCTCTCCTCCAGCACCTCATCCTCATCATCCTCATATATCTCCCCCAGCACCCTTCATCCTCATATCTCCCCCAGAAACCCTCACTATCAACCTTTGCGATACTCCCTATCTATCTCTCGTACCCCCATCTCTCCCCCTCACCCACACACATAATACTCCCCCTCCACATCAAACACACAATACCCCCCTGCACACCACACACATTCCACACCCCTGCACCTCACATCACTCTCCCCCCTGCACCACACATCACTCTCCCCCCTGCAACTCACATCACTCTCCCCCCCTGCACCTCACATCACTCTCACCCCCAGCACCTCACATCAACCCCTCCTGCACCACACATCAAGCCCCCCAGCACCTCACATTAACCCCCCTTGCACTTCAAACCCTTCCTCCCCTCCCCTCCCTTGGCATGCAGTGGAGGAGGCAGTGGCAGAGCAGCAGGCAGGAGTGCACACACGCTCTAGCAAGCAGCAGGCAGGAAAGGAAGTGCCTCAATGCTAGAGCATGCTGCTATCCTGCGAGGGGGAGAGCGGGCTCGCAGGGAGGGTGACAGCGGGCTCGCGGGGGTCACGGGAGAGTGGACTCGGGAGGGAGGGGCAGAGCAGAAAGCCGCCGCACCCGCACAGTGAGTGCATGCGGGCCGCATGCGGCCTGCGGCCCGTGTGTTGTGCATGCCGGCTATACAATATACACTACCGACACACTTTATTAAAGTGTGGCCGGTTCCGCAAGCCGGGAGCTTTCCCGGCTTGCTAGTGGCCGCCCCTCGGCGTGCCGCACGTCACCGACGCGCGGTCACGCGTCATCGGGAGCCTGCGCCCCCTGCACGCGCGTCCAGGGCTCCCCGAGGGAGCCCTGGTGTCCCGCGATCGCGGGACGGCGGCAGGGGGTTCCGGGGGACCCGGCGGACCCGGCAGCGGTAGGGAGAGCGCCCCGATCGGAGGGCGCTCTTCCGCTGCTTCGGTGCGCGCCCGTCACCCTCCGGCGCGCGCCAGGATACTGCTGCGGCCAAGAACGGGCAAATGCTCGAATAAACTTGGCCGCAGCAGTATTATTTATTATGTTATATTATATATATAATACAGTATATACACTATATAATTTATGTGTGTGTGCGTATCTTATTGCCTGCATAAAATATTTGGTGTATTTTAGTGTTAAAAATGCCTTCAGGAACGGAACCTTTCATTTAAACAGTGTTCCTATGGGAAAACGTGTTTCGCTTTACAACGTTTCGCTATCCAACGCCATTTTGAGTAACGCATTGTGTCGAATAACCGAGGACTGCCTGTAATGGGAAACTTACAGACAGCAGGTGAGGGAATAAGTGCAATAGATGGCAGTGCTTGGTACATTTTGCAATTTAACATCAGTAATAAGACAATAGAGATGTAAAAACCACACAACACACATATTCCTGATTATGGAAAATAGCTGAAGCGCTCAAATGCAGGTATATCTCAAAATGATAATAAGCCAGACCACTGTACCAGGGTACTAACAATTGATATAGTACCTATTGTGTCATATAATGGGTACTATCCTCCTGAAGACAGGTGGTGTGTGGTGCAACCCACTCACCATCAGTCTCATTGGCAGGTTCCCCTGAAAAATATACAAGTACTCACATCCTGGTAGGGCAGGCAGGCAGGCTGTGCAGCTACTCAATGCAATAAAGGGAAAAGGGAGACCAAAAAGCGCACCAGCACAAACGGAGCAGGAAGAACCCAGGACAAAAAATTATTAAAAGGGCACTTTAATGTGACAAAAGACCCACCCAACGCGTTTCGAACGTCACAGCGTTCTTTTTCAAGGACTGCCTGTAATGGGAAACTTACAGACAGCAGGTGAGGGAATAAGTGCAATAGATGGCAGTGCTTGGTACATTTTGCAATTTAACATCAGTAATAAGACAATAGAGATGTAAAAACCACACAACACACATATTCCTGATTACCAAGTGCTGGCGCGTTACTTTTCCACAGCGTATCCCACTTGATACCAAGTGCTTTCCCATTTTCATCTCAATACCAGACCAGGAACTTTGTGTGTGGGGGGAGGCCGGTGCAGGTTCTGTAGTAGATTTCTCTGTGGTCCTGCAACGCCACAAGGTTCTGTTCTTCCTCGTTTCTCACACAATTTACAAACCTAAAATTGGGACAGTTAGTGAGGTCTCAAAGTAATGTCTATTTTATAAAGGAAGAGCTGAAAAAAGATACAAGTTGTTAATAACGTGACGTCTTTTCTTTCTTCTCTACAGTTTTTGAGGTGAACAGAAGTTAAATGGAGAGCAATGTATATACGATGGCTCACTTGTATGTACCGGTGAAGAAAAAGAATCAGGGACACGGTCTTAATCATGAATGAAAAAAGGTTTCATGTGCCAAGGGAGCCTACACCTTGAGAAAGGCAGTTTTACTGCCGAAACGTTGGATTCCTTGGCACATTAAACCTTTTTTCATTCATCATTAAGACCGTGTGCCTGATTCTTTTTCTTCACTGGATCACTTTGGGACGTCAGGAGCTCCCCAGAACCTCTATGTTTGAGTGCGTGCACTACCCCCTTTCCTCCTTCACTTATACGGACCCACAGTTTGAAAAGAATGGGAGCCACAGGTAGGGTTGCCAGGTGGCTTGTCCAAAAATACTAGACACAATACTGGACCCCCACACCCCCCGAATACATATAACCTTGTTCCCCATCATTTCCCCCCCCCATCACCTCACCCTTGATCCCCATCATTTCCCCCCCATCACCTCACCCTTGCTCCCCATCATTTCCCCCCCATCACCTCACCCTTGCTCCCCATCATTCCCCCCCATCACCTCACCCTTGCTCCCCCTCATTCCCCCCCATCACCTCACCCTTGCTCCCCATCACCTCACCCTTGCTCCCCATCATTTCCCCACCATCACCTCACCCTGGCTCTCCCGCCACCTCACCCTGGCTCTCCCACCACCTCACCCTGGCTCTCCCGCCACCTCACCCTGGCTCTCCCATCACCTCACCCTGGCTCTCCCGCCACATCACCCTGGCTCTCCCGCCACCTCACCCTGGCTCTCCCGCCACCTCACCCTGGCTCTCCCATCACCTCACCCTGGCTCTCCCGCCACCTCACCCTGGCTCTCCCATCACCTCACCCTGGCTACCTCATCCTGACTCCTCCATCACCTCACCCTGGCTCCCCCTTAAACCCCCAATATGTGTCCTTACCCTACTGCCAGGAAGGACACAGACTTCTCTGGGCCACCGTGGTGTGGGCTCCGACCCCGCTGTCCTCTGATTGGCTCTCCGCTCCTCCAATCAGGGACAGGCTGCACAGACAGAGCGCTCCTGCCCGGCCACCATCCGCCCCCAGGCTCAGCACTTTCAGTCGCGCCGCCCTCGCGCTTTCGCTGCCAGCCCTCCGCCGTAAAAAATGTTAATACCGGACACACACTTGTCCGGTATTACCTCCGATTTTATACCGGACATCGGAATTACCGGCCTGTCCGGCTCAAAACCAGACACCTGGCAACTCTAGTCACAGGCCACACCAGTGACTACTTTCACAGAAAGTGGGGTTGATGTAACAAGGTGTCAGGAATCGGCGTTCTCCACGCTCCCCACACAGAGCACTCCCTCCCCGCAGGGTGCCCCTGGACACACAAAACAATCCTGCCTTACCGGCCTCCACGGCTCCTCGCCCCTGCTGCCGCCGCGGGATCACTCCCCTCGGCGATTCCTCTGCTCGGTGCCGGGCGCGCCCACGCCCTCCTGCACGCACACCTGCACCATCCACTGGCTCGGTTCACGCGCGTACACGAGTTACAGAGCACGCTCAGTCTGCACACTCTTATTCCCGTCCCCCGGACCTCAGGCTCCGCCCCCGCACACCGCATGGGCATACTCAGGTTACTAACAAGACTCGCCTGGCCTGTTATGCCTGCACCAATCTGCAGTGTCTCCCCGTAGCTCTTCCTGTCCCGCCTCCGTTCCTAATTGGACCTTCCTGCTTTATCTAGCTCCTCTCTGCTCTCAGTCTTTGCTCGACATAGTCTCTGTATAGAAGTACTTCTGGATTCTCTCAGTGTTTTCACAGGTTCTGACGCGGCTTGTACGACTACCCCCTCTGGCTCTCGATCTCGGCACTCCTTGGACAACGCACACTCTGGTAACCCCTTGAACACGGCTTGGACAACGACCTATCTCCACTCTCCACTCCCTGACTTCAGCAAGGCATCCTTCACTCTATCTCTACAACCGGTACCGGCAAGTATTGTCTACCTTACTACACCTGGCCTGGTAACGCTTCATACCACACTCCGGACACGCTCCCTTTGCTGCGGGTGCGTGTATTACCACTTCCCCCTTCAGCTCAGGGGACGGGTCTGGTCTGCGGGCAGCACCGGCGTAACACAAGGTGATGTAGCAGGAATGTGTTCCGTTAGCAACCTGAGCGTATAACAGGCCCTGGACTGATTTGGAAACTGGACTATAGAAAAAGCCTTGAGCCCCAGTCTGATGAGGTAACAATGTGTGTTTGGGCTTAAATAAGAAAACTGAAAAAGTGGACCCGGCCCCTGTAAGAAAAGTGTAGCAGGGTCATGAACATATATAATCATATACAGACAGGGCCGTCTTAACGTAAGGGCAGTTGCCGGGGGGGGGGGGGGCACGCGCCCACCAATGCTTAAAGCTTCCCCAGCTCGCTCTTACTTAGGCTGTGGTCCCAGTAATGTCTGTGACAGGCGCGCCCGGCGGGGGGGGGGCGGCGCGTGTCACAGCGCTAACCGCGATCTGCTGTCTGTGAGGAGAGGAGAATCTTGCGACAGGAGGGGGCGTGGTCAGGGATTTGCGGGGGCGTGGCCATTACGTCACACGGCTGGTTCGCCCTCATTGGGTGAACCGCCGGTGGGGGCGTGGCCACGCCTCCGTCGCTAGGAGTAAACTCAATTTTATTGAGTTGTGAAAAATCCTGCCGCACGGCGCGGCTGCACCTTCTGCATGACGGTGCGTAGTGGGCCCAGCCCACAGGCTGTACTGGGACCGCAGCCTAAGGTTACCAGGTGTCCGGTAAAATATTAGAGATAATACCGGACATGGGATAGAGCAGGGCTGCTGCTGCTAGGGGGCTGGGCAGCTTCTGATTGGTTGCTGCTGTGTAATTCAGCCAATCGGGAGGTGGCAGGAGCCTGGGGGGTGGGACCAAAGAGCAGAGGAAAAGCATGCAGCAGAGAGGTGTGTGTGTGTGTGTGTGTGTGTCTCGTCTGTCTGTGTGTCTGCGTGTGTCAGTGTCCTGTCTGTGTGTCTGTCTATCTGTGTCCTGCCTGTATGTCTGTCTATCTGTGTGTGTGTCTGTCTGTGTCCTGTCTGTATATGTGTGTGTGTATCTGTGTGTGGGTGTCTCAGTGTCCTGTGTGTGTGTGTCTGTCTATCTGTGTCCCGTCTGTATATCAGTGTGAGTGTATGTGTGTGTCTCAGTGTGTCTGTCATTCTGTCTGTGTCCTGCCTGTATATGTTTGTGCCTCCGTGTGTGTGTGCGTGCGTGGTGACAGACAGTACATACAGTACTGGCAACTTTGTTTAATTGCTCACTCACCCTTACTTTTACTATACTAACAGTCTTCCCATTTTCAAGATCTATTAAAAATAACCAGCATTGTAAATTCTCAGAAAGGCTCCATAACTCAGCTCTCATCACAGCAGCATTGCAATCTCTGCAGCACCCTTACTTACTGATCATCCCAGCAGCATTGCAATCTCTGCAGCACCCTTACTTACTGATCATCCCAGCAGCATTGCAATCTCTGCAGCACCCTTACTTACAGATCTCAGCCCTCATCCCAGCAGCATTGCAATCTCTGCAGCACTCTTACTCACAGATCTCAGCCCTCATCCCAGCAGCATTGCAATCTCTGCAGCACCCTTACTTACAGATCTCAGCTCTCATCCCAGCAGCATTGCAATCTCTGCAGCACCCTTACTCACAGATCTCAGCTCTCATCACAGCAGCATTGCAATCTCTGCAGCACCCTTACTCACAGATCTCAGCTCTCATCACAGCAGCATTGCAATCTCTGCAGCACCCTTACTTACAGATCTCAGCCCTCATCACAGCAGCATTGCAATCTCTGCAGCACCCTTACTCACAGATCTCAGCCCTCATCACAGCAGCATTGCAATCTCTGCAGCACCCTTACTTACTGATCATCCCAGCAGCATTGCAATCTCTGCAGCACCCTTACTCACAGATCATCCCCAAGAAGGCAGAGCAGGTTACTTATGCAATGGCATGATTCAATATGCAATTTAAAGCTGGATTTTAAAGTCTAAATTTTGAAAGCTACTGTACTGATAATGAAGGGAGGGGGTGAGAGGATGAAGGGAGGGGGTCAGAGGATGAAGGGAGGGGGGGTGAGAGAGGATGAAGGGAGGGGGGATGAGAGAGGATGAAGGGAGGGGGTGAGAGGACAAAGGGGGTGGGAGGTGGAGAGAGAGGATGAGGAGGGGTGCAACAATCTTGGAATGTGTGGGAGGAGCAGTAAGATCAGTATTACTCGCCATGTGCAGTGTGACTGCAGGTCAGTTATTTATAAATGATCTGACATTACGTCATTTGTTCTAAATTTCACTCCAAGCGTGCACCAATTTGCACCAATTTGCACTATTTCATATTCTATTTCCTAAAACAATCCTCGGAAGAGCGCTCCCTCCCAAGACTCCTCCCCAGATTTTTTACGAAATAGAATATAAATAGGTGCAAATTGGTGAATACTTGGAGTGAAATTTAGAACAAATGACATAACAGTCAGGTCATTTATAAATAACATTCTTCCCCACCAACGATTCCCGCGCGTCGCACCTTTCACCATTGTGTCCTCGGCGTGCTCCTCACTTACCCGTGGTGCCGCCGGGTTCTCCCACGTCTCGTAGCGATCCTCCCTCCAGGAAGCCGATCGCCATATTGCCTAGGCGCGCGCACGTCAGCGCTCCCCTTCTAGTGTCAGGCCTGGGCGTGTACTCGGTCACGCGCCCGCAAGTACAGCCACACGGGGGCGCGTCCACATGGAGGAGCACCAGCCTCTTAAAGGCATATCTCCTCTTTACAATGCCTCAATCAAATGTGCTCGTTCGTCTAGTCCCTCCTCCAGGGGTTTCTCTGGACCTATCCCTGCCTCAGCCTGGCCCATTCACACACCCCCACCTTGCTACTCTGCCATTGGACCCTCGTGCCTATATATACCCTACAGCTTCATTAACTCATCGGCTGAGCATAGAACCAGTTGTTCTCATCACTCTCTGCCTCCCTAGTCCTGTCTTGTCCTGTCTTGTTTTGCAGTCTTCCTCGTGTACCGAACCGACTTCCTCTACGACTCTCCGCACCTCTGGCATCCCGAACCCGGCAAACGGTAAACGATTACGTCCTTCTCTCTAACCCCGGACTTGGCCAACAGCACCCTCTACCATCCGTACCTCTCCTGCCCCGACCCGGACTCCCGGACCACTCTACTCTCAAGACGTGCCCTCGTGGCTGTGGGTGGCGTTTTATCCTATCCCACCTCAGCACAGCGGCCCCGTCTCGTTTGTGGTGAGCACGTCCTGACACGAGTATACTCAAAATCAAAAAAGAGAACACACAAGAGTCAACATGGCTAAAGATCCCGCAAGGTTTTTACTCATGTGGCAACTGCAAAGTTTGTGATTTTTGCTGCAAAGGGATGAAAAATACATTTAAGTCAAATAAAACAAATGATGTTTTTAAAATTAACCAATTTATTAATTGCAATACAAATTTCGTCATTTATTTATTAGAATGTCCTATATATTGGAAACCGCAGGTACAAACAGCCCGTGCTTTGAAAGTTAGAGCATTGGAACATATAGGAAATATAAGAAGAAAGGTAGATACACACAGTGTTCCAAAGCATTTTAATCTCTGTCATGCATCTAATCCAAAGGATTTAACCATTAAAGGCATCGAACATGTCCCCCCCCCCCCAATTGGAGAGGGGGTGATCGTGCGAAAGAATTAATAAAAAGAGAGACCTTTTGGATTCACCGCTTAAAAACACTAAGCCTAGCAGGTCTAAATGCTGATATAGAGATTGGTGTTTTCATTTAATTCTGTGTGTTTCTTCCTTTATCTAATAGTTTTGAAGTATTTTTACATAGTTTTTAATAATGTATAATGGTGTATTAAGCCAATTTTCTATATGTTCCTGCTCTTGTAATATATTATACTGTATTAATTATGAAGAAGAAAGCTATATTAAGATAATGCTTTTAATAGTTCATATGTATCTTATATGTATATTTATATTCATTCATATATATATATTTTTATAAAGTTTTATAAATATTTATATTTTATGGTACCTTGCATAGTATCATTCATGTTTTTATGTATGGTCATATTCAAGTCATACTAATTTGAACCTTTTCTTTTGTTTCCCCTAATCTCTTGCCTCATTTTATTTGAGTGATACAATTTCTTATAAATAGAGATATATCAGTAAAAACCCTCAGTCTATTTGTTCAGAATACAATGAGTATATAGATTTTATATTGTTTACTTATAGGATAGTTTTTATATGTATTAGTTAGTATTGTAGTGCATTTTTGTGATATTGTTAATAAAGTTTTTATTCAATTTTGTGTTGTAAAGAAGTTAGCAATATGAGGATAGTTGTCCCGCCCACTGGCCAATTAGGATAATGATAATCCAACCAATGAGAAGCTCTGAATGATTCTATCATCCAATCAGAACCCATTAGAGGTATATATATATTTTAAGCTTAGATGCATCAGATTAGACTCCTGACGAAGCTTGGATACAAGCGAAACGCGTTGAGTGAACAGCAGCAGCATTGGTGTGTCCCCAGAACCCCCTCTGAATCGTGGATATAATCTTTTTCGATTGATCGAAAACCGGAAGTGACGCAACGGCCGAAACCGGAAGTGACGCGACGCGATTTCGAGAGTGGGGCTGATGATGACCCAGAAGCTGCGCATCTATAGTTTTACGTGTCTATGCACATTGTGCCAAATGTGAGTGCAATATTTATTGCAATATTTATTGCTATATAAATGTATGTTATGGTGAACATGCAATGTTGCACTAAGAGTGTCATCTTTTTCATTGAGGGCCTGTCCTGTTGAAGCCTGGCACCTCCCATCTAGCAAGTCTTCCATATACATATTGCTGGCATTATTTTGGAATATTGTGAGTCCCCACTTTGCTGTTTTTTCAGTTGTTTTTTTTCTATGAAAATATTACACTATATATATATATATATATATATATTTCTATATACATATATATATATTTATATATATATATATATATATATATATATATATATATACGGTGACACCTGCGCTTCCCACAAGCCTTCTACCTACAATCAACATAAGGAGAAATTGGACTTTCCCCTTCAGGGTTAAGCTGCAAAGTTTACCGGTTTTCTATTTTTATTATATACACAAACACACTCTATAAAGCACTATTTATTAGTATTGTTGCACCTTTAATAGTAGCGCCTCACGTTCACTTTTTTGCACAGGGGAGGTGATTGGACAGGATGCACCAGCAAATCACTGACTCCTCCCCCACCCTGCAGCAAGGCCCTGACTCCTCCCCCTCCCTGCAGCCAGGCGGACTTCTCCCCCTCCCTGCCTGCAGCATTTAAGGTATACAAAACACTCTCCTATTGACACTCCATCACAGTCGAGTGTAAATAGCCGCTTGGCTATTCGTACTTGAGTGTAACTAAAATAATACCTGTGTCACGATGGACGCAGTTATTAACAAATTTATATTTTGTGGATCCCAATTGAGCAGAACAAGTTGAGCAAAATAAACTGAGATTTATTCCCTTGATAGGCAAACACACGACAACTGCAGAATACACTTAATAATTACACTTACTGGTATAGGAATAGGGGAAATTGTCCAGTGAACAGAAACCACAGGAAAAATGTCTTTTAAACTTGCTGTCCATTTGCAGGGGGCGCAAGAAACAAAGCCCATAAATCCTTGGAAAACGAAATGTCCGTTCTAAGTCCCTGGGGTTAGTTAGAGAACCCCCAGCACAAACGAATTCCTGAAGATGGGATGTACTTCTTGTTACGCTGGAAATAATTAGTTGTCTTCTGCAATTGCAGGCTGCTGGACTTGGACACAAAACTTTGAAAAGTTTCTTCAGATGTTACAAGAAGAATTAGACCATGGGGATAGCTTGGGGAGCATGTATATAGGGTCTGATAGCTTGGGGAGCATGTATATAGGGTCTGATAGCCAATCTCCAACATAGCCCTCCAACCCCAGGCGTGGGAAAAATAATTTCCCCAATCACCACCTTGCCCATACCTTGCAGTGTGGGCACATTCGGGATTTCCTGTTGCTACTGAGCCTGTGCCAACCTGACACCTGGCCTCTTTAGCATAAAGATACTCCCACCCATAGCCGGCGTCACCCTGGCTACGGTTTGTCGCCAAGGTGTGAACTAGCCCTGCTAGCTAACGGGATTTCTATTCAGCCAGCATCCTGGCCACCTCGCACCTTGGCAGGTCTGGGCCATTTTTTTTTTTTTTTTTTTTTTACTTAAATTTTTATTAAACATTTTTTTTTTCATACAAAAGAAAAATTAACAAAACATATAACATATAAAAGGGGGGATAGGGGAGGGGGGGAAGGGATAGCATTTGTAAAAATATAGCATTGTACACAGCAATTTAACTGTCACATATCACTCTGTTCCAAGTATTCTAATCTATGTATGGGGATATACCTGCATGGCGAAACCAAAGAGCCCAAATCTCAGAGAATTGTGAGGTCGAGCCATTCAGATAGGCTGAGAGTTTTTCCATATAAACTATATGCCAGATTTTTTTGTTTATTTGGTTTAAGGATGGAGGGGCAGGTTGTTTCCAATTTTTGGCAATTGTACACCGTGTAGCATTTAACATTTGGGTTAGTACTCTAGCTTTTTTGGGGGGAATATTGGCTATTGGCTTGCCTAACAATATATATACTGGGTCATGTGGGACAGTGATTTCTAGGATCTTGTGTATTAAGGTGAACACTTCTGTCCAAGTTTGTTGGATTTTGGGACATGACCAGAATATATGCAGAATATCCCCAACTTCGCCACAACCACGCCAGCATAGTGGGGAGACCCCTGGGAGAAAAGAGTGCAGTTTGGCAGGAGTCATGTACCATCTGTATATTAACTTGTAAATATTCTCTTTTATTACAACGCACGATGAATTTTTGGAGGCAGCTTCCCAGATGTCTTTCCAAGTATCGAGATCTATACAAACGTTAAGATCTTTTTCCCAGGATACCATATAGTTATCGGGGGTTTGGTTGCTCTTGATAGAGGATAAACTTTGATATACTCTGGAGGTAATGCCCTTCATATGGGGCTGGTGTAGACACCAGTCTTCAAATAAAGTCAAAGCCTGGGGTTGACCTGATTTGTAGACTGATTGGATATAATGCCTAACCTGGAGAAATCTGAAAAAGTCGGCCGTGGGGATGTCATAATTCGTTTGTAAAGAAGCGAATGGGGGGACTTTCCCTTGAGTGAGAATATCCTTGACTCTCGTGAGTCCTTTTTGAACCCAGGTATGGGAGAGCGGGTTTTCTGTGTAAAAAGGAAGGGAGGGGTCCGAGAATAGGGGTTGCATGAGGGAAGGGGAACCAGTTAGTTGAAACTTGGATTTGAGGGAGTCCCAGAGGTTACAGGCAAAGGATATCACAGGGTTCTTGAGACTCTCGGGTGGTCTAGACTTTTTGTTGAGCCAGAGAAGATTTTTTATTTTGCATGGGGAACAGATCAAATCCTCTATCTCGACCCACCTCCTTTCGGTTGGGTTTGCATGCCAGCTAACAAGTTGCCCTAATTGAGCTGCTCTATAGTAGTTTTGTAAGTTCGGAAGAGCTAAGCCTCCTTCTAATTTGGACTTATAAAGAATATCTTTGCGGACTCTAGGTCGCCTGTTTTGCCAGACAAATTTCAAAATTTTCTTCTGAATATTGTTTAGATCTTTCTGACAGATTTTAACCGGGAGGGTTTGGAAGAGGTAGAGGAGTCGAGGTAAAATGTTCATTTTAATAGTGGTTATTCTCCCAAACCAGGATATTATATATGGGTTCCAATTGGCTAAGTCCTTGACTATCTGCTCAAAAAAGGGTTTAAAATTTGCGTTGTATAGGGTCGAATAATGTTTTGTTAGTTGAACCCCTAGATATTTAATATGGTTCGCATTCCATTTAAAGTCAAAATTTAGTTGGAGTAATTTTACTAATTCTTTAGGGAGGTTTAAACTAAGGGCCATGGATTTGGAATGATTAATTTTATAACCTGAAAGTGAGCCGAATTCTGATAATACATGGAAAAGGTTAGGGAGGGATGTGAGGGGTTTTGAAAGTGTCAATAGAATATCGTCCGCAAAAAGAGCTATTTTGAATTCTTCCTGGCCAACAGAAATACCCGCAATATTGGGGTTCATCCTTATCTGGCATGCTAATGGTTCTATGGCTAAGGCAAACAATAAAGGTGAGAGCGGACAACCCTGCCTGGTTCCATTTAATATTGGAAAGGGGTCAGACAGAGAGCTGGTCTGGGCCTTTTAACTGCAACACATTCGGAGACTCAGTGGCACTGCCACCACAGGAGGTCTCTGAAGGTTGCAGAAAAAATACCCCCAGCTTATAAATGCACCGGAACATATGTGCACATATACACTTCAAAGGCAGCAGGAAAAATAATTTCCTGCCTGTCGTTTAAAACCTGCAGCAAAAACAGCACTTAATTAAAAAATACATGTTCTACCTATGCTACAGTTACATTTTTCATATGTGTGTGTTTGGAATGTTATTCTAGGGTTGCATACAAAAAATCAGGGTTCTAACTCATTCCATTAACATGCGGCTCGGCTACCGCAGCGCCATCTTGTGCCTAAAAAATAGTATGCAGGCACAAGATATACTTTAGCACTGCAGGCACACACCAACCTGCAAAAGGGGGACAAAAAGGCATAGACGGGAAAATAATACATGGGTAATGCATATCAAATTAACCCCTTCATTCCTCAGTGCGAATTAGGTTTAACCAGCCGAGCATATTGCCTTTATTAATGCGCTGATTAACCCTATTTTCATTACAACCTGCTGATGCGTTTTAGTGAATAAAGGGATTTAAATTAGACAAAACACTCCCCTATTGCCACTCCAGTGTAAATAACAGCTTGGCTAATCACACTGGAGTGAAAATAAAATAATGAAAAAAAAGCATCCTAGCCAAGAATTGAATCCTGGTTCGCTCAGTTAATGGGCAGCAGCAATACCACTTAGCTATAGTAATAAAGGGATTTAATTGCCTACCGGAAGGAAAAACACTCCCTGAGCAGTCCAAGGCCTGTTGCATAGTGCCGGGGGGCGTGCGTGCTAATGCGTGCGAAAAGCACGCTTTTTGTTTGCAGAGGGGAAGAGGGAATGAAGCAGAGATCGGCGCTGCAGGTGGGTGGGGTTAATGACGCGCCAGGGTAGGCGGGCCGATGACGCCCCCCCCCCCGTCTGCAGCAACCTCTTCCCCTGGCCCAAAAAAACTCTCCCCCCGGCCGCAACGTTCATCCCGGCCCGACATATCTCCCCTGTCACGCCCCCTCCCTGGCCCCGCTCCCCGAACTACCGCATGAAAACTTAATTTTCCTGGTATATGTCGCCGTCGGCTTCCTCAACGGTCTGTGCTGTGCGCGCGCGCGTGGCACCACAATAGAAGGGCCGCCCTTTAAACAGGTATTTAAATCCGCGCGCGCACGCACACGGCAGGGCACGGCTCGGCACTATGTAACAGCCCTAAGGCCCCGCTCACACAGCGTGCTACACGATGTGCGCGCGGACGTTCATCACGGATTCCTAGCGGCCAATGGTAGTGTAGTCCGGTGCTCTTTTTGGGGTTCCCCCGGTGCTCTGTTCCCCCTCCTACCTTCGCTGCCGTGGGAGATGTTGCGGGGAGGCGACGGGCTCACCGGCGGCTCCCTCCACAGGGCGCCGCAACGCACAAGCACTCACGCATGCGCAGAGCAGTCGCAGCGGCCATATTGAAAGTGGCATGGGAGGTCGCGCTTCGGCAGGTCGCCCATGCGCAGAGGCAAGTGCACGCGGGAGAGAAACCCTGCGACGGTTACGTTTAGTTTTTTTTAAAAAGGGACCCTGCGTCCAATATGTAGAGTTTAGAGAGGGATCTTGAAGAGTTTGTGTGTGTGTGTGTGTGTGTGTGTGTGTGTGTGTGTGTGTGTGTGTGTGTGTGTGTGTGTGTGTGTGTGTGTGTGTGTGTGTGTGTGTGTGTGAGAGACGGACTGCAAGACCTTTTCTGAAGTGCAGTACAGCCTGTCCTATGCAGTGGTAGCAGAGACTGTTGATGGGACGGCTGCAGTACATTGCCTGAAGTACAAGGCAGCTGCCATAGTGCAGCATTATTAGAGACTCATTTAAAGGGGTACGATCCACTCGGGAGGCCACTCCAGAGGTATCCGCCGGAGGACTCATCTCTGAAAGGAGCACATTATCACGCCGCGGAGCCACGTCGTGGAATACAAGTTGCAGTTGCGATCTGGTCTGGACCAAGACCTGGGAGGTATTCACAATGTGCACCACTGGGAGAATGAGTCCATCTGGTCCGGCAGTCCCTTCGGAGCAGGCCTGGTGCTATGGCGGCGCTACATTGATGATATCATTTTCATTTGGTCTGGGTCACTACAGCAGCTAGACTTGTTCCAAAAATACATGAACAACAATCCGTACAATTTGAAATTTTCATTTGTTTCAAGTAATATTGCTATAGAATTTTTGGATTTGGTTATATATATTTCTAATAACACTCTACACACCAAAACTCATTTCAAGAAGGTTCAGGCTAACAATTATCTACATGCCGATAGCCATCACAACCCTGCATGGATCGATAACATTCCCAAAGGACAATTCATTAGACTAAAAAGAAATAGCTCCACTTTAGACGCATTTCAAAATCAGGCACAGGATCTCAAGAGTAGATTCATCGATAGGAAATATCCATCCAATCATCTTGACGATATTATATCAGAGGTTGAAGTTTTGGAAAGATCAACACTTTTAGAGTACAAACCAAAAACAACCAATACTCAAATACAAATACCATTCATCACTCAATTTAATCAGATGGCACCAGGGATAAAGAAAACTATTCAGAAATATTGGCCAATTTTGAGAAAAGATACGGATTTAGTACAAATACTGCCTTTGAAACCGAAAATCATATTTACAAAGGCATCCAACATAGGCCAAAGGTTGGCCCCAAGCTGTCCACTTAAATCTAATGGTCAGCAAAACAAAAATAAAAATGCCATTAAAGGTTACTACACATGTAACACATGCACCGCATGTAAATTCAGTTCTAAACAATTAGCTTTCACTTCCACCAAAACACTGAAAAAATATACTATTCAACAGCACATCACATGTAATAGCACTAATATTATCTACCTCCTTGAATGTCCGTGTGGTCTGCAGTATGTGGGTATGACCACCAGACCTATCAAACGACGGTTCTATGAACATATCAAAATATTAAAAGAGGTCTAGATTCCCACAGTGTGTCGAGCCATTTTCTTTAGGTGCACGGCAAAGACCCTAAGGGCTTAAAATGTGTAGCTATAGAGGCTGTTACACCTAACTGGCGTGGAGGGGATAAGACAAGCATGTTAGGAAAGAGAGAATCCTTTTGGATTTACGAATTACAAACTTTAGCACCATCCGGACTCAATATAGAATTTGACCTGAAGCCATTCCTTCTTGAAAGATGAGATATTCGGTCCTCCGGGCAGACAATATATTCAATGTGATTTGTAACTTGTGGTTCATTTCATGTTATATCATTTTTATTGGTCTCAGTATTCATTATGTGGATATTTTAACAATTAGGTAGCAATCACCTATCACCCAATTATTATTGTATTTCACAATATAAATATATTAATCACTAATTTTCACCCATTAATAATCATTTTGGATACATCCTCACTCACATTATTAATTATCTCATTTATTCACATTTTCATCAGTCACTTTTATAGGTTCCTAAGTATAGTCACATGCACATGTTTTAGTCAGTCTATATACAATTAGGTATCATATTTGTGTTTTGTACTATCCCCTAAAGGGTTAAGTTCTGCTCAGCATACTTCCCGCTTATCTCTGGTTGGGCTAGTCCATGGCCATTCTAGATATAACAAACAGGGCTATCCCCTGTCATTAATCATCCTGTATCATCTAATGACAATAAGTAATTATATTTTACTACCCACGTGTATATAAAGATATTATTAATATATTTGTATTATATACTGTACTAATAACTATATTTCATTTCTCTGTCCATGTCTATTTGTTTATTGTTTTTGTTTTTTGTCATGTTTATGGTGTGTTATCACGCTGAGTGTCCTAGTCCTTCCATCTGCGCATGATCAAGATCAAAAGGATGCGCTGTCTGTTTAAATCGGGACTACATATACCGGGACTTACAGGGACTATTTTTTCATTACGTTTTACCCCTGAGGAAGAAAGCAAGACTTTCGAAACGCGTAGGGTGGTTCTGTGAGGTCCCTACTACTCGGGTTTGAGTGCTGTACGCTTCTGAAGCTGTGAGCTGCGAGCTGCGAGCTGTGGGCAATAGAACGCTGGCGTAGGAATATTCGGCATTTCACCATTGCATTGTATGGTGTGTTTGGTGGGGTCAGACCAGGAAGTATCTGTGTGTGCTGCCCTGGAACTTCTGCCGTGTGTGGATGGTGCTGACTACAGACGGAGGCAGACACCGAGGGCTGGAGGAGCCTGTCCCTGCTCATATGAGACCACTCGTCTGAGCCCAGATGTAAGCAGCAGCAGCAGCCATATATAAGAGGGGATACTCTTTAAATTATCCATTGCCTGAAACCATCTTGTTTTCGGTAAGCAGGTACCCCCACCCGAGTTGGAGAATCTTGCCTGAACCTTATATATGTTTTTATGTGCTATTTTATGTGTATTTAGTGTATTTTATGATATTAATGATATGCCATATTAAATGCTATTGTAAGTAGTCACCTGTTGTTCTCAGCGTCTGGTAAGTGTTGTATGTTGTTTGTTTGTTTATATGTTATACAGTATTATGCTATGATTTGATATTTTTTTATATTTACATGTTCACCCTTATCACGTGGAGCATCCATTTGGACGGGCGATTTCCGTGGCTCTGGTTGTATATTTCTAATTACCTATCAGAATTGTATTGATAATTACAGTGTTGAGCGCCACAGATATAACTTTTTTCCACCACCGGGAAGCGCTATCCCCACACACTCACACTCTGAATAAAGTGACACTGCGGCTAGTGCCTTTACACAGTCAGTGGTCGGGACAATAAAAGGGACCCCGTCCCTATTCCCTTAGAGGTGGGAAGGGCATGTTGATATATATGTGATATGTCTATTTTTATTATTGAGTAGTAAAGCTTGTTCAATTGCATCTGTGATTGGTTCGTATGTATATTTTGTTCGGTGTCAGGAAGCAGGGCTCACGTAACACCTCCTTACCGGTCTCGGAGGTTGTTGCTGCCGCCCCTCGCCTCCCGCTGGCGCATCCTCGGCGTGGGACTCGGCGATCCTGGCCGACGCTGGCTATTGCGGCTGCCATCTTGTCGGGGGGCGCGCGCAGGAGGATCTTACACAGCGCCCGCCTCCGTCAGTAATTTATTCACCACTCTGGGCTTCTAGCCACGCCCCCCATGTACAGCTGCAGCCCTGCTCCGGCTTTTACACTTCACAGCTAATCACAGCCTGCACTAGTCACAAGGCGCTCCATGGCACACCTCCGTTCCGCCTCCATTCCTGATTGGTCCTTCCACATATATTACCCATGTGCTCCCTGGGAATCATTGCTCTGCATAGCTTCTGCTAGTTGGGCTAGTATTCGTGTGTGCTCTTGTTCTTCGTGTTCTTCAGGTTTGACCAGGCTTGGCTTTCTACTCTCTCTCTGGCTCTGGACCCCGGCTTACTCCTCATGACGCAGTCTCTCCGCCCTTCGATCTCGGCTCGCTCCTCTACCTCCCGGACCTCTGGCACCCTCGACCTCCGGCTACGGCAATCACCACGATCCTTCTACCTCCGGACACGGCAAGTACCTTTGGTTCCCTTACTAAAGACTCCTGGCCTGGCAACTAATTACCACACTCCGGACACGCCCCTCTGCTGCGGGTGCGTGGTATTATACTTTCCACCTCAGTCTTGGGACGGGTCTGGTCTGTGGGCAGCACTTTCGTGACATTATGCAGAGCCCCCTTGATGAAGTGTGCGCAAGCGCACAAAACGCGTAGGTTTTTTTTTCATCACTGTTGGACGTTTGTACGTGAAAAAAGCAGAGAGAACCGAGTGCTGATTCTCTGGAGCAAAAGTAAGAAGAACCTCCACTCGAAAATCCCGCCAAGAGTCCCGCCTACCTGTGACGGAGCATCCGGTATCTGGCATCCGGTGACATCACTTCCGGTCTCGAGGAGCACGGTGTTTGGAGGAACGCTGCGGTTGATTCAACTTCTTAGCCCAGGAAGGAAAGATTCCATTCGCCTAATCGGCGCTCATTGCTTGTGTTCTAGAGCCGTCTTGTGAGTAGCTTTTCAGTTTTACTCTACCGGATTGGCTCGATCAGTGTTGCATCGTTCCACATTTTATTATTTTATAGTTGTATTAAACAATTTTTATTTTCAGCTTTGCGTTTGTGAGTCTTGTCTGTGCAGGTTTCTGAGTCTATATCTGTGATTCTTTGTTAGCTGTGTTGCACTAAATTCTGCTTTTTGTCATTCCATGTTCCATATCTAACGGAGGACATCACATCTGGTCATCCCTTGATTATAAGATCACATCATTGGGACTTGAACTTTTTTCATCTGGATATCCAGGACTAATACCTAATTGGACATATTAGGCGCCGGTATTGCTTTCTTTTTTGTCTTGATTATGCAGAGCCCAACCGACGCAGACCAGATCGAGACTGATGAACCTACCTTAGACCAAATTCTCTCGGCCCTGGTGGTACAGAACCAAACCATGTCCACCCAGATCTCTGACCTAGCTCAACAGCTAATCAACCTTTCTCTCCAGGGTGCACTACCTAACGTTTCCTCCCCATCTCAGCCCGGATCTCTTGGCGCAGCCACACCTGAGACCAAGATACCTGCGCCGAAACCCTACGCTGGCGATCCGCAGGCCTGCCGCGGATTCCTAAACCAGTGTGAGGTCCAATTCGAGATGGCGCCTCTTCAGTTCACCACGGGACGTAAGTGGCGTATGTGTACTCTCTCTTGACTGGTGGCGCCCTGGCGTGGGCTTCTCCAATTCGGGAATTACAGCCAGAGATAACCCAAGACTATGCTCTCTTTCGTCAAAAGTTTCAACAGGTGTTTGACACTCCCGCACGCCTGGATACGGCCTCTCTTCTTCCCTTCTTCTTTTGTCACAGAGGCACCATTCTGTGGCCAGATATGCTCTGGAATTCCGGACCCTAGCAGCTGAGACCCGTTGGAACCAGGAGGCACTCATCACCGTCTTCTGGCAGGGGTTATCGGATACAGTAAAGGACGAACTCGCTGCTCATCCCAGGCCAGGAGTGTTGGAGGAACTGATTGCTCAGGCTATTCGGATGGATCAGCGCCTCCAGGAGCGACGCTCCGAACGCCAACGTCCTCGTTTTGTGCCTCTGGTTGCCCCCTTTCCTAGGTTTGTCCCGGTTCCCAGCCCTGGAACCACCGGAGCCCATGCAACTGGGTACTCAACAGACCTGGCCACCGATACAACAACTCTGAAGGGACTGTGGGCTGTGCTTCTATTGCGGATCCCCTGAACACCTGATTCGGAATCGTCCCTTGCGTCCGGGAAACGACTCCACCCAGTGAGTATAAAGGGGCTCTACCTTGGGAGCCATTCCTCCTGGCCCCCTTCCAGTGACTAGCTCCCCAAGAAGCTTTTCATTCCGGTCACTTTTTCGGGCCCTTCATTCCGCATCTCTCTGGCCGCTTTTGTTGATTCCGGCGCAGGTGGGAACTTTGTGAATCAGGAATTCACAAAGCTCAATAATATTCCACTCATTAGGAAGAGAGTACCCATCGGACTACAAGGGATCGACGGCTGACCCTTGAACCCGGCCTTCATTTCTCTCACAATGATTCCCCTCACCTTATCTTCCACCGATTGCCACACTGAAACCCTTACGTTGGATGTGATTCATTCCCCCGGGACCCAGGTAACCCTTGGCCAACCCTGGCTTCAGCAGCACAATCCCCGTATTGATTGGAGGGCATGCACTCCTATACAATGCAACCCAAGACCGAAGGAGTTACTCATCTCTAGCACCATTCCTCCCATGCAACACGTGGGGATTACGGTTCCGTCAACTCCTAAGATCGACCTACCAGAGGCCTACTCCGATTTCCTGGACGTCTTTTGCAAGACTAGAGCTGAAGTTTTCCCCCGAGAGGCAGCATAGAGGAACTTGAAGTTTTTATGGAGAGGCAGCATAGAGGAACTTGAAGTTTTTTTCACATATATGGGAGAAAACACTCGGAATCTTAAATTTACCACCAATTGGAGCAAGAAAGAGCTAGAATTTCTAGATCTATCAATCTATGTGGAAAGTGATACAGTAAAAACCAAAACCTTTTTCAAAAAGGTAGATAGTAACAACTTCATACTAGAGAGTAGCTGCCACAATCCAGAATGGATTCGTAATATCCATATGGACAGTTAAGACGAATAAAAAGGAATTGCACAGAAGATAAGATGTATCGTGAACAATCAGAGGTCCTTTTAAATAAATTTAAAGAAAGAAAATATAATCAGAATACTATAAATAAAGCTGTCAATAGAGCGGATGACATAGACCGTAAAGAAATACTAAGTACAAAGGATAAAAATGTAAGACAAAACATAAATTTCAATATGGCTTTTCTTACACAATATAACAGAGAAGCATCACAAATTAAGAATATAATAGGAAGGCACTGGCATATTTTACAGAATGACACAGTTTTAAAAGACCATATACCTGACAAACCTGTAGTCATTTTTAAAAAAGCACCCAACCTTAAGAGTAAGCTGGCACCAACCACTTTTTCTAGAAAGAGACCTGAAGAGACACATTCATGGCTAGATAAACCAAAAGGTTTTTATGGTTGTTATACATGCAAAGCATGTACACATAAAGATAAAGACAAAATAAGTTTTAAATCAAATAACACTGGTGAAATTTTTAAAATTGAGGGGTATATGAATTGCAAAACAGACTTCGTCATTTATATTTTAGAGTGTCCTTGTGGTCTCCAATACATAGGACGTACCTCAAGGCCTCTTAAAGTACGGATTTTAGAGCATCTTTTAAATATCAAGAAGGGTATATTAACACACAATGTCTCTAAGCATTTTAGTTTACATCACCAATCCAATCCCAAATTTTTAACTTTTAAAGGTATAGAACATGTCCCGGTACATTGGAGAGGGGGCAATAGATTAAATACATTAGCAAAAAGGGAAACCTTTTGGATTCACAAAATGCAGACCCTCAATCCAAAGGGTCTTAATGTTGATATAGACATTGGTGCCTTCTTGATATAGCCTTCTTAATACAGCGTTCCTAATTTTAGAGTTCTTAATTCAGTGTTCTTAATACGTTATTGTAGTGATTTTACATTGAATTGTATAAATTTATTGTAATATACATGTATCTAATTTTGTTTATCTTCCTCATCCTATTTAGACCTCCACCTCTTTCCTGCGCCGTTTTTATCATATATATATTTTTTTTATTATATATTTTTACATTACATTTGATTACATCATATTAAAGTATATTAGGATTTTTGAGTGTTTATATTATTATAATGATTTTGATTGTATTAGTAATGAAAGCCTGTCTATATTTATTATTGTATTGTTAAATTGTAAACCTCCTTAGCTAACGCTATAAACCACATACTGATTGGCAATTGTTGTATTACACCCCCTGATTGGCCATCTGTATTTGATCATGGACTATATATATAAGGGAGGACACATGGGGTTCATTAATCCGATTCCTGAAGAAGCCACAGCGAAACGCGTAGAATCGATCTGCTGCGGGAGGTGACTGAGCTGGGGAGAACATTGGAGCAAGGTGCTGGCACGGAGACGGACACACAAGGCAGCTTCTTCCGCCCTGACCCGAGACGTCACAGGACGTGACGCGGATACATGTGACGTATGCGGAAGTGCTCCGCCGCTCCTGGAGATACCGGCACTCTCCTGCTACAGCTGTCCTCTTCCTCGAACGCATAGCTTATTGAAAATGTGAGTGCATCATGCATATATTTGTTCATTGCTGCTAATACATTTTTTAGACTGTACTGTACCATTGTGCGTTCTCCCTTTTCTTCTATACCACCTTGGGAGAAAAACCTGACCACTAACAAGCTTCCTGATACACTATCAAGACACCATTCTGAGGGGGTATCCATTAAAGGGCTCCTATCAGAGAGAGAAGGGTCTCTGATACGTTTATTATTGACATTGTCATTTGTGAGTACAACCATTGCAGAGACTTTATATATTCTTAGACTTCATTTGTTATACCATCTGCACTATTACCGGTATATATATTCTTTCTTCCATGTTCACGAGACACACAGCGCTCCGCTCAAATTGGAAACCTACAAAAGACCTACCTGGACAGTCCGTTAAAAGGGTGTAGAGCTGCTTTTCATTTTTGTATTTCACATCACTATTATTATTCACTTTATACTGGTGGAGGTCACTTATCATATTTTGTGATATAAATTGAAAATCACACATCACTGTCACTTGTATTATATAGACAAAATATTTTTTCACCATAGTTTAAGAAGCGCCCGGTTTTTATTTTTGTTTCTGACTATCCTATCGACCTGATTCTTGGCCCAACACTTCCTAGATCCAAGTCCTATCCTCTCTCCGTTACAGAGACAAAGGCCATGGACGAATACATCCGTGAAAACCTCGAGAAGGGCTTTGTAGACGGACGTTCACAGAGGTACAGTACACACTTGGAGTCATTTATAATGTGAAATTATAATAAGGCTTTATTGTGCCTTTTCCTTTTCATCTGGAAATTCATCCAAACACAGGGGGGGAACAAAGCTTCTATTCACTTGGGAGTATTTGTAGTGAAACACTATGCAATAATTCACATCTCCCTTAGTCAAGCAGTGCTCGCAGCCCCAAAACATATAACATGAAATAAGCAGATATAAGCAGTCTCTTAAGACTTTTATTCTTATCTGTTTCTTGGAGGGAAAATCTCACTTCCTGGTTCAGCTTCAGGTGTAGTAGTTTTCCCTGTGTCTTGAAATCAGGTCTGCTGTGAAGAGCTCAAGACTGGTCAGCTCCAAGGGTCAGCTCTCAGTCAGAGCTACAGAGTCACTTCCTGTCTGAACAGACAGGTTTTTGTAAACAATCTCAATCAGGCAGGTGGTGTTTAGTAATTAACTACCAGAGGTTAACCACCACACTGCTGGATTAAAGGCACATTACTGAACAGGGATAAGTCCCCTGTTACATACCTCCCCTGTTTGTGGGAAGCTCGGGCTTACCACGGCCAAAGCCAATCCTTCCACTCTCATTCTAGATATCTCTGTGACTTGAATGAGAGTGGATGGAGGAAGAGAACCCTCAGTCCCGTTGGGATTGGAGCCCTTTCTCCAGTTTATTTGTGTCTCCTCCTGAAGGTGTTTGAGATCAGCACCCCTCAGTCGCTCGAGGAGGACTTTCTCCAAGTATAGTCTCTTTTCTGCGTGCGCGGTCATGAGATTTCCCTTGCGTCGGGTGCTCGTCCCATTGTAGGCATACTGCATGCAGCAGTTGCAGAGCGTTTAAAAACAGCCCCTTTTAGATTAAGTTGCAATTCCACACCCACTTCCAGAGAATGTCCCATCTTTTCAGCTTCATCAGCTAAGGATTCTTCTGGTTTTAATTCAGCACGTGTACCTTCTTTTGTTGCCTGCTGGGTGGCTGAAGGTTTTGCTAGTGCTTGTTTAGGTAGTTCAAATTTTGCAACCTTGTCTTTTAGATGAGCGGTATTCCCAGCTCTCACTGTTCCCTTGTCTTCATGGGTTTTTGAGGCTGTGGGATACTGACGCTTAGTCAGGGTCAATACTTGTCCTTGTAGGACTGTAATCTCATCCGCGAGAGATCCCTGTTTTTTGAGTGCGTCTTGCAAGTCTCTTCTCAGGAAATTTATCTGAATGCTTTGCTTTCTCTGAGCTTGCCTCCACATTTTTATTGCATTGTGAAGCACTATGAACTTCTTTGCTTGGGCCACAGTTACTTGTTTCAGTTTCTGGACCTTCTTGTGCTCACTTTTGTGCCTCGTCACCTGGGTTCTAAGCTTGGCTTTTAGCGTTGCTTTGGTGATGCTCAGGGTAGCCTTCAGTATCTCATGCTGCTTTGCGGGGACATACTGGGTCATCAGACGTTCCTGCAGCACTTGAATTTCTTTAGCAGCCTGCAGCTTTTCTTCCTGCAGCGTTTGCTGCTTCACCTCAGCATACTGGATGTGTGTACGCAGACCTTGCAGTTGGTTCTGCAGTCGGTGCTCTGCTTCAAACTTTTCCTTGACTTCTTCTATCAACTGAAAATGTTCTTCTTTCAGTTTTAAGTTTTCTGTTTTTAATCTTGAATTTTCTCTTTTTTCAGTCTCTGTATTCTTCAGGGCTTCTTTGCAGTCCTCCTTCCATTTACGCACACCTGCTTTGAGAATGACACTCTCCTGGCATGAGACTTCCTTCTCTAGGTTGAGGGTCTGAAGCACCTTCTTTGAGACTTTGAGATCTGTATCAAGATTACCAATAGTTTCTTTAGCAATGTCCAGCTCCTCAGTGAGACTGTGTAGTTCCTTTCTGGAAACTTCCAGGTCTGTGCAGCAGCCGTTGGTCTCATGATGTGAGGCATCCAGTGCTCTGCGGAGTGTCTGAAACTCTTTCTGAGATATGTCCACTTCTATCCGGACACTGTTGACCTCCTGTTGTGAGGCATTCAACTCTATGCGCAGAGTGTGAACCTCTTGCTGGAAGACTGTCATCTGCTTAAGTGCCTCCTCATACTTCCGCTTTAGCATAGCCACCATTTTGTCAGATTGGCTCTGCTTTACATCCATGGCGGAAATAGTAGCCTTTGCAGTATCTAGCTCAGTCTTGAGATCCTCCAATTCGGTCTTGGCCGCAGAGTAAATTGCGAGCACAGTCTTCTGTAGCTCAGCATTATTTTTTCTCTCCCTTTCCAATTCTTCACAGAGCAGATCACAGTCGTGCCTGGCAATTTTCAGGGCGTCTTCAGGGCTGGACAAGGGATCGTCACTCACTGGTTCCGGCTCCACTTCCCTGGGATGGTTGGTTGAGGGTTCCTCACTGTTGGCACCGGACAGACACTTCTCTGGGGTACCCGACTTCTGCCTTGGGCCCTCTGGATATTCGGTTAACCGTGGGACGAATTCTCCATTTTCTCTAGGCTACAGGGCAACTCGGTCCCCCTTTTTCTCCACAGGATCTGCGGACGTGTCTGTTACTTCCACGGTAAGTGAAGAGCCGCTTTTCTTTTTCTTCCTTTTTGATTTGGATAACACCGTCCCTTCAGGGATACTGGGGTCTCCATCTTCATTTGAAGTTTTAGCAGCGTCACTGGATCCACCCGGCTTTTTTTGCAACTGTAATAGCTGACGGAAATATTCGGTGATCCACTGCTCCCGCTCTGTCTCCTGCTGATCATATTCGTCATCAAAGAGAGCGGTCTTTTCTGTTCGTGCCAAGTTCAAGCACCTCCACCATTCTTGGGGTGTTTTGTGGGTGTGACTCGGTTCGGGTTCCCCGTAAGAGATGTCTTCCTCTTTATTGGACTGGAAGGGCCACTCTTCCATGGGGTAGGGTTCATTACAGGAACGCTGCATCTTGTCCTCCATTTTTAGATTATCAGGTGTAATTTTCTTCCTGACCTCAGGAGGCGCTATTGCAGCTGTTCCACTGTATTTGCTAGAACCCCCAATTGTGGTAGTCCTACAGATGGGCATATTTTGCTTGTAGAGGTCGTAGCTCTCACAGGCATCTCTGTAGACTTTTCTTTCTTGGGTAATTTTTTAATATCAGCAGTACTGTGCATGCATTTTCTTTTATCAGGTATACAAGATGTTTAGTGCTAGGTAAAAAAAAGTCTATTTGCTATACACCCATTTTCTTGCTAGTGCAATCCCTCCGCTTCAGCAACAGAATTTGGTTTTCTGCCTGAGTTCAGTACTTTTCAGTCTCATCTTTGGGTATCTGTTTTCTCCCAAGCCCTACGCGGTGTGGCAACCTTTATTTGCAAAATCAGTACCACTCATGGGTCACCATATGTATTCACTGCTTCAGCGAAACTTTTGAAAACAACAAACACCTATCCCTTTTTTAAGGGCTGACTCACTTCTTGAACCCCGACTATGGCTAGAAGGCAAAATCCCTATTTCAATGACCGTATTACACTTTGTGATAGGCAATTAAAGGTTTACCTGCTTCAGCAGTCTCTTGGGATTGGGGAAAAGAATCCATCTGTGGTTTTGTAAGTTTCAATGCAGTGTAAGTTTCAGTGGTGTAAGTTTCAGTGGTGTGTACACCTTTAACTCTGCCTCTGCTGCATGAGGTTTTTTTTTTTTTTTTCCAAGTTGTTTAGACTGTTTGTAGGCCAAAAAGCATAACAAAAAATTTCACATAAAAACTCTGGTCCTTTTTAACTACAAGGACACCTCTTGTCCCACTTCTGACGACCATATGTAGACGGACGTTCACAAAGGTACACACTTGGAGTCGTATATAATGTGAAATTATAATAAGGCTTTATTGTGCCTTTTCCCTTTCATCAGGAAATTTATCCAAACACAAGGGGGGGGGGGAACAAAGCTTCTAATCACTTGGAAGTATTTCTAGTGAAACACTATGCAATAATTCACATCTCCCTTAGTCCAGCAGGTTCTCGCAGCCCCAAAACATATAACAGTCAATAAGCAGATATAAGCAGTCTCTTAAAACTTTTATTCTTATCTGTTTCTTGGAGCGAAAATCTCACTTCCTGGTTCAGCTTCAGGTATAGTAGTTTTCCCTGTGTCTTGAAATCAGGTCTGCTGTGCAGAGCTCAAGACTGGTCAGCTCCAAGGGTCAGCTCTCAGTCAGAGCTACAGAGTCACTTCCTGTCTGAACAGACAGGTTTTTGTAAACAATCTCAATCAGGCAGGTAGTGTTTAGTAATTAACTACCAGAGGTTAACCACCACACTGCTGGATTAAAGGCACATTACTGAACAGTGATAAGTCCCCTGTTACAGGCTTCATACGCCATTCATCCTCACCCGCCAGTGCCGGGTTTTTTTTCCGTTAAAAAGGACAACTCTCTCCGACCTTGCATCGACTATCGGGGCCTCAACCGGATCACGGTCAAGAACCGGTACCCCCTCCCCCTCATATCCGAACTGTTAGATAGACTCCAGGGGGCTAAGATCTTCACGAAATTGGACATCCGTGGGGCGTACAACCTTATTCGTATTCTGGAGGGTGACGGATGGAAGACCGCTTCAATACACATAGTGGTCACTACGAATACTTGGTGATGCCCTTCGGGCTCTGTAACGCCTCAGCAGTCTTTCAGGACTTCATAAACGAAATTTTTTGAGACGTACTCAATTCTTTTCTTATTGTATACCTAGACGATATTCTCATCTTTTCCAGCAATCTCCAGGATCACATTCGACACACCAGGCTCGTCCTTTCCCGCCTCCGTTCCAATCACTTGTATGACAAAATGGAAAAATGCCTCTTTCATCTGTCCTCTACGCCCTTCATTGGATACATCATCTCGGACAAAGGTTTCTCTATGGACCCCGAGAAACTCAAAGCCATTCTCAACTGGCCACAACCCAATTCCCTCAAGGCTATTCAATGTTTTTTAGGCTTTTCGAATTACTATCGAAGGTTTATTCTGAATTTTTCCACCATAATTGCACCCATCACCGCTCTCACGAAAAAAGGAGTCGACCCCTCAGCTTGGTCTCCTGAGGCAGCCTCAGCCTTTGAAACTTTAAAACGTACATTCGTTTCCACCCCTATTCTTCGACATCCTGACACGAGTCTGCCCTTTATCCTGGCGGTTGATGCATCGGATTGCGGTGCATGAGCCGTGCTCTCTCAAAGATCTTCCCCGCAAGACCAGTTGCACCCCTGCGTTTTTTTCTCAAAAAAAAATTCCTCTGCTGAGAAGAACTACGATGTGGGCAATAGAGAACTGCTGGCTATTAAGATGGCTCTTCTGCAGTGGAGAAACCTTCTGGAGGGGTCTAGAGACCAATTTCTATTCTTAATGACCATAAGAACCTTCTTTATATTGAGGCGGCACGTCGCCTGGGCTCCCTCCATGCTCGCTGGGCACTCTTCTTCTCCAGATTTATTTACACCCTATCATACATCCCGGGCACCAAGAACGTAAAGGCAGACACCTTATCCAGACAGTTATCCCCGGAGGAGAGACCCGAAGAAGTTCCTGAGACTATTCTGCCTAAGTGACTTATAATTTCTGCGGCCTCATTCAACATTCTGGACAAGAGCCTTAGGGCTCAAAGGAACATTCGGGGTGGTCTAGAGGTACCAGAAGGGAGGCTGTATGCTGCCCATGAATTTCGTCCCAAAATCTTAGAGTGGGGTCATTCTGCCCGCTCTGCAGGACATCCCGGCTTCCGGAGGACCCTGGACCTTATCCAATGTACCTTTTGGTGGCCTAATATGGCTAGAACCATCCGGGAATTCACCAGCGCCTGTCCCACTTGCGCTCAAAGCAAAGCCGTCCGACAGAAACCCTCTGGCTTACATATGCCTTTACCTATTCCGGAACGCCCCTGGTCCCATATCTCTATGGACTTTATTGTTGAATTATCTAGTTCTAAAGGGATGAACACCATCTTAGTAGTAATAGATCGCTTTTCTAAACAGGTATACTTTATTCCCCTCAAGGGCCTACCCGCCCTCACGGACATTTTTTCCAAGGAAATTTTTCGGATTCATGGGATTCCCTCTTCTATAGTTTCTGACAGGGGCTCCCAATTCGTATCCAGGTTCTGGCGAGCATTCTACAAAAGACTCAGTATTTCACTATCTTTTTCCTTAGGATATCATCCTCAAACAAATGGACAAACGGAGAGAGTCAACCAGACGTTAGAGCAATATCTGCGTTGTTTTGTGTCCGAGACCCAAGATAACTGGTCGGAACTGCTGCCTTGGGCAGAATTTGCTATTAATTCCATAAAGAATGAGTCTACCCGCGAATCCCCATTTTTTTTTTTTTTTATAAATTACGAATTCCATCTTGCTTGTCTTCCCATCTCCAATACTCCCTCAGGAGTGCCGGCTGCCGACGAACGGATCTCCTTACTTCAGGACTCTTGGACCAAGGTTCAGTCATCTCTCCAGGAGGCTGCACGAAGGTTCAAACTCCAGGCTGATCGACGTCGCCATATAGATATAGAGATATAGTGGAGAAGTGGTGCCCAAAAGTACTAGGATCTGTATCCTTATATTGAGAGGAAAAGAGCAAAACACTGGGTAATGATTACTAAAATAATCAAGCACTGAACCTATAAGAGGGCTCTAAGGTAACCTGAAGGTAGGGGTAGGTGCACAGAGACACTTCCCCTGCCTCATTGGGTAGGCCCCAGGTAAACGTACTCACGAGACTACCAGTTGCTCTATCCAAAGCGTGCAGCTGTATCCAGGTAGGTAGAATCCAATTGCAGTGTGTGTGCAGCGCACAGCAAAAAGTTGAGAGAGAGCAGGTCCGGCAAAATAAACTCTTTAATGACAAGCCATAAAATAGAGGGTTGTAAGCCTTCTACGCATTTCGTGCAGGTTACGCCCTCTCTCAACTTTTTGCTGTGCGCTGCACACACACTGCAATTTGATCGACGTCGCCAAGCTTCTCCCAGATACAAGCCAGGGGATAAGGTCTGGCTTTCAACAAAAAATATTCGACTAAAAACTCCTACCCCAAAATTGGCACCTACATTTCTGGGACCCCTTTCCATACTGGAACAAATTAACCCCGTCTACTTCTGTCTACAACTTCCACCAGCAATGAGGATACTGTGACGATAGTGAGGGTTTGGCCCGGGATTAACGGGGTTACTCCCCAAGGGCCCCCCTCTAACCTCGCCAGGGAGACAAGGGGTTAACTGGGCTGAGGCCCAGAACTGTGACTTAACCCTTGTTAAATAACATGAAAATGCTTATTCCCCTGTGTAAATGATGTTGTTGCTGGATCAGGGTCTGCATAACCCACCCACTGGGACTTAAGGGGTTAATCTTATATGCAGTGCTGAATAAACAGTTACCTGAAAACTGGTAATTTGGTAACTGAGTAAGCCAGGACCCTGAGCCTTGGGGTACAGCCTCCGGGTCACCCCCCAAGTACACACATATTAAAAATATAACGTTGTCATAAGAGAAACATATATTTTTGATAAAGTGACTTTTTGTAGTTTTTGAAATACACAGGCAGAATGCTAATAATGGTGTGCTAATGTACAGGCAGAATGCCTGTCTTTATAATGCATGAGGAGCCAAATGGTGCCTCATATGAGTATTCACTGGAAGTGTATATCAACAGAGAGGTGTGATACATCGCCCTGATCAATAGGTAACTGACCTAATTGGTTATGCGAAAAGCAAAAGCCCACTTCAAAAGGTTTATTGACGTGGCCAGTAGGATGCTAAATAGGATATCCTGCTAGATTTGAGCCTGGCTTCCCAGGGGAATTGTTTATGTGGGAAGCAGGCAAAAGGAAGGGAAGGGTTTGTTATTCACACCTTCCAGCAAAAAGTATTCCCCAACAGGATATCAAAAGTGAGTAACTTTATTAAATATAAGGATACTATGAGATGTCCTTGGCTGAACCGGCTAAGAATTACATAAGTGTATTGGCGAGAGTAAGCCGATCTTGGGAAGTCTAAACATTGAATATGTAACTGCTGCTAAATGCCAGATATTAATATCTCTATTAATGTTCATATTACAATGTAATGATGGGTCTCTCTACGAGCGTCAGGTGTCCCAGAATGCAGTAATATATCTCACCTGACTGTGTGTATAACGGAACGGAAGTTATGCAATGATTTGCAGTAAATATGAAATTTTGGTTGAGTCTGAGGAACCCCTGTTGTGATGAGCAGGGAAAGGCTAGAATTTACAAACCTGATCATCAAAGACTAAGTGGCTAATTGCTTATGCTTGGCCCAACGGACAAAAGGAATTAACCAGAGGAAGTGGAACTTTTCACACTGACCACCTAGCTTCAAAAGCTTCAAGAGGATTTTACTAGACGGCACGGAGCCGTAAACTGGGGTACCAGGGTTAAAATGATATATAAGTCAAGCCACCCTTTACCCATGTTGTTCATGTTCATTGTTCTTCATGCAAATGATCTTCATGCATGCATGTGACCTGCCTGTTTTGCTGTGATGTCACCTGGAGATATGGGAGAAGTGGCAGTCTGTAATCCTGCTGGCTGTCTTGCCATAATCTTTACGTAAGTGTCTATATTTTGCCTGTTATTGTATAATCTGTTGTTTTCACCTTTATCAAGGAATAAATTATATTTATCATATCTAAGTCTCGTCCCAGTTCAAACCCAGGTATATATATATTTATATATAGTTTTTGGTGTACAATTACAGCCTGTCTCAAGCTCTCGTGACAGGCTTGTAATTAACTGGTGGCAGCGGCGGGATTGAACTGGACCTGGATTACAGTATTCTGCGGGGTACTGTGATCCAGTGGGAACTTGATGGTAATTGCAAGTTCCTGGGACTAAAGATATTGAACACACAGTGTACAACATATAACACAAGATATGGCACCTCCTCACTGTTCCCCTACTTGTGAGAAGCATTTCCTCCAGAACCAAAGTGCCGGCCATCCGTCTGACTGGAGCCGGGCACCGAGACCGGAGGAGTGCATCAAGTCGGCGCGGGGAGCAGCAGCCAGCAAGGCTGAGAGAGAGACAGCAATCGGTGAGCATGAAACCCGGCAGGCTGAGCAAAGATCCACAGCTGCAGCTGCTGTAACCATCAGACATGTGGAGGGAGCGGGTGGTCTTGCACCAGGAGAGGTATTGGCCGTTGCGGCGGCCAGTCCATTTTACCCAGAATTGCTGGCCCTGATGTTTGCGCAGGGAGAGATGTCCCCAGCAGAGCGGCTCGAGCAGCTGAAGCTGGCGATGATCCGACCCACTTATCCCCTCCCAGAGCCCGGCGCTCAAGCCTCTCCGCTCTGGACTCCGTTGCCCCTTGCTGGGGTTAGTCCACCGGTGGCGGAGAAGCACCGGCAGTCGCTGCGGCACTGCCAACAAATGGGCCACAATAATGCCCAGTGCGCTGACCGTGCGCGGTCAGGCGAAGAAGCCCCTCAGGGCCAACGCTCACGAGCTGCGGAAAAGATGACCCAGTTAGCGGCATCCTCTGATGGCTCCCGCCCAGCCGGGGCGACAACCCTCCGCGGGACGTCTCCTGGAGAACCTGGACGGGCTGCATCAGCAACAGCGGCGGAGAGCAGCGGCCATCCACCTGATCCCGGCGGAGAACCAGCGGCGGCGGCAGAGAAGACGCCGCCACTCCGGCATCCTGCCGGCGGCAGTTTTATTTGGGGGGAGGGACAGGGTTTGCGGGAGGGGGTTATTTTACCAAGTTTGCATGGAGCTGTGTTCCTCCACAAAGACCTGGGACCCTTGTCCTGCACCGTTTTACCTGTACCCAACCCGGGCGCTGTTGCGGCAGTGGCCCGGTGCTGCCCAGCCCAGATGGGGCCGGCGGCGGCCGCTCCAGTCCCCCTGCAATTGGGACCAACGAAGGCGGCGGTCTCTGCGGGGACCAGCAAGGTAAGCCAGACCAAGTCGCAGACTGACCCTGACTTATTTTTCCCTATGACTGTACCCTGTTGTTTCACTATAGGGGTGACCGGGGGGTGGCAGGAGATAGGGGTACCAGGGGAGGGGAAGGAAGGGCAGCAAGTGAGCCAGCCAGATTTCCCCATTACCTTGGCGGAGCGGCAAGGGGACACTCAGTTAAGAGTCCCACTGTTACAGCCTTGCTATGGGCTGGAGGTACCAGGGGTTGTGGCACAGTTAGACCACCCCCAGATTACCTGCCAGCCAGGAGCTAAGGTGGGTGCATCTGCACCAGCAACCCTGAGCTCACCTCCGGTAATGGGGGCACAGCTTCAGGGAGAGGGGCTCGCCCCGTTAGCACCCAGCTCTAGGGTAGGATTGCCTGGGAGAGGGTTGGGTGGGCCAGTGGGAACCGGGGGAGGGAAGGCAGCAAGTGAGCCAGCCAGATTTCCCCATTACCTTGGCGGAGCGGCAAGGGGACCCTCAGTTAAGAGTCCCACTGTTGCAGCCTTGCTATGGGCTGGAGGTGTTCGGGGTTGTGGCAAAGTTAGACCACCCCCAGATTACCTGCCAGCCAGGAGCTAAGGTGGGTGCATCTGCACCAGCAACCCTGAGCTCATCCCCGGTACTGGGGAGACAGTGTCAGGGAGATGGCCTCACTCAGGTGTCCCTAGGGTCCAGGCTAGGATTAGCTAGGGAGAAGCGGAGTGAGGGGAGGCTGCAGGTAGGTAGCCCGCAGCAGATCTCAGTGAGAGAAGGAGGGCTAGTGGTAGCCAGGGAGGGGAAGCAGCAGGTATTGCAGCTAGAGTTTCCCGTTACCCTGGCAGAGCCTCAGGGGTTTTCTCAGATCAGCAACCCCCTGTTGCAGCCTAGCTATGGGCTGGGGGTATCCGGGGCAGTGGCAGGCTTGTGCCACCCCAGGGATACCTGCCAGCCAAGCGCTAAGGCGGTTGCATCTGGAGAGGTGCCCCTGAGCTCATCCCTGGTAAGGGGGAGACAAGTTCAGGGAGGTAGGTGCACTCAGGTAGTTCCAGGGTCTAGGGTAGGATTGCCCAGGGAGGAGAGGAGTGCAGGTGGGCTGCAGGGAGGTAAGCAGCAGGCTGAGGTGCTGGGCCTAGGGGAGGCTAGGCAGGGAGGCACCGTGGAGCAGGGGGAGATAGGAGGTCAGTGGGGTGTCAGGCAGCTGGCAGAAGCTAGGGATGGGCTAGGTAGGCAGAAAGTCCCTTGCTATGACGGGCCAGGAGTGACCCCCCTGACAGATTCCCCCGGGTCCCCAAAGGAAGGGCTGTGGGTAGATAGGCAGCCAGGGAGGAGAGTCAGGAGTATGGCGGAGCAGCTACAGGGTGACACAGAGCCAGGGCAGGTAGGGTCCCTACAGAATAGTGACATAACCCTGTCCCAGACTTGATTGACAGGAAAGCGACGGTCTGTGCTGTATAGCTGGTCTCCTGCTGGGGCAGAGGGAGGCAAAGGAGAATGCCCGGCTTTGCAGGAACTGGACTTTACAATCCACTGTGTACTGGTCAATGCCGGAGGACAATTTTGCCAGGCCAATCCCTCAGGACGTATTGAGGGCGTCAAGGGCGCCAGTGGTACCCCAGTGCCTGGGGGAGGCGACTGGGGCACCAGGGCCCCATTGAGCCGGGGAGGTGTGACGATAGTGAGGGTTTGGCCCGGGATTAACGGGGTTACTCCCCAAGGGCCCCCCTCTAACCTCGCCAGGGAGACAAGGGGTTAACTGGGCTGAGGCCCAGAACTGTGACTTAACCCTTGTTAAATAACATGAAAATGCTTATTCCCCTGTGTAAATGATGTTGTTGCTGGATCAGGGTCTGCATAACCCACCCACTGGGACTTAAGGGGTTAATCTTATATGCAGTGCTGAATAAACAGTTACCTGAAAACTGGTAATTTGGTAACTGAGTAAGCCAGGACCCTGAGCCTTGGGGTACAGCCTCCGGGTCACCCCCCAAGTACACACATATTAAAAATATAACGTTGTCATAAGAGAAACATATATTTTTGATAAAGTGACTTTTTGTAGTTTTTGAAATACACAGGCAGAATGCTAATAATGGTGTGCTAATGTACAGGCAGAATGCCTGTCTTTATAATGCATGAGGAGCCAAATGGTGCCTCATATGAGTATTCACTGGAAGTGTATATCAACAGAGAGGTGTGATACATCGCCCTGATCAATAGGTAACTGACCTAATTGGTTATGCGAAAAGCAAAAGCCCACTTCAAAAGGTTTATTGACGTGGCCAGTAGGATGCTAAATAGGATATCCTGCTAGATTTGAGCCTGGCTTCCCAGGGGAATTGTTTATGCGGGAAGCAGGCAAAAGGAAGGGAAGGGTTTGTTATTCACACCTTCCAGCAAAAGGTATTCCCCAACAGGATATCAAAAGTGAGTAACTTTATTAAATATAAGGATACTATGAGATGTCCTTGGCTGAACCGGCTAAGAATTACATAAGTGTATTGGCGAGAGTAAGCCGATCTTGGGAAGTCTAAACATTGAATATGTAACTGCTGCTAAATGCCAGATATTAATATCTCTATTAATGTTCATATTACAATGTAATGATGGGTCTCTCTACGAGCGTCAGGTGTCCCAGAATGCAGTAATATATCTCACCTGACTGTGTGTATAACGGAACGGAAGTTATGCAATGATTTGCAGTAAATATGAAATTTTGGTTGAGTCTGAGGAACCCCTGTTGTGATGAGCAGGGAAAGGCTAGAATTTACAAACCTGATCATCAAAGACTAAGTGGCTAATTGCTTATGCTTGGCCCAACGGACAAAAGGAATTAACCAGAGGAAGTGGAACTTTTCACACTGACCACCTAGCTTCAAAAGCTTCAAGAGGATTTTACTAGACGGCACGGAGCCGTAAACTGGGGTACCAGGGTTAAAATGATATATAAGTCAAGCCACCCTTTACCCATGTTGTTCATGTTCATTGTTCTTCATGCAAATGATCTTCATGCATGCATGTGACCTGCCTGTTTTGCTGTGATGTCACCTGGAGATATGGGAGAAGTGGCAGTCTGTAATCCTGCTGGCTGTCTTGCCATAATCTTTACGTAAGTGTCTATATTTTGCCTGTTATTGTATAATCTGTTGTGTTCACCTTTATCAAGGAATAAATTAAATTTATCATATCTAAGTCTCGTCCCAGTTCAAACCCAGGTATATATATATATTTATATATAGTTTTTGGTGTACAATTACAGCCTGTCTCAAGCTCTCGTGACAGGCTTCCAACGTTTTTCATACCTCGTTATTGAAGCCTTTTGTACAGAGTACTCTCTTTCCAGACTATTCCCGTAGACCCGACCCTGTGATAGTTCAAGGACACGAGGAGTACGAAATACAGTCTATAGTGGACTCACGTCTCTCCAGGGATCCAATCCTCGAGGGGGGGGGTAGTCAGGAAGCAGGACTCACGCAACACCTCCTTATCAGTCTCGGAGGTTGTTGCTGCCGCCCCTCGCCTCCCGCTGGTGCATCCTCGGCGTGGGACTCAGCGATCCCGCTCGGCGCTGGCTATTGCGGCTGCCATCTTGTCGGGGCAGGCGCAGGAGGATCTTACACAGCGCACCTCCGTCAGTAAGTTATTCACCCCTCTGGGCTTCTAGCCACACCCCCGTGTACAGCTGCAGCCCCGCTCTGGCTTTCACACTTCACAGCTGATCACAGGCAAGGATCTCAGCCTGCACCAGTCAAGGCGCTCCACGGCCCACCTCCGTTCCGCCTCCTTCCCTGATTGGCCCTTCCACGTATATTACCCATGTGCTCCCTGGGAATAATTGCTCTGCATAGCTTCTGCTAGTTGGGCTAGTATTCGTGTGTGCTCTTGTTCTTCGTGTTCTTCAGGTTTGACCCGGCTTGGCTTTCTACTGTTCCTCTGGCTCTGGACCCCGGCTTACTCCTCACGATGCAGTTTCTCTCTGCCCTTCGATCGCGGCTCGCTCCTCTACCTCCCGGACCTCTGGTTCCCTCTGGCTACGGCAATCACCACGATCCTTCTACCTCCGGACACGGCAAGTACCTTTGGTTCCCTTACTAAAGACTCCTGGCCTGGCAACTAATTACCACACACCGGACACGCCCCTCTGCTGCGGGTGCGTGGTATTATACTTTCCACCTCAGTCTTGGGACGGGTCTGGTCTGCGGGCAGCACTACCGTGACATCCGGTAAGAGAATACTCCCATCTCGCTGGGATCCCTTATCGGTGGGGCGCTGCACCGTGACGTAAAAGTGTATCCCAGGCTCCCAGTTACGGATGCTCAGGCCTCCTGGTAACAAAATGCATAAACAGCACTGGTAGTTTAAGTACCCCAGGGGTACAAGGGCTATAGTAGTGTTCAGTATTGAAACTACCATTGGCTGCAAAGCACAGTGTCGACGCTGCTACAGTCGTGGTAGTCTTTTGAAATTGTGACCTCCGGCTGCAGCAGCGTGACGTCAGTATCAGCAGCCAATCAATGTTTAAATTGATTGGCTGCTGAAATTGAACAGAGTCTCTGCAGTACACACACACACACACACACATCCGGGATGTCGCCTTGTTCCGTCTTCTGCGGAGCATGTTGCGGACAGTATCACAACCGAGTAATTAATTTGCAGGGAAACAATAGAAGCAAAATCTTTGCTTTTAGCATGGTAACATTATTCTGAGAAAGCAATCAGATCGCTGTATACCAGCAGGCCCGCTCCCTCCCTGGCCGCAGCCTTAGGCTAAGGCCCCGGTATCTCAGCTGTAACGCGCGCCCGCGCTTTTGGCGGCACGTTCAGCCGATTCCCGGTCTGCAGCTCACTGCAGGAGGAGAGACCGGGGGGGGCGTGGCGGAGGAGTGACGGGGGCGCGGCCATCACGTCACCCGGCAGGTTCGCCCTCATTGGCTGAACCGCCGGGGGGCGTGCCTAATCGCTCGACGCGAGTCCTGCTCTCAATTCTATTGAGAGCAGGAGTAGCTCTCGCGCGAGCGTTGCGGACCCCCCTCGCAGCGGGCCCGGATCCATTGCGGAGAGGGCTCTCGTGCGCGCAGCGTCCGCCACAGCGGACGCTGTAGTAGGCAGCGGGGGCAAGGCCTTAGGCTTTGGTCCCTTTGCTCCCGACAGCGCGTGTGCGTTGCTCGCCGGCTGCTGAAGTCCTCCCTGGTCAGGCCCAGTCCCACCTCACTACAATACTCTTGTGTTTTGGAGCGGTGACGCGTCACGTGGTGTAGCAATGAGGAGGGGAGCTGTCTGGAGCTATGGGAGGGAGGCGCCTCCGACCCGTCTACCCAGGTGCGCACGCTGTCGGAGCCGACAGTTCACAGAAAGCTCCGTCTTCAACAGCGGGAGGTGAGCCTGCGCGCGGGAGTGCACAGCTCTTTCCTACTATAAACTCAGTCTTAGACAGCAGCAGCTCTGCTGCCCATGAACTGAGTGATCCAGGTTCAATTCTCGGCGGGGATGATTTGTTTTTTCATTTCATTATTTTATTTTCCCTCCAGTGCGAATTGCTAAGCGGCTATTTACACTCGACTCTGATGGAGTGTCAAAAGGAGTGTTTTGACTACCTTAAATCCATTTATTCACTAAAAAGCATCAGTAGGTACTAACTATAGCTGAGTGGTATTGCTGCTGCCCATGAACTGAGTGAACCAGGGTTTAATTTTTGGTTCGGCTTTTTTTTACATTTTATTAACACTCGAGTGCGAATAGCCAAACAGCTATTTACACTCGAGTGCTAAAAGCAGCAGCAGGTACTATAGCTGAGTGGTATTGCTGCTGCCCATGAACTGAGCGAACCAGCGTTCAATTCTTGGCTCGGATGATTTTTTTACATTTTTATTTACACTCGACTGTGAATATCCACTGCCACATTTTACTACTTTTAGGACACACATCTCTCTGTTCACCACACATGGGTAGTGCTCAGTTTTTGCTCTTTCCTTGTTGCTTACAGACAGCTTCAGCCTAATGGGGAACGCACATTGTATTAGAACAAACAGCATGGCTAGAAACATGACTAGCTGATATACCCGGCGTTGCCCGGGATGTAAATCCGTAAAATAGGTAGTATTTATAAATAGGGGAATAATAGGTTGAATATTTGTTGTAAAGGTTGTATAATAATGTTGAAAAGAAACATGGCAGAAAAAGTAATCCGATGTTTAAAAAGGGTTATTGTAAACACACCACAGTCCGGTGTGAGGTGTGTATCCCGCTAGGGTGCGAGTCAGAGAGTAACTGGTGAGTGCGGTGTGGCGGTCCCGCTACGGTGAGAAGGGGTGTGAGGCGGTGTGTGGCTGCTGTGTGTTGCGGGTGGGTGCTGAGTGCGGGCTGGGGGTGGCGTTTCCGCTAGGGTGTGAGCGTCTGTGAGGTGGCGGGTGTCTGGTGAGTGCGGGCGGCGGCAGGTCCGTGATGCCGGTGCGCAGGGGCGGGAGGCGGCTGTTGTGTGTGGAGTTTGTCCGAGTATGGACGGCGGGTGTGCAGGGGTGTGAGGCGGCGGGTGGGTGAAAGGCGGCGGCGGGAGTGCGGGCGGGTGAAAGGCGGCGGCGGGAGTGCGGGCGGATGAAAGGCGGCGGCGGGAGTGCGGGCGGGTGAAAGGCGGCGGCGGGAGTGCGGGCGGGTGAAAGGCGGCGGGAGTGCGGCAGGTGGTTGGAGGGTGGGCGGCGGGTGGGTGAAAGGCAGGGGCGGGAGGGTGAAAGGCAGGGGCAGAGTTTGTGACTGGGTGGGTGAGTTTGTGACTGGGTGGGTGGGTGAGTTTGTGACTGGGTGGGTGGGTGAGTTTGTGACTGGGAGGGTGGGTGAGTTAGTGACTGGGTGGGTGGGTGAGTTAGTGACTGGGTGGGTGGGTGAGTTAGTGACTGGGTGGGTGAGTGACTGGGTGGGTGAGTGACTGGGTGGGGGAGTTAGTGACTGGGTGGGTGGATGACATTTCCCCCCCCCCCCCCCTGCAGCCCTCATACCTCAGGCGGCGGCCTGAAGATAGCGGGCAGGCCTGCATTTCCCCCCTGCATGTTACCCCCCATATCTCATGCGGCGGCATGAAGATAGCGGGCGGAAGCTCGGGCCGCCATCCCCCCCACACCTCATGCGTAGAGGAACCTTTGGGGAGGCAGAAGGGTGGGTGGGAGGAACGATCTGGGGCGCCCCAGGAGACAGTCAGCCCCGCCACGCCCACCACTGCCCTGCTCCCCCCGCTGGCATGTCCCGCAGTGCGCGGCAAAGCAGGGTTGCAGGCTGTGAGGAGGGAGGGAAGTAGGTGGGAGAGGGTAGTGCGGCTGCTGTGTCGCCCCTGAGGGTTGTGAGGTGATGGGGGCGGGGGGCGGCGCTCACCCCCACGCGGCCAAGTAGGGTTAAGGGCGCTGCGAGGGGAGGTGAGCTGGGAGTGATGGACTGGGGGGGGAGCCGGCAGTAGGTGACCTTTGGGTGATGGCGGGGGTGATCCAGTGTCCCAGGTCGTGGGGTGAGGAAGAGGAGAGTGGCCGGGTGGATGTGCGTGTGTGCCTCCCCCCCCCCCAACTAAGCAAGGCAGTCAATGAGAGGCGTGCGGGGGCGGGGCCGACGGAGCAATCTGATTGGTCAGATGCTGAGTGAGAGACCGACGGACCAATCAGATTGCCCATAAGCACAGCCAACATACAACGTTTTCAAAAATATATATATAGATTAACAACAATTTTTATTTAATTTAAATAAAACCACAATAAGAATGATACAAATAACCTGCATTTAAAAAGTTATAACTTTTTTATCCTTTTAAAATGCTCGTTTTATGCACCATAAACTAAAGTCACTTTTCATCGCGACAGATGCAGCTACGAGTATTCTAACACTGCTCTGAAATCTTCTGGAGCATTCTCCCAGTAATGCTACAACATTTCTCTGACATTTCTGCAGAAAGGAGGAGAGAGAAAGAACCCTATGTGATGCACTCAGCCCTACTAATAAAAATAATAATCTTTTATTTATTGAAAAATGCAAACATAACAAATATATTTAAAACCTAAAAAGTGTACTGCGCAGTTCTAATGTGCATTCACTCTGAATGACCAGATAGTGTCATAACTCGTGTGATGCACAGTAGATAAGAGAGACTGTAGATACTCACAACACTAGTGTGTGAATATAGTGGATGCACAATGTATATGACCCTGTGGGGGAAACAACTGATGTGCACTCTACACAGGTGTTATAATACACAGGCACTGGGAGCATTAGTAGTGCATTGGTGGTGTAACTCTGTGTTACAAGGCTGCAGTGAGGTGCATAACACTGCTGCATACACAGGGAGCCAAATGCAAACCCAGATAGGGAAAAGACCCCCCTGATGACAAATCAATGGGAGCGCTGCTAGGAGGTGGGTGCAGGTAAGTATACCCCGTTATTAACCTCATGAGAGTACTCCAGACTAATAGCCAGGACTCACACTTTTGTCAGCTCCTTCCAGAGGGGGGGGGGAGAGATGTTGGCGCAACCCTGCTGTGTACATATACTTAGGGCTAGCCAGTGCCAGCAGAGGCTCTCATATGCCTAGTTTCTAGCTAGTGGGATCCACATCTGTGGCCCACATCAAAGTTTAAAGCTAATCTACAGGACGTGAACAAACTCCTATGAGTTTGACACTGCAGCAGTACAGCTGCACCTGTGTAGAGTGCACATCAGTTGTTTCCCCCACAGGGTCATATACATTGTGCATCCACTATATTCACACACTAGTGTTGTGAGAATCTACAGTCTCTCTTATCTACTGTGCATCACACGAGTTATGACACTATCTGGTCATTCAGAGTGAATGCACATTAAAACTGCACAGTACACTTTTTAGGTTTTAAATATATTTGTTATGTTTGCATTTTTCAATAAATAAAAGTTTATTATTTTTATTAGTAGGGCTGAGTGCATCACATAGGGTTCTTTCTCTCTCCTCCTATACGCTAAGTTTCACCCTGATAGCACCTCCCTAGAAAGTCTATTTTGAGCTGAGCAGGATTCTTCCCTCCCTACCCCTCACCCCCCCCCTTCCCCCACTGACTGCATTTCTGCAGAAAGACTAATGGCCTATCAGATTAACACAGCAGGGATCCCTGGTCAGTTTTAATGGGACTGCCAGGGATCCCCGTTGTGTTAATCCGATGGACCATTAGTCTGTCTGCAGAAATGTCACAGAAATGTTGCAGCATTACTGGAAGATTGCCCCAGATTTTCCAAGGCAGATGTTAGAATACTCGTGCCTGCACCTGTATGTGAGCGTCTTAGTCGCTGGTTATCCCTAAACATGCCTGGCTTTAGAGATAGGTCTCTCCCCTGTGTGTGTCCTCTTGTGTGTGTTCAGGCTGGATAACCCACTAAATCCCTTCCCACATTCCCCACACACATACGGTCTCTCCCCTGTGTGTGTCCTCATGTGTGTGTTCAGGTTGTATAACACACTAAATCCCTTCCCACATTCCCCACATACATGCGGTCTCTCCCCTGTGTGTGTAAGCTTGTGTGTGTTCAGGCTGGATAACTGACTAAATCCCTTTCCACATTCCCCACATACATACGGTCTCTCCCCTGTGTGTGTCCTCATGTGTGTGTTCAGGCTGGATAAGTCACTAAATCCCTTCCCACATTCCCCACATACATGCGGTCTCTCCCCTGTGTGTGTAAGCTTGTGTGTGTTCAGAATGGATAACTGACTAAATCCCTTCCCACATTCCCTACATACATGCGGTCTCTCCCCTGTGTGTGTAAGCTTGTGTGTTCAGAATGGATAACTGACTAAATCCCTTCCCACATTCCCCACATACATGCGGTCTCTCCCCTGTGTGTGTCCTCTTGTGTGTGCCCAGGCTGGATAACACACTAAATCCCTTCCCACATTCCCCACATACATGCGGTCTCTCCCCTGTGTGTGTAAGCTTGTGTGTGTTCAGGCTGGATAACTGACTAAATCCCTTTCCACATTCCCCACACACATGCGGTTTCTCCCCTGTGTGTGTCCTCATGTGTTTGTTCAGGCTGGATAAGTCACTAAATCCCTTCCCACATTCCCCACATACATGCGGTCTCTCCCCTGTGTGTGTAAGCTTGTGTGTGTTCAGGCTGGATAACACACTAAATCCCTTCCCACATTCCCCACATACATGCGGTCTCTCCCCTGTGTGTGTCCTCTTGTGTGTGCCCAGGCTGGATAACACACTAAATCTCTTCCCACATTCCCCACATACATGCGGTCTCTCCCATGTGTGTGTAAGCTTGTGTGTGTTCAGTCTGGATAACTGACTAAATCCCTTCCCACATTCCCCACATACATGCGGTCTCTCCCCTGTGTGTGTTCGCTTGTGTGTGTTCAGGTTGGATAAGTTACTAAATTGCTTCCCACATTCCCCACAAACATGCGGTTTCTCCCCTGTATGTGTTCGCTTGTGTATGTCCAGGCTGGATTTATGACTAAATCCCTTTCCACATTCCCCACATACATGCGGTTTCTCCCCTGTGTGTGTCCTCATGTGTATGTTCATGTGGGATAACCTACTAAATCCCTTCCCACATTCCCCACATACATGTTGTCTCTCCCCTGTGTGTGTCATCTTGTTCTGGTCTGATAAACAAGTCAGACTCTTCCCACTTTCTCCAAGATCTTTTCCTGTGGCAGCTGCTAATATATATATTTTGGAATGAGAAGTAGTTACATTGTTTATTATTTGCCTTGACTTGTTGAAAGATGCATTTTCTGTCATATTTATTGGAATGTTGGAAGATTGTTCTGTCCTCATCTTTTCCATATTCTCATTTGGGTGTTTGAACTTCAGATGTTTGAGGAGGTAATCCTGACTGCTAAACGCAATCTTGCAGTGCTGGCATGGGTGGGTTATTGGTGCTTGTCTTTGTACTAGAACAGACAAAAAAGTCACTGTTATACAAACTGTCTTACAAAAGGCCAAGAAGGAAGAGGTAAGTTGACATATCACAAAAAGTTCAGGATGAAAGTAAACTCTAGACATACATTGTAAAAATGATGGGTTTAGCACAACACGTGCAGCATTAGGGCCCGGAGAGTAGATATGGTGGATCATACATTTTGGGGCCTATGCAGTAAGCGTTCATAAGCCACTTATCGCCCAAAATGCCTACTGCTATTCAGTAAGCGGTGATAAAAGACTGAATCGCCCCCACAAAATTGCTCATTAAAAAAAAATCACTGAGCCCCGTTTTTCGGCATGTTCATAAACTCGCGCAATTCTAGTAGCAGTGATTAGGCTATGAACGCCTATCGCCGCTCTAGAATGTTGATTTTATCACAAAATCCTCACTCCAGAAAACTTTGGTGTGAAGGTGTTAGAAACCTGCAGAGAAGCGGCGAGATGGGACTAAGAAAAAAAATGCATTTTTCCAGCCCAGGATTGATGCCGGGAATCTCTGGAGCTAATAGCCATTAATATTAGCATCAGAGAACCCTGGCATGAATCCTATGCAATAAAAATGCATTTACAGTAAACTTCATTACCATTGCGGATAGTCTCAGGGACCCCCTACTTCCCGAGATACAGGCCCCGTTATCGGGTGCCGTTATCTCCTATGCATTTAAATGTCCGTGTCACCTGACCGTGGCAATAAAATGCATAGAACATACCGGCACCCCATAACGGAGCATGTATCTCGGGAAGTAGGGGGTCCCGAGCCTGAAACCAATGCAGTTCAGCTCAGGAGACCCCCTGCTCATCTAAACTATTAACAAAATTAAAATTTATACACAAATTTCCAGCGACATTTGCACAGAGAGAGACGGCTCTCTCTGCAGCAGATACAACTCGCCGGGAAAGGCCTTTTCAGAGGGTCATTCATCAGATCACCGGCTAATAGCCCGTTTCGTGAATTTTGCTATGACAGGTAATCAAGGCTTTCTGAATACCATGATAGCAACGCTCATAAAAACTGTGATTTAAATGGCCCGGCGATTTTTTTAGAAACCTTTAGTGCATAGGCCCCTTTAAGTGGATCAAAATATTTAACAAGGTGGATCATAATATTTATCGATTTAAAAGGAAATCTCACTAGCTGCAAAACACCAATTAAAGTGGCAGAAATCTTTTCAAATCCTTTGATAGGTAGTTTCTGCTGTGAAGGTATAATTAAAAACTGTTTGTACAATGAATAGAATGCGTTTCATTAAAAGCTCACATATCAGTCATTGGGTGTTCCCATGTAGCAGGTCCCTAATAGTGTGTGTGTGTGTGTGTGTGTCTGTATATGTATGCCCAGGACTCCATGTATGCCCAGGACCCACTTCGCCTTTGTGTGACGAAACGCGTAGGGTTGGTGATGTCATCGCGTTGTGGGTGTGTCTACACGGAGTCCTGGGCATCCCTGCGATCTAACTAGCTGCATTTTCAAGCGCTGGCAACTATCCTATGCAGGAGCAGAGGACGTGGAGGCACTGATTGACTCAGTTTTCTGGCGCCAACTTGTGACAGGAGTTGGTGGTGGCTACAAGCTGTGCAGATGTACCTTGCCTACCTGGGACCCCCTCACCCTCGCAGATGACTACACACAGAGATTTCTCTCCCATGTATGGTTGCTTTTTTTAATCCTGTAAATGCATTTCCTTTGGGTTGCAGTTTTTTAATAGATGTACTCCTTATGTTTAAACAGTTACGTGCTATGGAGCTTGCGCTTCTGTTTGTTTTTTGTTCTTAGATTCGTAGTTAAGGTTTTTAAGTGATAAATACAGTTAGACTACAGATATATATATATATATATATATATATATATATATTTCTGAAAGTGTTCTATGTGTCCGTGTCTGTATGTGTCTCCCTGTGTCCCTCCCTGTGTCCCTAGCGGCAATCTCATTGGACCTTGGGCCAGGCCAATGAGATTGCTCCCTTGGTCCGCCCGCCCCCCTCTCATTGGCCTGAGGCGAAGTGAAGGGGACACACACACCACACACCACACACCACACACCGGGTCTCCCGCTTTCCCGCGCTTTTTCCTCCTACTCCCCCCATTTCTACCCCCTCACCCCCCGGCGCCGCTACAGTCAGCGGGGGAGCGGAGCGAGCGCCCGGGACACAGCGGGGGACTCTCACCCGGCGCTCACACTCCCCCCCCCCACACACACACACAGAGCACGCGGCTCTCCCCTCACACAGGGCGCTCTCTCACCCGGCGCTCAAACCCCCCCCCCGGCACTCTCCCTCACCCCCCCCCACACACACACAGCACGCGGCTCTCCCTCACACACAGAGAGGAGAGAGAGATATATAAACACACACACACACAGACCTGGGGGGAGAGAGAGAGATATACACACACACAGACCTGGGGGGAGAGAGAGATATACACACAGACACACACACACACACACACACACACACAGACCTGGGGGGAGAGAGAGATATACACACACACACAGACCTGGGGGGAGAGAGAGATATACATACACACACACACACACACACACACACACAGACCTGGGGGGAGAGAGAGATATACACACACACACAGACCTGGGGGGAGAGAGAGATATACACACACACACACACACACACACACAGACCTGGAGGGAGAGAGATACACACACACACACACACACAGACCTGGGGGGAGAGAGAGATATACACACACACACACACACACACACACACACAC
>NC_134497.1:47032590-47056640 GCF_040206685.1 Ascaphus truei
ACACACACACAGACCTGGGGGGAGAGAGAGATATATACACACACACACACAGACCTGGGGGGGGAGAGAGATATATACACACACACACACAGACCTGGGGGGAGAGAGAGATATAAACACAGACCTGGGGGGAGAGAGATATATACACACACACACACACAGACCTGGGGGGGGAGAGAGATAGACACACACACACAGACCTGGGGGGAGAGAGAGATATACACACACACACACACACACATACACAGACCTGGGGGGAGAGAGAGATATACACACACACACACAGACCTGGGGGGAGAGAGAGATATACACACACACACAGACCTGGGGGGAGAGAGAGATATACACACACACACAGACCTGGGGGGAGAGAGATACACACACACACAGACCTGGGGGGAGAGAGAGATACACACACAAACACACACAGACCTGGGGGGAGAGAGATACACACACACACAGACCTGGGGGGAGAGAGATACACACACACACAGACCTGGGGGGAGAGAGATACACATACACACAGACACACACAGACCTGGGGGGAGAGAGAGAGATACACAGACACACACAGACCTGGGGGGAGAGAGAGATACACACACACACACACAGAGAGAGACCTGGGGGGAGAGAGAGATACACACACACACAGACCTGGGGGGAGAGAGAGATACACACACACACAGACCTGGGGGGAGAGAGAGATACACACACTGTGACAAACGGCTTACTCCGGGGCTCCGCCGTCTGTCCGGGACTGTTAGAACACGGTCTTTTAGGGTAGGTTAAATGATGAGACGTCACGTACTGTTCCTTTAAACAGGCTATGCCTGGTTTATTCAGTCCCAGGCACTGAGACTGCCACAGTTTAAACAGAAAACAAAGCCAAACAAAAAGCTGCTCGTCTGAGCGATAACTTAAACTTAGATGTCCCTGACTCAGAGTTGGAAGTGGCTTGTCCACTTCCACCAACAAAATAAGTACCTTTGCAGTCTTTAGACAAACTAACAGAATGAATGAAGCGATTTGGGAAAGAGGCTTTCTCACCCCTCTGCAGTTCAGCAGCCTTCCAGGCTCTTGGGCGGGGCCCAGAGGAAACAGGAAACAGGTCTTATATACCTGAACTCTAATCAGCATGACAGGTGACAGAAAACAGGCAGCAGACAAACTGTGGAATGGAGTGCCTGTACCACGAGGCTGCCCTGTTCAGCTTAGACAGGACAGAAACTGTTCAGTATCCTGGGAGCCCTGTATATGGAGTTTATTACCAACCCCTGGTTTCTGTCACATATCCTCCCCCCCAGCTCAGACCTCGAGGGGTGAGCGACCATGGATATTAGGGAGTGCATCCTTGACAACCCGTCGGCATTGCCATGTTTGTGCCCCGACCTGTGTTCCACAGAAAATTTAAAGGGCTGTAGGCTTAGGAACCACCTGGTCACCCTAGCGTTCTTCTCCCTATTTTGACACATCCAGGTAAGGGGTGCATGATCTGTGACCAATCGGAACTTTCTCCCCAACAGATAATACTTGAGTGTCTCTACAGCCCACTTTATTGCGAGACACTCTTTCTCGACTATGGAGTAATTTTTCTCCTGGGGATTTAGTTTCCTACTTAAATAAAGGATGGGGTGCTCCTCCCCTTGAGACTCCTGGGAGAGTACCGCCCCCAGCCCTACCTCAGATGCGTCGGTTTGGACTACGAACTCTTTGGAGAAGTCAGGTGTGACCAACACTGGTTGGGCACAGAGAGCTTCTTTCAGGCTTCTAAAGGCCTGTTCGGCTTCGGGGGACCACTTTACCATTAGCGGTCCTCTTGCTTTTGTGAGGTCGGTTAGTGGGGTTGCCTTAGTTGCAAAATTGGGAATAAACCTCCTATAGTAGCCAATTAACCCCAAAAAGGTCCTTACTTGTTTTTTTGTGACTGGCCTTGGCCAATTTTGTATCGCCTCTACTTTGAGTGTTTGTGGTTTGAGTAACCCTCTACCAATAGAATACCCCAGATACTTGGCCTCCTCCAGACCAATAGTGCATTTAGCGGGGTTAGCAGTTAGTCCAGCAGACCGAACTGCGTCGAGCACAGCTTGGACCTTTGGAAGGTGGGACTGCCAATCTTCACTATGGATTACCACATCATCCAGGTAGGCGGCAGCGTACCGAACATGTGGTTTTAAAATTTTATCCATCATTCTTTGGAATGTGGCGGGAGCTCCATGTAAGCCAAAAGGCAGCACCTTATATTGAAAGAGGCCGTCTGGGGTTGAGAAGGCTGTTTTTTCTTTTGCCCTTTCTGTGAGGGGAACCTGCCAGTACCCTTTTGTTAGGTCTAGGGTTGTGAGATATCGGGCTTTGCCCAGTCTCTCTACAAGTTCATCCACCCTGGGCATAGGATAAGTATCAAATTTTGACACCGCGTTTAGTTTCCGGTAGTCATTACAAAACCTTGTTGTACCGTCTGGCTTTGGGACTAAAACTATAGGGCTGTTCCACCCACTTTGGGATTCCTCAATTACGCCTAGTTTTAGCATTTTTTTAACCTCTAAACTTATAGCCTCTCTCTTGGCCTCTGGGATTCGGTACGGTTTAAGGTTAACTCGGACCCCCGGTTCAGAGACTATGTCATGTTTAATTACGTTAGTTTTACCTGGCTGTGTAGAGAAGATTTCTTTGTTCCTTCTCACTAAACTCTGGACCTCTCGTTTCTGATGCACGGACAGTGTTTCAGCTATGCTAACCTCTGGGTCAGTTTCTTGATTCTCTGACGGACCTGGGGGTACTAGGGTTAACAAGACCTCTCTATCTTTCCAGGGCTTGAGTAGGTTTATATGGTAAATTTGCTCAGGTTTCCTCCTACCTGGCTGCCTTACCCTATAATTTACTTCTCCCACTCTTTCCAAGACCTCATATGGCCCATGCCATTTAGCAAGGAATTTACTCTCCACGGTGGGAACCAGAACTAGTACCCTATCACCTGGAAAAAAAATTCTGACCCTAGCACCCTTATTATACGTATTCCTTTGTGCTTCTTGAGCTTTCTCCATGTGTTCCCTCACTATGGGTAGGACTGCAGCAATGCGGTCCTGCATTTGGGCAACATGCTCTATTACACTTCTGTAAGGGGTAACCTCGTGTTCCCAAGTTTCTTTGGCTATATCCAGTAAGCCCCTTGGATGTCGGCCATACAATAGTTCAAACGGGGAGAAGCCTGTGGATGACTGGGGAACTTCCCTAATGGCAAATAACAGGTATGGTAACAAACAGTCCCAGTTTTTCCCATCCTTATCGACCGCCCGGCGTAACATGCTCTTTAAGGTTTTATTGAACCTTTCCACTAAACCATCTGTTTGTGGATGATAGACTGAGGTTCTGAGATGCTTGATTTTTAGGAGTTTACATAGCTCTTTTGTTACTTGGGACATAAATGGTGTTCCCTGGTCAGATAAGATCTCTTTAGGAATTCCGACCCGGGAAAACAGAAGTACTAACTCTTTTGCTATGTTTTTAGCAGAGGTGCTACGTAGGGGAACTGCCTCCGGATATCGGGTAGCATAATCTAATATTACCAATATATGCTGATGTCCCCTAGCAGACTTTATTAGGGGCCCTACTAGATCCATAGCAATCCGGTCAAATGGTACCTCTATTATGGGAAGGGGTACCAATGGGCTGCGGTATGCTTTGAACGGGGCGGTGATCTGACATTCTGGGCATGAGGAACAATAGTTTGTAATTTCTGCCAGAACCCCAGGCCAATAAAAGCTTCGGAGAACCTTTTCTTTTGTCTTTTCCACCCCTAGGTGTCCCCCCAATGGATGACTATGTGCGAGGTGTAATACTACGTTACGGAATGTCCGTGGTACCAACAATTGTTTAGTTGTAACTGATTTTCTTTTATCAACCCGATATACTAGGTCGTTCTCTACCTCGAAGTAGGGGTAAGCAAGTGACCTATCTGGTTGGCCAGGAGTACTATTCTGGTCCCGTATATTTCCCCTTGCTACCGCTAATGTGGGGTCCTCCCACTGGGCCTTCTTAAAACTCCCAGGACTGACCTCTAGGTCAGCGAGGGTCTTATCCTGTACTGGGGTGGTAAGTGGCTGATCAACATCTTGATTTGGGGTATTCCCTACCAAAGTAGTGATGGGGAAGGGAATTTCACAGCACTCCTCCTTTTCCCCCTTCTTATTTGGGCCCTCGTCAACCTCCATTTCTGAAAAAGGGAAAGGATTTGTTTCTTCTAACACTTCGTTATGGTCTGCTATTGAACTCTGGGCGCTATTCTGAGCTGGGGACCACATTTTTAGAAAATGGGGAAAGTCGGTCCCTATTAACACATCATGTGCCAGTTTGGGTACAACACCCACCTTGAAATCTAAAGAACCAAATTCTGTTTCAAAAAAAACATCAACAGTGGAATATTCATGATTATCCCCATGTATACAACAAATTGCCACTCTTTGTGAACTGTTTACCTGTTTCTTCTTAATGGGCAATAGGTATTCGGACACTAGTGTGACCATACTCCCAGAGTCAAGAAGTGCCCGAACCCTCTTACCATTAACCTTTACAAATGCCCACAGATGGTTATTCAAGGGGTCCTCTGGGCTAGGGCCCATACATTGGGACAACAGCGAATAAGGTTCCACGCTGTTGCATTGCATGGGCTCATCATTTAGTGGGCAGATTTTTGCTGTGTGGCCCCTCTCATGACAATTTACACATTTAGGTACATAGTCTGTGTCCCACTTAGAGCCTTTTCCCGGCTCCCCATGTTGGCTATTGCCCTTAGTGTGCGAACCACTGTTGCTGGAGCGGCGTGAAGGTGGTCGCCGCTCTTCAGCGCCCCTTAACCCCGGTACCCTTTTACCGTCTCTGGAAGAGTCCTGGAACCTCGGATAGTGGGGTTGCTCCACGACTGTGGGTTGCGGGTGCTCTTCTGCTGCACTGTACCTTTCTACAAGGGCCACAAGCTCATCCGCATTGTGGGGGTCACTCCGACTGACCCAACGGCGTAAGGCAGAGGGAAGTTTCCTCAAGAACTGGTCCATGACCAACCGTTCCACGATGTGGCTTGCTGAGTTGATCTCGGGTTGTAGCCACTTCCGGGCGAGGTGGATGAGGTCATACATCTGGCTTCGGGTGGCTTTATCCATCGTGAAGGACCATGCGTGAAACCTTTGGGCACGAACAGCCGTGGTTACGCCGAGGCGGGCGAGGATCTCGAACTTCAATTTTGCATAGACGTTAGCTTCGGCTGGCTCTAGATCAAAGTAAGCCTTCTGGGGTTCGCCGCTTAGGAAGGGTGCGATTAGACCAGCCCACTCAGCTTCTGGCCATCCCTCTCTCTGTGCCGTGCGTTCAAACGTGAGAAGATAGGCTTCCACATCATCCGAGGGTCCCATCTTCTGAAGGTAGTGGCTTGCCCTGGTCATTTTCGGAACTGGGGCTGCCTCTGCCAGTGGAAGGTTACTGATAGTCCCCCTCAGGATCTCGAGTTCCTGCTGTAAGCCCTGAGCGAACCGCTTTTGCTCCTCTCTCAGCAGGCGGTTTGTCTCTTGCTGGTTTGCATTAGTCTCTTGCTGGGCTATTAACAGCTGTCGCTGGGTTTCACTCGCCTGTTGCTGGGCTTCATTCGCGTCTTTCTGGACAGCGACATTGCGTACCAGCGCACTCACCACGTCTTCCATCTTGTTTGGAGAGAGAGAAAAAAAAACCTTCTTTTTTTTTTTTTTTTAAAGTTCTTTAACCCCCAGACCTTTCAGTGTTCTGCCCGCATTCTCCACCATATGTGACAAACGGCTTACTCCGGGGCTCCGCCGTCTGTCCGGGACTGTTAGAACACGGTCTTTTAGGGTAGGTTAAATGATGAGACGTCACGTACTGTTCCTTTAAACAGGCTATGCCTGGTTTATTCAGTCCCAGGCACTGAGACTGCCACAGTTTAAACAGAAAACAAAGCCAAACAAAAAGCTGCTCGTCTGAGCGATAACTTAAACTTAGATGTCCCTGACTCAGAGTTGGAAGTGGCTTGTCCACTTCCACCAACAAAATAAGTACCTTTGCAGTCTTTAGACAAACTAACAGAATGAATGAAGCGATTTGGGAAAGAGGCTTTCTCACCCCTCTGCAGTTCAGCAGCCTTCCAGGCTCTTGGGCGGGGCCCAGAGGAAACAGGAAACAGGTCTTATATACCTGAACTCTAATCAGCATGACAGGTGACAGAAAACAGGCAGCAGACAAACTGTGGAATGGAGTGCCTGTACCACGAGGCTGCCCTGTTCAGCTTAGACAGGACAGAAACTGTTCAGTATCCTGGGAGCCCTGTATATGGAGTTTATTACCAACCCCTGGTTTCTGTCACAACACACACAGACCTGGGGGGAGAGAGAGATACACACACACACAGACCTGGGGGGAGAGAGAGATACACACACACACACACACAGACCTGGGGGGAGAGAGAGATATACACACACACACACAGACCTGGGGGGAGAGAGAGATACACACACACACAGACACACACAGACCTGGGGGGAGAGAGAGATACACACACACAGACACACACAGACCTGGGGGGAGAGAGAGATACACACACAGACCTGGGGGGAGAGAGAGATACACACACAGACACACACAGACCTGGGGGGAGAGAGATACACACACAGACACACAGACCTGGGGGGAGAGAGATACACACACACACACAGACCTGGGGGGAGAGAGATACACACACACACAGACCTGGGGGGAGAGAGATACACACACACACACAGACCTGGGGGGAGAGAGATACACACACACACACACACAGACCTGGGGGGAGAGAGATACACGCACACACACAGACCTGGGGGGAGATACACACACACACACAGACCTGGGGGGAGAGAGATACACACACACACACACACACAGACCTGGGGGGAGAGAGATACACACACACACACAGACCTGGGGGGAGAGAGATACACACACACACACACAGACCTGGGGGGAGAGAGATACACACACACACACACACACACAGACCTGGGGGGAGAGAGAGATAGACACACACACACAGACCTGGGGGGAGAGAGAGATATACACACACACACACACACACACAGACCTGGGGGGAGAGAGAGATATACACACACACACACAGACCTGGGGGGAGAGAGAGATATACACACACACACACACACAGACCTGGGGGGAGAGAGAGATATACACACACACACAGACCTGGGGGGAGAGAGAGATACACACACACACACACACACACAGACCTGGGGGGAGAGAGAGATACACACACACAGACCTGGGGGGAGAGAGAGATACACACACACACAGACCTGGGGGGAGAGAGATACACATACACACAGACACACACAGACCTGGGGGGAGAGAGAGATACACACACACACAGACCTGGGGGGAGAGAGAGATACACACACACACACACACACACACACACAGACCTGGGGGGAGAGAGAGATACACACACACACACACAGACCTGGGGGGAGAGAGAGATATACACACACACACACACAGACCTGGGGGGAGAGAGAGATATACACACACACAGACCTGGGGGGAGAGAGAGATATACACACACACACAGACCTGGGGGAGAGAGATACACACACACACAGACCTGGGGGGAAAGAGAGAGATACACACACACACACACACACACAGACCTGGGGGGAGAGAGATACACATACACACAGACACACACAGACCTGGGGGGAGAGAGATACACACACACACACACAGACCTGGGGGGAGAGAGAGATATACACACACACACACAGACCTGGGGGGAAAGAGAGAGAGAGATACACACACACACACACACACACACACACACAGACCTGGGGGGAGAGAGATACACATACACACAGACACACACAGACCTGGGGGGAGAGAGAGATACACACACACACACAGACCTGGGGGGAGAGAGAGATATACACACACACACACACACACACACACACACACATACTGTAAGAAATCCAATTTAGCAATAATTATATTGTAATGAATGAATCTGTTATCAAAGGCAGAATGTTAAAGTATACAGTATAATAGTCTGGACTTTCCTTCATATCTATATATTATATCTGATTGTATATTCAGTTATTGTTACATGTGCAGTATTCTAAGTGAAAGGTCAGATCTATTCTGACAGACAGAATTGACCTAAAAGGTCAATTCGTGGCCTCAAGTTGTTGAACAGCTGCAAGTCCTAACTGGGAAAAATGCTGCATAAGACTTTTCAATTCAGTAAGTTTGAAACTACTTATATGTTCAGAAGTAGTTCATATGACATCAGTAATGTAGGTGAATACCATGTTGGGATATAAAATTTAAAATGGCTGACTGGGTGGGTCTTTATGGATAAATAAAGCAGTGAGCTTAGTGAGTTTAGGAAGGAAGGAAGGATGGAGAGAAGATAAACCAGACGAAGAAAGACCAGGCCAGAGTGATGATATCATGAAGAGGAGAAAGAAATGTTAATACCTGAAGAGAATATTAACAGAAAGAAGGTTACTATGTGCAACTGTTCTTAAGAATATCAATCTATTTGAAACATCACCATCGTCATTCTTACTATTTTTGTATGTAAGTAATTATTTTCAAAATAAACGTTTTGTTTTTGTGTGCAAACGACAAGAATGCTGAATTCTGTTATACTGATGTGAATCTATACAAAAAGCGAATTTAAGGACATTTAACACACACACACACACACACACACACACACACACACACACACACACACACAGACCTGGGGGGAGAGAGATATACACACACACAGACCTGGGGGGAGAGAGAGATACACTGGCGACACACTTTATTCGAGCTCGGCTAGTCCCACGAATTCGGGTATACCCGGGTGTATTGAGGTTTGTGACTGTTTTCTGCCCGAGTGCATTGAGTTATTTTCCGGCAGGGATTGAAGCATTTTATTCCCGTTGGCTGCAATACTGCACACTACATATATATATACTGCATTACAATTCATGAATTTATGCCATTTGGTAGACACGCGAAGCATTGCAGCCTATTAAATCCTAATCATTATCATTTAACAGATCAGCCGCCCATCAGCCAGGCATGAACCCAGGCTGGGAAGGCAAATGCAACGGGGCTTGTCAGAGGTGAGGAGCGGCGCATTCCAGGTATCTGCCAGGTACATACCGGGTATTTGCTCGAATAAAGTGTGTCGGTGCAGTATACACATACACACACAGACCTGGGGGGAGAGAGAGATATATACACACACACACACACAGACCTGGGGGGAGAGAGAGATATATACACACACACACACAGACCTGGGGGGGGGGAGAGATATATACACAGACCTGGGGGGAGAGAGATATATACACACACACACACACAGACCTGGGGGGAGAGAGAGATAGACACACACACACAGACCTGGGGGGAGAGAGAGATATACACACACACACACACATACACAGACCTGGGGGGAGAGAGAGATATACACACACACACACAGACCTGGCGGGAGAGAGAGATATACACACACACACAGACCTGGGGGGAGATAGAGATATACACACACACACAGACCTGGGGGGAGAGAGATACACACACACACAGACCTGGGGGGAGAGAGAGATACACACACAAACACACACAGACCTGGGGGGAGAGAGATACACACACACACAGACCTGGGGGGAGAGAGATACACACACACACAGACCTGGGGGGAGAGAGATACACATACACACAGACACACACAGACCTGGGGGGAGAGAGAGATACACAGAAACACACAGACCTGGGGGGAGAGAGAGATACACACACACACATACACACAGAGACCTGGGGGGAGAGAGAGATACACACACACACAGACCTGGGGGGAGAGAGAGATACACACACACACAGAGCTGGGGGGAGAGAGAGATACACACACACACAGACCTGGGGGGAGAGAGAGATACACACACACACACACACAGACCTGGGGGGAGAGAGAGATATACACACACACACACAGACCTGGGGGGAGAGAGAGATACACACACACACAGACACACACAGACCTGGGGGGAGAGAGAGATACACACACACAGACACACACAGACCTGGGGGGAGAGAGAGATACACACACAGACCTGGGGGGAGAGAGAGATACACACACAGACACACACAGACCTGGGGGGAGAGAGATACACACACAGACACACACAGACCTGGGGGGAGAGAGATACACACACACACACAGACCTGGGGGGAGAGAGATACACACACACACAGACCTGGGGGGAGAGAGATACACACACACACACAGACCTGGGGGGAGAGAGATACACACACACACACACACAGACCTGGGGGGAGAGAGATACACGCGCACACACAGACCTGGGGGGAGATACACACACACACACAGACCTGGGGGGAGAGAGATACACACACACACACAGACCTGGGGGGAGAGAGATACACACACACACACAGACCTGGGGGGAGAGAGATACACACACACACACACACAGACCTGGGGGGAGAGAGATACACACACACACACACACACACACACAGACCTGGGGGGAGAGAGAGATAGACACACACACACAGACCTGGGGGGAGAGAGAGATATATACACACACACACACACACACAGACCTGGGGGGAGAGAGAGATATACACACACACACACACAGACCTGGGGGGAGAGAGAGATATACACACACACACACAGACCTGGGGGGAGAGAGAGATATACACACACACACACAGACCTGGGGGGAGAGAGAGATATACACACACACACACACAGACCTGGGGGGAGAGAGAGATACACACACACACACACACACAGACCTGGGGGGAGAGAGAGATACACACACACACACAGACCTGGGGGGAGAGAGAGATACACACACACACAGACCTGGGGGGAGAGAGATACACATACACACAGACACACACAGACCTGGGGGGAGAGAGAGATACACACACACACAGACCTGGGGGGAGAGAGAGATACACACACACACACACACACACAGACCTGGGGGGAGAGAGAGATACACACACACACACACACAGACCTGGGGGGAGAGAGAGATATACACACACACACACACAGACCTGGGGGGAGAGAGAGATATACACACACACAGACCTGGGGGGAGAGAGAGATATACACACACACACAGACCTGGGGGAGAGAGATACACACACACACAGACCTGGGGGGAAAGAGAGAGATACACACACACACACACACACAGACCTGGGGGGAGAGAGATACACATACACACAGACACACACAGACCTGGGGGGAGAGAGAGATACACACACACACACACACACAGACCTGGGGGGAGAGAGAGATATACACACACACACACACTGTAAGAAATCCAATTTAGCAATAATTATATTGTAATGAATGAATCTGTTATCAAAGGCAGAATGTTAAAGTATACAGTATAATAGTCTGGACTTTCCTTCATATCTATATATTATATCTGATTGTATATTCAGTTATTGTTACATGTGCAGTATTCTAAGTGAAAGGTCAGATCTATTCTGACAGACAGAATTGACCTAAAAGGTCAATTCGTGGCCTCAAGTTGTTGAACAGCTGCAAGTCCTAACTGGGAAAAATGCTGCATAAGACTTTTCAATTCAGTAAGTTTGAAACTACTTATATGTTCAGAAGTAGTTCATATGACATCAGTAATGTAGGTGAATACCATGTTGGGATATAAAATTTAAAATGGCTGACTGGGTGGGTCTTTATGGATAAATAAAGCAGTGAGCTTAGTGAGTTTAGGAAGGAAGGAAGGATGGAGAGAAGATAAACCAGACGAAGAAAGACCAGGCCAGAGTGATGATATCATGAAGAGGAGAAAGAAATGTTAATACCTGAAGAGAATATTAACAGAAAGAAGGTTACTATGTGCAACTGTTCTTAAGAATATCAATCTATTTGAAACATCACCATCGTCATTCTTACTATTTTTGTATGTAAGTAATTATTTTCAAAATAAACGTTTTGTTTTTGTGTGCAAACGACAAGAATGCTGAATTCTGTTATACTGATGTGAATCTATACAAAAAGCGAATTTAAGGACATTTAACACACACACACACACACACACACACACACACACACACACACACACACACACACACACACACACACACACACACACACACACACACACACACACACACACACACACACACACACACACACACACAGACCTGGGGGGAGAGAGATATACACACACACACAGACCTGGGGGGAGAGAGAGATATACACATACACACACAGACCTGGGGGGAGAGAGAGATATATACACACACACACACACACAGACCTGGGGGGAGAGAGAGATATATACACACACACACAGACCTGGGGGGAGAGAGAGATATATACACACACACACACACAGACCTGGGGGGAGAGAGATATATATACACACACACACACAGACCTGGGGGGAGAGAGAGATATAAACACAGACCTGGGGGGAGAGAGATATATACACACACACACACACACAGACCTGGGGGGAGAGAGAGATAGACACACACACACAGACCTGGGGGGAGAGAGAGATATACACACACACACACACAGACCTGGGGGGAGAGAGAGATATACACACACACACACAGACCTGGGGGGAGAGAGAGATACACACACACACACACAGACCTGGGGGGAGAGAGAGATATACACACACACACAGACCTGGGGGGAGAGAGATACACACACACACACACACACAGACCTGGGGGGAGAGAGAGATACACACACAAACACACACAGACCTGGGGGGAGAGAGATACACACACACACAGACCTGGGGGGAGAGAGATACACACACACACAGACACACACAGACCTGGGGGGAGAGAGAGATACACAGACACACACAGACCTGGGGGGAGAGAGAGATACACACACACACAAACACACAGACCTGGGGGGAGAGAGAGATACACACACACACAGACCTGGGGGGAGAGAGAGATACACACACACACAGACCTGGGGGGAGAGAGAGATACACACACACACAGACCTGGGGGGAGAGAGAGATACACACACACACACACACAGACCTGGGGGGAGAGAGAGATATACACACACACACACACACAGACCTGGGGGGAGAGAGAGATATACACACACACACACAGACCTGGGGGGAGAGAGAGATACACACACACACAGACACACACAGACACACACAGACCTGGGGGGAGAGAGAGATACACACACACAGACATACACAGACCTGGGGGGAGAGAGAGATACACACACAGACCTGGGGGGAGAGAGAGAGATACACACACAGACACACACAGACCTGGGGGGAGAGAGATACACACACAGACACACACAGACCTGGGGGGAGAGAGATACACACACACACACAGACCTGGGGGGAGAGAGATACACACACACACAGACCTGGGGGGAGAGAGATACACACACACACACACAGACCTGGGGGGAGAGAGATACACACACACACACAGACCTGGGGGGAGATACACACACACAGACCTGGGGGGAGAGAGATACACACACACACACACACAGACCTGGGGGGAGAGAGATACACACACACACAGACCTGGGGGGAGAGAGATACACACACACACACAGACCTGGGGGGAGAGAGATACACACACACACACACACAGACCTGGGGGGAGAGAGATACACACACACACACACACACAGACCTGGGGGGAGAGAGATACACACACACAGACCTGGGGGGAGAGAGATACACACACACAGACCTGGGGGGAGAGAGATACACACACACAGACCTGGGGGGAGAGAGATACACACACACACAGACCTGGGGGGAGAGAGATACACACACACAGACCTGGGGGAGAGAGATACACACACACAGACCTGGGGGGAGAGAGATACACACACACAGACCTGGGGGGAGAGAGATACACACACACACAGACCTGGGGAGAGAGAGATACACACACACACACACACACACAGACCAGGGGAGAGAGAGATACACACACACACACACACACACACACCAGGGGGGAGAGAGAGAGATACACACACACAGCCCTGGTGGGAGAGAGATACACACACACACACAGACCTGGGGGGAGAGAGATACACACACACACACAGACCTGGGGGGAGAGAGATACACACACACACACAGACCTGGGGAGAGAGAGATACACACACACACACAGACCTGGGGAGAGAGAGATACACACACACACACACAGACCTGGGGAGAGAGAGATACACACACACATACAAGGGGAGAGAGAGATACACACACACACACACACACAGACCAGGGGAGAGAGAGATATACACACACACACACACACACACACACAGACCTGGGGGGAGAGAGAGATATACACACACACACACAGACCAAGGGAGAGAGAGAGATTCACACACAGACCTGGGGAGAGGGAGAGAGATCCACACACACACACAGACCTGGGGGAGAGAGATCCACACACACACACAGACCTGGGGGGAGAGAGATCCACACACACACACACACACACACACACACACACACACACACACACACACCTGGTGAGAGAGAGATACACACACACACACACACACACAGACAGACCAGGGGAGAGAGAGATACACACACACACACACAGACCAGGGGAGAGAGAGAGATACACACACACACACAGACCTGGGGGGAGAGAGAGATACACACACACACAGACCTGGGGGGAGAGAGAGATACACACACACACAGACCTGGGGGGAGAGAGAGATACACACACACACACACACACACACAGACCTGGGGGGAGAGAGAGATATACACACACACACACACAGACCTGGGGGGAGAGAGAGATATACACACACACACACACAGACCTGGGGGGAGAGAGAGATATACACACACACAGACCTGGGGGGAGAGAGAGATATACACACACACACAGACCTGGGGGAGAGAGATACACACACACACAGACCTGGGGGGAAAGAGAGAGATACACACACACACACAGACCTGGGGGGAAAGAGAGAGATACACATACACACAGACACACACAGACCTGGGGGGAGAGAGAGATACACACACACACACACAGACCTGGGGGGAGAGAGAGATATACACACACACACACACACACACACACACACACACACACACTGTAAGAAATCCAATTTAGCAATAATTATATTGTAATGAATGAATCTGTTATCAAAGGCAGAATGTTAAAGTATACAGTATAATAGTCTGGACTTTCCTTCATATCTATATATTATATCTGATTGTATATTCAGTTATTGTTACATGTGCAGTATTCTAAGTGAAAGGTCAGATCTATTCTGACAGACAGAATTGACCTAAAAGGTCAATTCGTGGCCTCAAGTTGTTGAACAGCTGCAAGTCCTAACTGGGAAAAATGCTGCATAAGACTTTTCAATTCAGTAAGTTGAAACTACTTATATGTTCAGAAGTAGTTCATATGACATCAGTAATGTAGGCGAATACCATGTTGGGATATAAAATTTAAAATGGCTGACTGGGTGGGTCTTTATGGATAAATATAGCAGTGAGCTTAGTGAGTTTAGGAAGGAAGGAAGGATGGAGAGAAGATAGCCAGACGAAGAAAGACCAGGCCAGAGTGATGATATCATGAAGAGGAGAAAGAAATGTTAATACCTGAAGAGAATATTAACAGAAAGAAGGTTACTATGTGCAACTGTTCTTAAGAATATCAATCTATTTGAAACATCACCATCGTCATTCTTACTATTTTTGTATGTAAGTAATTATTTTCAAAATAAACGTTTTGTTTTTGTGTGCAAACGACAAGAATGCTGAATTCTGTTATACTGATGTGAATCTATACAAAAAGCGAATTTAAGGACATTTAACACACACACACACACACACACACACACACACACACACACACACACACACACACACACACACACACACACACACACACACACACACACACACACACACACACACACACACACACACACACACCTGGGGGGAGAGAGATATACACACACACAGACCTGGGGGAGAGAGAGATAGAAGAAGCAGAGGTCCCAAAATGGGGCCGTCGCGCCCATAATGGCCCGTGCCTCCAGGGGGTACATAACGTGCCTTCCTTTCCTTCCCCCCACCACGAGGCTTGGTGGATTTGCGCGCGAATCAACAAGGGGAGGGGCTAATGGGGCGGGCTATTTAAACCCTGCGCTCGCAAAAGCTACTCACTGACTCTGTTTTCTTTTCTCCCTGCAGGTACCTGTGAGCGTGGTGTCCCCCGATAGCAGCATGGATCCCCGCAGCACGAGCAGCATCCAGGCTCAGGCAGCTGACCGCCGGACACAGCGCCCGGCGGCCCCACGGAAGCAGTAGCCAGAGCAGGAAGAGCTGCAGCCCTCTCCCATCCGGAGAGGGAAGCAGGCGGCCCAGCCTCGTTCACAGCCCCCTCAGCCCCGCTCTCAGCCCCGCTCACAGCCCCCTCAGCCCCGCTCACAGCCCCCTCAGCCCCGCTCACAGCCCCCTCACAGCTCCTCTCCCATCCGGAGAGGGAAGCAGGCGGCCCAGCCTCGTTCACAGCCCCCTCAGCCCCGCTCACAGCCCCCTCAGCCCCGCTCACAGCTCCTCTCCCATCCGGAGAGGGAAGCAGGCGGCCCAGCCTCGTTCACAGCCCCGCTCTCAGCCCCCTCAGCCCCGCTCACAGCCCCCTCAGCCCCGCTCACAGCTCCTCTCCCATCCGGAGAGGGAAGCAGGCGGCCCAGCCTCGTTCACAGCCCCCTCAGCCCCGCTCTCAGCCCCCCCACAGCCCCGCTCTCAGCCCCCCCACAGCCCCGCTCTCAGCCCCCCCACAGCCCCTCTCCCATCCGGAGAGGGAAGCAGGCGGCCCAGCCTCGCTCTCAGCCCCGCTCCCAGCCCCCTCACAGCTCCTCTCCCAGCCGCAGAGGAAGGGAATCAGCCCGGCAGGCTGGCTCCGCCCCCCAGCCTCACTCCCGTGCCTGCTCGCAGCAGAGCAGGGAAGGGAGGGCTGTTCCACCCCCCCTCATGGGAGAGGACTTTAGCCACCACCCTGCAGCTCCAGTCCCCGCTCCCCCTGCTGGCATGGCCCCCCCCATCCCTGCAAAATCGGCCCCTCCAGCCCCCAGCCCCCCTCCCCCTGCAGCTGTTAGCCACGCTCCCACTGCTGGCCTGCCCCCCCCTTCCGCTGCACAGCACATCGCCCCCCCTGCTATACATAACACCCCCCCCCCCCCCAGGGCCGGCCCGAGCCAGCCCACCAACGCGGCACAGCCACCCTCGACGCTCCTGGCGCCTTACCCCCAAGCGCTTTACCCCCAAGCGCCTTACCCCCAAGCGCTTTACCCCCAAGCGCCTTACCACCAAGCGCCTTACCACCAAGCGCTTTACCCCCAAGCGCCTTACCACCAAGCGCTTTACCCCCAAGCGCCTTACGCCCACGCGTCCCATGCCCCCCCATACGCACCGGCAAATCACACGCACTACGCTCCTGCGCCGTATGCACCTGCCCCCTACGCGCCATACCCACCGGCACCGCCAGTGCAGGCACCCACACACCATGCCCCAGTGCCCGGTGCACCTGCGCCAGACGCCCCTGGCGCGCCGGCACCTGCCTTGGATACATCAACGGCGGTCCCGCTGCCCCTGCCTGCGGGGTGCCCCCCAGTGCCCCGGGCACCTCCCCAGGCGGGTGCGCCGGCACCAATGGCGCTGGGAAGCGTCGCCGATCCGGGGAGCAGTAACAGGAGCCGTGCAGCTGCCAAAAGACCCAGGACCGGTCACCCAGGTGCACAAGCCGCAGGATCAGGTGAGCATGAAAATGCAGCATTGGAATGTAATGAGGATGATGTTGATGGGGACGTTAGTGATGGGGGGTCGGTTAGGTCAGGGTCGGACTGTGAGTCCCAGGGGTCAGACAGCGAGAATAGTGAGAGAGCGAGCAGCGAGTCAGACGCAAGCAGCGGCGCAGACAGCGACGAGACCCCAGGGGTAAAGCGCTTAAGGAAACAGGTAGAGGCGTTGAGCAAGGCGGCAAAGCGGAGTAGGACAGATAAGGGAAAACGCAAAGCGCGCAAAGACAAAGGGGCGGCTTCCACCCACAGTGGGGAGGATTCGTTTGCAGTTGAAACTAGCCCCCTGTACACACACCTGCCCAGGAGAACACAGAGAGACATATGTAACAGGAAGTATGTGGATATGTTCAAGCTGTCTGTAAAGGGGCGAGCAGAGAGGCAACGCGCGCGAGAGGCAGGCGAGAAAGGGCAGGTAGTGAGGAGTAACGCAAACTGGGTTACGGGTTTCATTGTGTTCGGGGACTGTTTCCTTTCAAAACATCCCAAGGAATTGCATAATGTGATGAGATACATGAGCGTGATACAGAACATACATGACGAACACGAAGGGTCAGCGTGGCGGGATTATGACGAGCAGTTCAGGCATAGGTGGCAGGGGGATACACGGTTGAGTTTGGGGAAGATGGACATGGAATTGTGGATGAAGTTAGTGGGACGGGGTAAGCAGGGGGGCGACGCCACCTTTCCCAAGGGTCCAGGCGATCGGCCTGGGAGTGATTCAACAAGCAGGGGCAATAAAAGGGAGTGTTGGGCGTTTAATGATAAACACTGCAAACTGGGGGCGGGTTGCAAGTTTAGGCATGTGTGTAGCCGGTGCGGGGGTAGCCACCCCATCACGAAGTGCTTCAAAGGCCATGGGCAACCGGAGCCAGGGGAGAGGGAAGGCGCTAACACCGGTCAGCCTTAGCGGTGTGGGCCGTTGGCTAAAGGGGTACCCCGACCGGGAGAAGGTGGTTTTTTCTTGGAGGAGGGTTTAGAAAGGGGTTTTTTCACACAGTGGGGGGTGAGTTAAAGGGATAAAATTGGACGTATGGTGGGCCCATTCACACACACCCCCCCCCCCCCCATTGCTCAGTTAATGATTTCCCCGGGTGCAAGCAAAAAAATAAATATATATATATATGTATATGTATATATATATTATATTCAGGTAATTAAGACATATGGGGAGGGAGCACTATTGGTAAAATTGACATAGAGGCAGCCCTTTCGGCTGTTACTCTGGGCCCCCAGCAGCTTCAGAGGCACAATCGAATGCTCAAAGGGCACATTAGGGGCCGGCAGGCGAGTAATTAGATAATCTACTAACATGTTTTCTGTCTTCACAGCAGGGGCCCCTCGATATTTTATTAATAACATGCCTTTGCAAGCGATCAGCAGTCATGGTTTAGGGTCACAGCTTGGGGTGTGGGTGAGTCCCCAGTAAGTGGCCTTACTGGGTCCTCCGGGTGGCGGAACTGTCAGGCCAGTCATCGTAGGGACACCGTGAATTCCCGAAATGGGGCTCCACCCGATGCGGATGGGCCGCCAGGTAACGGTTCCCCTGAAAAGATCGTGCGGGCTGGAGGCGCCGACGCAGGCGGATCGGTCGCTGTACCCCTGGCACAATCTTAGGCAGCTGGGCTCTATCCTATGCGGGTAGGCCCAGGCGGCTCTGATAAGGGGGACCTAGGGGCCGTGGAGAGTGTCTCTCGCGGTGGAGAGTGTCTCTCCCAGTAACGGTAGACGGGGGGCCGTGGAGAGTGTCTCTCGCGGCGGAGAGTGTCTCTCCTGGTGGACGGTAGATTAGGGCGGGTGGAGGAGGGCTCCCCCCGCTGGAAGATACCAAGGAATAGGGATGACAAAGGACTAAGATTATGGCTGACAGTTATTTGCAGGTATTGTTAAAACAATAAAGCTGTGACCATTTTTACTTCCACAAAACTGTGTCCGTCTCAGTTTGTTAGGGGGGTGTAAGTAAACCACGCAGTAGGCACACTAGGGCCGTTAAGAAGAAGCAGAGGTCCCAAAATGGGGCCGTCGCGCCATAATGGCCCGTGCCTCCAGGGGTACATAACGTGCCTTCCTTTCTTCCCCCACCACGAGGCTTGGTGGATTTGCGCGCGAATCAACAAGGGGAGGGGCTAATGGGGCGGGCTATTTAAACCCTGCGCTCGCAAAAGCTACTCACTGACTCTGTTTTCCCACCCACCCATCCCATTGAGAATGTAATGTTGTGTTGGGTATAACCATATTTTATGAATCTGTTAGCAGATCCATCGTTACAGCTTTGGCGGAACGCGGAACTGTCAGGCCAGTCATCGTAGGGACACCGTGAATTCCCGAAATGGGGCTCCACCCGATGCGGATGGGCCGCCAGGTAACGGTTCCCCTGAAAGATCGTGCGGGCTGGAGGCGCCGACGCAGGCGGTCGGTCGCTGTACCCCTGGCACCAATCTTAGGCAGCTGGGCTCTAATCCTATGCGGGTAGGCCCAGGCGGCTCTGTTAAGGGGGACCTAGGGGCCGTGGAGAGTGTCTCTCGCGGTGGAGAGTGTCTCTCCCGTAACGGTAGGACGGGGGCCGTGGAGAGTGTCTCTCGCGGCGGAGAGTGTCTCTCCTGGTGGACGGTAGATTAGGGCGGGTGGAGGAGGGCTCCCCCGCTGGAAGATACCAAGAATAGGGATGACAAAGGACTAAGATTATGGCTGACAGTTATTTGCAGGTATTGTTAAAACAATAAAGCTGTGACCATTTTTACTTCCACAAAACTGTGTCGTCTCAGTTTGTTAGGGGGGTGTAAGTAAACCAACGGCAGTAGGCACACTAGGCCGTTAATACACATACACACACAGACCTGGGGGGAGAGAGAGATATATACACACACACACACACAGACCTGGGGGGAGAGAGAGATATATACACACACACACAGACCTGGGGGGAGAGAGAGATATAAACACAGACCTGGGGGGAGAGAGATATATACACACACACACACACAGACCTGGGGGGAGAGAGAGATAGACACACACACACAGACCTGGGGGGAGAGAGAGATATACACACACACACACACACACACACAGACCTGGGGGGAGAGAGAGATATACACACACACACACAGACCTGGGGGGAGAGAGAGATATACACACACACACACAGACCTGGGGGAGAGAGAGATACACACACACACACAGACCTGGGGGGAGAGAGATACACACACACACACACACACACAGACCTGGGGGGAGAGAGAGATACACACACACACACAGACCTGGGGGAGAGAGATACACACACACACAGACCTGGGGAGAGAGATACACACACACACAGACCTGGGGGGAGAGAGATACACATACACACAGACACACACAGAACTGGGGGGAGAGAGAGATACACAGACACACACAGACCTGGGGGGAGAGAGAGATACCACACACACACAGACCTGGGGGGAGAGAGAGATACACACACACACAGACCTGGGGGGAGAGAGAGATACACACACACACAGACCTGGGGGGAGAGAGAGATACACACACACAGACCTGGGGGAGAGAGAGATACACACACACACAGACCTGGGGGAGAGAGAGATATACCACAGCACACACACAGACCTGGGGGGAGAGAGAGATACACACACACACAGACACACACAACACACACACGACCTGGGGAGAGAGAGATACACACACACAGACACACACAGACCTGGGGGGAGAGAGAGATACACACACACAGACCTGGGGGGAGAGAGAGATACACACACAGACACACACAGACCTGGGGGAGAGAGATACACACACAGACACACACAGACCTGGGGGGAGAGAGATACACACACACACACAGACCTGGGGGGAGAGAGATACACACACACACACAGACCTGGGGGGAGAGAGATACACACACACACACAGACCTGGGGGGAGAGAGATACACACACACACACAGACCTGGGGGAGAGAGATACACACACACACACAGACCTGGGGGGAGATACACACACACAGACCTGGGGGGAGAGAGATACACACACACACACACACAGACCTGGGGGGAGAGAGATACACACACACACAGACCTGGGGGGAGAGAGATACACACACACACACACAGACCTGGGGGGAGAGAGATACACACACACACACAGACCTGGGGGAGAGAGATACACACACACAGACCTGGGGGGAGAGAGATACACACACACAGACCTGGGGGGAGAGAGATACACACACACAGACCTGGGGGAGAGAGATACACCACACAGACCTGGGGAGAGAGATACACACACACAGACCTGGGGGAGAGAGATTACACACACACAGACCTGGGGGGAGTGAGATACACACACACACACAGACCTGGGGAGAGAGAGATACACACACACACACACACACACAGACCAGGGGAGAGAGAGATACACACACACACACACACACACACACACAGGGGGGAGAGAGAGAGAGAGATACACACACACAGCCCTGGTGGGAGAGAGATACACACACACACACAGACCTGGGGGGAGAGAGATACACACACACACACAGACCTGGGGGGAGAGAGATACACACACACACACAGACCTGGGGAGAGAGAGATACACACACACACACAGACCTGGGGAGAGAGAGATACACACACACATACAAGGGGAGAGAGAGATACACACACACACACACACACAGACCAGGGGAGAGAGAGATATACACACACACACACAGACCTGGGGAGAGAGATACACACACACAGACCTGGGGAGAGAGAGATACACACACACACACACAGACCTGGGAGAGAGAGATACACACACACACACACACACAGACCTGGGGAGAGAGATATATACACACACACACACACACACACACAGGCCTGGGGGGAGAGAGAGATATACACACACACACAGACCAAGGGAGAGAGAGAGCTTCACACACAGACCTGGGGAGAGGGAGAGAGATCCACACACACACACAGACCTGGGGGGAGAGAGATCCACACACACACACAGACCTGGGGGGAGAGAGATACTCACACACACACACACACACACACACACACCTGGTGAGAGAGAGATACACACACACACAGACAGACCAGGGGAGAGAGAGATCACACACACACACACACACACAGACCAGGGAGAGAGAGAGATACAACACACACACACACACACAGACCAGGGGAGAGAGAGAGATACCACACACAGACCAGGGGAGAGAGAGAGATACACACACACACACACACACAGAGACCTGGGGAGAGAGAGAGATACACACACACACACACAGACCTGGGGAGAGAGAGATATACTGTACAGACACACAGACTGGAGAGAGAGAGAGATATACACACACACAGACCTGGGTGAGAGAGAGAGATACACACACACACACACACACACACACAGACCATGGAGAGAGAGAGATACACACACACACAGACACACACACACACAGACCTGGGGAGAGAGAGAGATATACACACACACACACACACAGACCTGGGAGAGAGAGATATACACACACACAGACCTGGGGTGAGAGAGATATACTCACACACACACAGACAGACCTGGGGGGAGAGAGATACACACACACAGACCTGGGGAGAGAGATACACACACACACAGACCTGGGGAGAGAGATAAACACACACACACACACACACAGACCTGGGGAGAGAGATACACACACACACAGGACCTGGGGAGAGAGATACACACACACACACACACACACACAGACCTGGGGAGAGAGATACACACACACAGACCTGGGGAGAGAGAGATACACACACACACACACAGACCTGGGGAGAGAGAGATACACACACACACACACACACACAGACCTGGGGAGAGAGATATATACACACACACACACACACACACACAGACTGGGGAGAGAGAGAGATATACACACACACAGACCTGGGGAGAGAGAGAGATATACCACACACTACACACACACCTGGGGAGAGAGAGAGATATACACACGACACACACAACCACACAGACCTGGGGAGAGAGAGATATATACACACACACACACACACACACACAGACCTGGGGAGTGAGAGAGATATACACACACACACACACACAAACGACACACACACACAGACCTG